>NW_012107141.1:5126315-5154181 GCF_000951045.1 Mandrillus leucophaeus
TCCCTCCTTCCTTCCTTCCTTCCTTCCTTCCTTCGCTCCTTCCTTCCTTCCTTCCTCCCTCCCTCCCTCCCTCTTCTCTTCTCCCTTCTCTTCCCTTCCCCTCCCCTCCCCACTGAGGTTATAGTAAGTGAATAGGTAGACTCCCTGCTTTTGAATTTATGAGATTCCCCACTATGCTCTAATCGATGCTACTGCTACAAAACTGTAAGTTTTCTAAATAGCTACTAAATATACAGCTATTAAACTTTTATATATAGTTACTAACTCTTTTCTAAAACTTTTCCACCCAATATCTTATTAGTTCCACTGTCCTAAGAAATAGGTAAAGTGGGTATTATTGTGCCCATTTTATAAATAATGAAATTGTGTAACTTGCAGAAACATTTCATGGTGGATTAGTATCAAAGCTAAAAATAGAACCCAGATTTACTAATATGCTGATGTGCTATTTCTACTATTTTTACTTCTGTCATTGCCTCTTTGACATGTAACTCTGGAGATCATGCATCTTCATTACAGTATTATTAAAGAAGTACTTAGTGTACTGAGGATCGTATCGTTTCCTTTACAGAATAAATGCACTAATAGGCAAAAACCAATGTGGACTCAATTTTAAGTGAAGCAACTCAGAAACACTATTCCATTGGTCTCTATATAAACAAAACTGGGAACTGTGAGTGTATAGGTAAAGCTTGTGCTATATTAACAGAGGTTGTCTTTCCCAGTCCCTTACTCAGTCAGCAAATATTTGTTGTAGACCACCTAGTACAGTCGTCTCTCAGTATATGCAGGGATTGGTTCCAGAACCCCCATTTATACCAAAATCCATGCATAATCAAGGCCTACATTAGTCCTGTGGAACTCTCATATGTGGAAAGTCAGTCTTCCGTATACAGGGCTTCATACCCCTAGAATAGTGTATTTTCGATCCATATTTGGTTGAAAAAAACCCCCCTAAAAGTGTAGATCTGCACAGCTGAAACCTGTGTTGTTCAAGGGTCAGCTGTATATTGAAGAATATGGCTAGATCTAGTTTCTGTGAGACAACATATGAAGATAACTATGGAAAACGGTCTTCAGATAGCCTTAACTTTTTTCCTGATACAGAAGTGGGGCCTCTTCAAGAATGTATTTACTATCACAAGGGATTCATGTAGCATTTGGACTCTTAGCAGATGTGGGTTTCTTTATCTTTCTAATAGCAGCAGCCAGTGACTCATCCAGCTGCTAAGAATAAGCAGCTCCAAATTGCCTGTTTCTCCTTGTGCCATAAACAAACACAAAACATAGATTTTATGCTGGCTGTTTATTGTTATGCTTCTTCTTTTTTTTTTTTTTTTTTTTGAGACGGAGTCTCGCTCTGTTGCCCAGGCTGGAGTGCAGCGGCGCGATCTCGGCTCACTGTAAGTTCTACCTCCCGGGTTCACGCCATTCGCCTGCCTCAGCCTCCCAAGTAGCTGGGACTACAGGTGCCCGCCACCATGCCCGGCTAATTTTTGTATTTTTAATAGAGACGGGGTTTCACTTTGTTACCCAGGATGGTCTGGATCTCCTGACTTTGTTATCCACCAGCCTGGGCCTCTCAAAGTGCTGGGATTACAGGCGTGAGCCACCATGCCCGGCCTATTGTTATGCTTCTTAGTCAGACAGCCTCAGACTTCTTAGACTAAATGCAACATCGGTGTCTAGGTGATCCTAAAATAATTGGTTAAGTAGCTTTAATATATTCTCAGCTTTTTTTAGGAAACTTCAGAACATCTTTCTAAACCGGAATGTGTCAATCTCCAATTTTAATCCAGAATGAGTGAAAGCTCTTGGAGGCAAGATTCTAAAGGAAAGGATTTATTAAGCCCCATTTTATCAATTATAATGCCAGGTACCTGCCTACTGAGTGGAGCTCCTACTGCATTGTTCTTCTGCAGATAACTTCCTTAGAATGTCATGTGCATACTTGAGCATGATCAAGTGGAAACTAACTCTTCTGGGAGGTAGCAAAAGGAGAGCTTACGTATCTAAAAACGAAGCCACTTGTAGAAATCTAAGGACCTGGTCCCTTTTGACAAAAAATATTTTATTCCAGTTTTTAGCAAGTACGGGGGTATAATATCATTTCTGCATGACTGAGCACTGATGCTAATTATCTTGTCCAAATTTCAGATAATCTCATGAAGACTGTAATGAACCTCTTGGTATCTAAGCAACTTTAGGCTCTTGGAAGCAAAAAGTTTTATTAGAATTTTAAAAGCCTTTAAAATTACACTTCTCACTTTACTAATTTTTTCTGTATAGGAATATTAATCTGAATTTTCTAAGTCTGGCAAAGATTGATATTCTCTTGATGTAAATCTTTACTTCTGTTTAGGGATATCGGCTCAAAAGAGCCTTCTCCAACTTTATTTTCAATTAGAATTTAATTTTGAGTATATACATACATACACATACATACATATATATATTTCATTTGATAAAATAATGATAGGTACTTCCTCTTCTATCTGTGAAGAAGTATCTGCTAAGGGAATTGCCCTCTTGCCACTAACAATGAAAGAATCAGAATATCTGAAACAGCAGTTTTCAGACATTGGGCAATAGGCAGGTGGGGACTGTGAATTCTGAGAGGCAGTTTCCAAGCAACAGTATAGGGAGAGAGATTGTCAAAGAGCTTAGCAGTGTTATTGAGTTGAGGAGGCAGAGACTGGGGTTTAGGGAGGCTGGAGCAGCCAGAATTTACAGGTCAGAATCCAAAAGAGGAAGAAGTTGTTCAGTGAGCTCCAGAATCTTTGGCTACAAACTTTGCACATGTGTGGGTTGGAAAAAGAACTACCAGAAAACAGTGGGCCAAACAATTTCTGGAGTATACAAGGGGCTAAGTATAATTTACACTTCTACCAGCCATAGTGAAAAGACCTCAAAACACACAGGGGACTGGGTAGAGTTCTCAACAGTTTAAAAGCAAAAAGGATTAAATTGATCTGCAAGTAATTTAACTCTATACAAGAACAAAATTCAGTAATCTTTAAAGGAATTTAACAAAATCCAGCATTCAGCAATGCAAAATTCACCAAGTCTGACATTCAATTCAAAATTACCAGACAGGCCAGGCATGGTGGCACATGCCTACCTCCCAGGACTTTGGGAGGCCAAGGCAAGTGGATTGCTTGAGCCCAGGAGTTCATGACCGGCTTGGGCAACAGGGCAAAACCCTGTCTCTACAAAAAATTTTAAAAATTAGCCGGGTGTGGTGGTGCACACCTGTGGTTCCAGCTACTCAGATGGCTGAGGTGGGAGGATTGCTTGAGCCTAGAAGGTTGAGGCTGCAGTAAGCCGTGATCACACCACTGCACTCCAGCCTGGGTGACAGAGAGTAAGACCCTGTCTCAAAAACAAAACAAAACAAAATTACCAGACATTAAAAGAAACAGGAAAATACAGCCCCTGACCAGGAGAAAAATTAATCAATAGAAACACAGATCCAGAAATGACAGAGATGATGGAATTAACTAACAAGGACCTTAAAATAGTTATTTTAAATCATATAAATATACTCAAGTATGTAAAGAAAACATGAATATGATTAGGAGATTAGTGGAAGATATTAAAAAGATCCAAATGGAATTTCTAGACATGAAAAATACAATATAGTGAAAATGATAGTAGCAATTAACATTTATTAAGTGCTTCTAGATAGATTATCTCATTTTTCTTCACAACAACCCTATGTGTTAGGTAGATGCTATTACTTCCTTTGCGCAGAAAATGAAACAGATTTAGAATGTTAAATAACTTGCTCTAGGTCACACACCCAGTCAATGAAAAAGCCAGTGCCAGGAGAAGCCATGAAGCCTGACTCCAGGCTATATTATTGCTTCAGTGTGTTCTGCGTCAACACTGCATGAGAGGCTGGAAATACAAATGAGTAAGTGAAAATACTTGCCCTCAAGGAGCTCTTATTCTAGGAGAAGAAACAGAGTAGCCTAGGAACCAACCCAAATGCCCATCAGTAATAGACTGGATAAAGAAAATGTGGAACATATACACCATGGAATACTATGCAGCCATGAAAAGGAATGAGATCATGTCCTTTGCAGGGACATGGATGAAGCTGGAAGCCATTATCCTCAGCAAACTAACGCAGGAACAGAAAACCAAACACTGCATGTTCTCACTCATAAGTGGGAGTTGAACAATGAGAACACGGTGGATACAGGGAGGGGAATATCACACACCAGGGCCTCTTGAGGGGTGGAGGTTGAGGGAAGGGAAGTTAGAGGACAGGTCAATAGGTGCAGCAAACCACCATGCACACGTATACCTATGTAACAAGCCTGCACATTCTGTACATCTCTCCCGTTTTTTTTTTTTTCTAGAAGAAATAAAATAAATAAACTAGATTATTAATTCAACCCCACCCCTGTTCCACCAAAAAAAAAACCAGAGTGGTGTAGAAATAGTCTCCATAGAGTACAGGTGATTTTTAGAGCCATGCATAAGATTCCGTAATAGCACAAGGGAGAAAATAGTAAATTCTGTAGAAGTAGGTGAAGGCTATAAAGGAGCAAACACAGTTGGGATGGATCTTGGAGCAGTAGAAAGCTGTTAAGCAAATAAGGAATACATTCAAAAACAGGGAACACGATTTCTGAAAGTATGATAACATGAAACAACATGGTTCCTTTGGAAAGTGGTAAGAAGTCATTGTGGCCAATACTTAACACATAATAAGGAAACACTATCACAGTCAATAGGAGATAATGCGGAATGCTTTTATGTGCCATACACTGAGCAAAATGTTTACATGTATTCATTCATTTAATCCACACAATAAACATATGAGTTGATATGATTACTATCCTGTTTTATATGTTAAGAAACGGAGTTGGCTGGGTGCGGTGACTCATGCCTGTAATCCCAGCACTTTGAGAGGCCGAGGCAGGTGGATCCTTGAGGTCAGGAGTTTGAGACCAGCCTGGCCTACATGGTGAAACCCTTTCTTTTACTAAAAGTATAAAAATTAGCTAGGTGTGGTGGCACATGCCTGTAGTCCCAGCTACTCAGGAGGCTAAGGCAGGAGAATCGCTTGAGTCTGGGAGGCAGAGGTTGCAGTGAGCCAAGATCATGCCACTATACTCCAGCCTAGGCAACAGAGTGAGACTCTGTCTAAAAAAAAAAAGAAAAAGAAAGAAAGGAAAATAAAAGGAAACTGAGAGTCAGAGAATTAAGTAACTAGCACAAGGCCACAGCGTTTATAAGTAGCACAGCTTATATTCCAACCTACATCTTCACAAAGTTCACATTATCACATTCTTTTTTTTTTTTTTTGAGACTGAGTCTCACTCTGTTGCCCACTCAATGCAACCTCTGCCTCCCAGGCCCAAGCAATCCTCCCACCTCAGCCCTCCTAGTAGCTGGGAATACAGGCACATACCACACCCAGCTAATTTTTGCATTTTTTGTAGAGATGGGGTTTCACCATGTTGCCTAGGCTGGTCTCAAACTCCTGGGCTTAAGCAATCCACCCACCTCAGCCTCCCAAAATGCTGATTACAGGTGTGAGCCACCACTCTCAAGCCCACGAAGTCCACATTCTTAACAACTTGCTGTGTATGCTACCCCAGGTGTTACAAAGGGCTTTGTGTGCACTAAAAAGCATAGGAATGATACAATGGACTTTGGGGACCCAGGGGAAAGGATGGGTTGAGCGTGAGGGATAAAGGACTGCAAATTGGGTTCATTGTATACTGCTTGGGTGATGGGTGCAACAAAATCTTACAAATCGCCACTAAAGAACATACTCATGTACCCAGATACCACCGGTTCCCCAAAAACCTATGGAAATAAAAAGTTTCTCCTGAAGTTAGTAGAATCTTCTCCATTTGTGTGGTATTTTCACATGTAACACAGACAAAACATGGAAAATAGAATGCAAGGCAGGTAAAAGTGAAAACAAAGACCAGTTAGGAGACTCATAGTATAACAAAAATGACCATGAAAATGAAGAGCTATTTAAGAAGTTGGTTTGACAGGATTTGCTGATTGACTGGGTGAGGGATGTGGCAGAGAAAGAGTCAAGAATGAATGCCAGGATGTAAAGTATGACCAGTTTCATCCCTTCCTTGCTTTTTTCCTTTCCTTTTTTTTCCTTTTATCTTTTATGTTTCACTCTGAATTGACAGTGGTTTTGTGTTCATATTTATTCATTCGACAAACATTTATGTATCAGTGGCTGGTGATAAAGCAGTGACTGGGACAGACAGAAATTTTTATTCTTGTCAACTTTGCTGTATGATCAGAATATTGACAAAAATCCCTGCTTTTATAGAGCTTACATTCTAGGAATCAGGGAATTGCAGTGGGTCTATCTGATTATGTGATAAAAATCTGTTACTTTTTCTAAAATATCTAATGTTTATGGTGGACAAAGTGATGTCAAGGGAAAATGCAGACACTTTAGGCTGAAATGAAGCTGTTGGTCTGACTTCTTTGTGTAATTGCCTTGAACTTCCACTTGATTTTGCTTGTCACTAAGCCTCATCTTCACCAGTAAAAATCATTCAGTGAGGATTAATAGTGCTTTACTACAGGAGTGGGGTGGCTGTCTTTGAATTATTAAAGAGCAATTGTTGCTTCTGTAATGTTTTAAACAAACAAGAACCCTTCCGTGTGGTCTCTTCACTAATGTGGGCCCCACCAGCCAATTATGTTCACCTGCTCCAACCAGTGCATCGCCTCTCCTCATTTTCTCCTGGAAACTGGATGTAGACAATCGACAAGAATTTCAGTGCCTATTTCCTAGCTCCCATTTTGTTTATTTCTCCTCAGTTCCTAATTTTCCCTTCGTTTTTCATGTTTATTTCCTTCTTCAAAATCTTTTCTCCAGGGAGAAAATTGACAATTGATGACCCCTCAAATCATTCACCTCTCTACCTCCAATAACTTTAATCTTTCCCCCTATTTAATGTTCTCTTTTTTTTCAATGTTAGTTATTTGGGGCTGTTACACAAGCATTCCTGGAATGCTTTTGTCACCATCTTCTCTCCCACCTGAAACTCCTCAACCCTCCATACATAATACCTCTACGTTTTAGTTTTAAAGGTCAGGTCCTTAAAAAAGCCTTCTCTGTGACTCCCTCCCTTATCTGAATTGGGTCCTTCCATTATAATTTTTCAGATTATCCTCTGATTTTTAGTCATATCATTTGTTACAGTTTCTGATTCAGTATTTACTTGAATGACACTTAATGTCCATCTCCCTTATTAAAATTATAAACTTTATGAGGACAGGAACCTTGTTTGTTTTGCCAGTAATTATATCCCTAGCACCTAATATAGGTGAATGATTTTTTTGTTATATAATATGAAGGCTTACCATTTCCCCATAATGATACAGAAGATAGATTATTGAATGGATTATATTATCATTCATTTTATCAGAGGATAGGTTAGTTTTTAAAATCTGCTTTACATTAACTTTTCTATATTATATAGGAACTTCTGATTTAAATTAATAAATCTTATTGACAAAATGCTATATACCAGGTACTAAACCTCATGTTCAAAGTGCCCCACTAAAAACCAGCCCAATCAAAGCCCTACTATAGTAAATAACACCTAATTAAAATAATATTCAGTATTCCAAAATAATAATTTGAAAGATTTAGATCATTATCCATAATCAAACTTTAAACACTGGTGAATAGTACCTCCATTCCTTCTTTTGTATTCTGGGTTTTTACCTTCACTCCATGAAAGGTATCACAAACTAGTAGTCAGCTAACTACACATGCCTTGGCCTACAGATGTGTCTTCTTTGGCTTGCAGTGTTAAAAATATTTAGATTCAATTAGATGCCAATGTTTCACATAAAAGTCTCAATTTCAGTTTCACTTGAAGAATGGAAAATCCTCCCAGCACCATGCCCACATTCCTGCAGGGAGACAGTTCACCAGGGCAGAGATGCAGCTGCTCCCTTTAGACAGGGCATATGGTCTCAGATTTACCACCAACCCAAGCTGCCCTGCTTCACCTGCTGACGTTCCCTGCGTGTCGTCTGTAGGCACTGGAGTTTGCTACCATTGCTAGAGCTTCTTGGTCCATTTATAATCACTAAAAGGTAAAGTTACACTCTTAATTCAGTCAGGAGCTTTTTTCTCAACTATTAATAGATTCTTTCTCTTTTCTCCTTGATATCTCCATATCACATAAAATTTTAGAATTAGAAGGGACCTTAGAAATCATTTCATCTTGAAACTAGGTCTTAAAAATATATATATATATATATATATATGTATATATATGTATGACCAAATGACCATATATATGAGGATTTTTATTTCTGGGATCTGCATTCTCTTTTGTTGGTTTATCTGTCCTTATGATTACTGTGGCTTTGTAATAAGTTGGGGTTTTTTTGGTTAGTTGGTTGGTTGGTTGTTTTGAAACGGAGTCTCACTCTGTTGCCCAGGCTGGAGTGCAGTGGCGTGATCTCAACTCGCTGCAACCATATATATATATATATATATGGTTTTTCTTATTATTGTGGTAAAATATCTAACAAAATTTACTATTTACCACTTTTTAATTTGAGAAATCTTTTTTATGGGGATAAAATCCATATAACAAAATTTACCATTTTAACCATTTTTAAGTGGACAGTTCTGTGGCATTAAGTACATTCACAGTGTTGTGCAACCATTATTACCCTCTGTCTCCAAAACTCTTCATCTTGTGAAACTGAAACTCAGTAGCCATTAAACAATGACTCCCATTTCTCTCCTCCTCCAGTGCCTAGAAACCACCATTCTACTTTCTGTCTCTATGTATTTGACTATTCTAGATATATCAGATAAGTGTGTACAATATCTGTCCTTTTGTGTCTCACTTATGTAACTTAGCATGATGTTTTCAAAGTGCATCCATGTTGTAATGTGTATCCGAATTTCATTCCTTTTTATGGCTGAATAATATTCCATTGTGTATATATACCACATTTTGTTTATTCATTCACCTATTGATGGCCACTTGAGTTGTTTCTACATTTTGGCTGTTGTAAATAATACTGCTATGAACATAAGTGTACAAATATCTTTCTAGAACCTGCTTTCAATTACTTTGGGCACATAACTAGAAGTGGGATTACTGTATCGTATGGTAATTTTATGTTTAATTTTTTTGAGGAACTGCTGTGCTGTTTTCTACAGCAGCTATATTATTTTACATTCTCACCAGCAATGCATAAGGGTTCCAGTTTCTCCACATCCTCCATAATGCTTGTTGCTATTTTCTATTTTTCTGATAATAGCCATCCTAAAGAATGTGAAGTGGTATCTCGTTGTGGTTTTGATTTGCATTTCCCTAATGACTAGTGATGTTGAGTATCTTTTCATATGCTTATTAGCCATTTTATATCTTCTCTAGAGGAATATGTATTCAAGCCCTTTGCCCATTTTTGAATCAGGCTGTTTTGTTGTTGAGTTGTAGGAGTTCTTCATGTATTCTGGATATTCATTCCTTATCAGGTATATGATTTGAAAATATTTTTTTCTATTCTGTAGGTCATCTTCTCACTTTTTTTTAAATCATATCCTCTGATGTACAAAAGTTCTTAATTTTGATGAAGTCCAATTTATCTATTTTTGTTTTGCCCCATATGTTTTTGGTGTCATATCCAGGAAATCATTTTCAAATCCAGTGTCATGGAGATTTCCCCTGTGTCTTCTTCTAAGAATTTTCTAGTTTTAGCTCTTAAATTTAGGTATTTGATCAATTTTGAGTTAATTTTTATGTAAGGTATTAGGTAAGGGTCCAACTTCATTCTTTTGCATGTACATATTCAGTTTTCCCAACACCATTTGTTGAAAAGACTGTCATTTCTCCCATTGAATGGTACCCTTGGCACCCTTGTCAAAAATTAAATGACCATATATATGAGGATTTTTGTTTTTGGGATCTGCATTCTCTTTTGTTGGTTTATCTGTCCTTGTGATTACTGTGGCTTTGTAATAAGTTGGGGTTTTTTTGGTTGTTTGTTTGTTTGTTTGTTTGTTTTGAGACGGAGTCTCACTCTGTCGCCCAGGCTGGAGTGCAGTGGCGCGATCTCAGCTCACCACAACCTCCACCTCCCAGGTTCAAGCAATTCTCCTGCCTCAGCCTCCTGTGTAGCTGGGATTACAGGCGCATGCTGCCATGCCTGCTAATTTTTGTATTTTTAGTAGAGACACAGTTTCATCATGTTGGTCAGGCTAGTCTTGAACCCCCAACGTTGTGATCCGCCTGCTTCGGCCTCCCAAAGTGCTGGGATTACAAGCTTGAGCCACTGCACCCGGCCTTGTAATAAGTCTTCAAATCAAGAAGTGTGAGTCATCCAATTTTGTTCCTTTTCAAGGTTGTTTTGCCTATTCTTGGTCCTTTTAAAGACATTTTATTAATGGTTTTTTCTATTAAAAAAATACCATTGGAATTTCAATAGGATTTCAGTGAATCTATAGATCACTTTTAGTAGTAGTATCACCTTGACAATATTAAGTCATTTAATCTATGAACATAGGATGTGTTTCCATTTATTTAGGTCATCTTCGGTTTCTTTCAGCAATATTTTTAAGAGAAAGTGTCTTGCTCTGTTGCCCTGGCTGGAGTGCAGTGGCACAATCCTAGCTCATTGTTGCCTTGAACTCCTGGGCTCAAGCAATCCTCCCACCTGTGCCATCAAACTCAGCTAATTTTTTATTTGTTTTAGAGATGAGGTCTCACTCTGTTGCCCAGGCTGGTCTCAAACTCCTGGCCTTAAGCAATCTTCCTGCCTCTGCCTTCCAAAGCACTGGGGTTGCAGGCATGAGCTACCACACCCAGCCTCTTTCAGCGATGTTTTGTAGTTTTCAGTATACAAGTCTGTCACCTCCTTGGTTAAATTTATTACTAAGTATTTTATTCTTTTCATGCTATTGTAAATGGAATTGTTTTTCTTAGTTTCCTTTTCATATTTTTCATTGTTAATTTATAAAAATATAATTGATTTTTGTTTTTTTGAGACAAAGTCTCACTCTGTCGCCCAGGCTAGAGTGCAGTGGTGTGATCTCGGCTCACTGCAGCCTCCGCCACCCGAGTTCAAGCAGTTCATCTGCTTCAGCCTCCCAAATAGCTGGGATTACAGGGACATGCCACCACCCCAGCGTGTAGTTGATTTTTGTGTCTTGATTTTGTATTCTGCATCTTTGCTGAATTCATTTATTAGGTCTAACAGTTTTTTTTTGTGTGTGTGTGTGTGTAACCTTTAGGGCTTTCTGCATATAATATCATATCATCTGTGAACAGAGGTTATTTTATTTCTTTCTAATTTGGATGCCTTTTTTTTTTCCTTAATTGCTCCAGCTAGAGCTTCCTGTACTATGATGAATAGAAGTAGTGAAAGCAGGCATCTTTGTTTTGTTCCTGATCTTAGGGGAAAAGTTTTTCAGTACAGCAGGTCCTCAAATAACATAATTGCATTATAACATTGATGAGAAAAAAAATTGATTCCCAGCTGGGGCCACTGTCTGTGTGAAGTTTTCACATTCTTCCCATGTCTGCATGGGTTTTCTCTGGGCACTCCAGTTTTCTCCCACAGATGTATGTGTTGGGTTCATTGGTGTGACTAAGTGGTCCCAGTGTGAGTGAATGTTGGTGTGTGTGTGTGCTCCCTGAGATGGAATGATGTCCTGTCCAGGGCGGTTCACCTTGTGTCTCAGGCTTCCAGGATAGGCTCTGGCCACCTGCAACCCTAAGCTGGAATAAGCAGGTTGGAAAACGAATGAATACAAACTGTTATCAAATACAGATTTATAAAGTAGATGATAATCATACAACTGCACAACAATAAGTGATGCAGTATGAAAGCATTCAGCCAGCCCACCATATTCGTGATTGTTTTGTAATTCCTGGTAGGAAGAGGTGCTCTTTAAATTTTTCTACTTGCAAACATCTATTCCTTGATTTAATCCACCACCACTACAACTGTCGTCATTCAGTGATTCACCAAAAATTGGGTAATCTTACTTGTTGTTATTAACCTTTCTTAAATGTATGTATGGCCCACATTTATTTCAATGTTTAATATTAGAGGTGTTTGGGGTCTTCATTTAGAAGTTGGGTGATTATTTGTGACCAGAAATATGCCATAGGAACTTAACTCTTGTTTATGTCAATTCGCCTAGGATGAAATTGGTTTTATTATACCTTGTTTCACTTAAAGTCAGTTTCCAAGAACCTATTGATGAGGTTGAGGACTTTTATTTGGTTTTAAGGTAAAAGTGTGTGAAAAAATTGAGATTCATACAGATAAGTAGCTTCAAATACTAATAGATTTGTTTTTAACATTTTGACTAATCTTTTTTTTAGCTTTACTAATGTTCAGAAAGGGAGTGATAGTAAATTTGTGTTTCAAAGCTGAGTTGCTCACATTCCTAATTAATGAGTAATCACTCTGGAGAAGTCAACAAATTTTCTCAGCTAGTTTAAAAATTTTATTTTTTGGAGACAAATAAATGTATAGTATAACATCATATATAAGTTGTTCAATGGTGTTATTTTTTGAAAATATCAGATAACTCAAAGGCTAGTACGATTGAACTGTGTCTGCCTCCCAAATTCCCATGTTGAAGCTATACCTCCAATGTGACTATATTTGAAGAAATTCCTCCTGTAAGGAAGAAATAAAAGTTAAATGAGGTAATAAGAGTAGGACTTCATCAGATAGGAAGGATTAGTATCCTTGCAAGAAGAGACACCAAAACTGGTGTCCTTGTAAGAGGAGATACCAGAGAGCTGCCCATGCCCCTCCATGTGAGGACACAGTAAGAAGGCAGCTGTCTGCAAACCAAGGAGAGAGCCTTTACCAGACACCAACTCTGCTGGCACCTTGATCTTAGACTTCTAGTCCCCAGAACTGTGAGAAAATTAATTTCTGCTGTTTAAGTCACTCAGTTTATGGTATTTGTTATGGAGCCTGGGCAGACTAATACAGAGGTCTTCTTTTTAACTCACAGTTTCATCACAGAAAGATTCATTTTATTTTGCATGTTGAGTCCAAAACCTGTTTTGATTCATCATTAACATTTTATCTGAAGTTGTGAGTATGGCCGTGTTGCCCTGCATTATCAAACTGAGCCATCTAATTTATTTAAAATATCAGTAAAATTTCCACATTGATAAACTTTTATTCAATGGATTTTAGTTTAAGGTAGAAATATTTGCAATTACTTTTTTTTTTTTTTTTACAATTGTCCTGATACCTGCCTTATGTCAATCAGGAAACTTTAGTACAAAAGAATACATTTTGATACAACTGCTTACATCCCTGCAAATAACTCAGAAAGATCTGCAGCTTAAAGACTTTGTCCTAATAAAATTGACAGCCTGTATCAATCTGTATGTTATCCAGTGTAATATTTTTTAAAATGTAAATGTTAATTTTGAAAACTGCTTGTGTAATTTTGGCCAGGCACGGTGGCTCATGACTATAATCCCAGTATTTTGGGAGGCTGATGTGGGCAGATCATTTGAGGTCAGGAGTTCAAGACCAGCCTGGCCAACATGGTGAAACACCATCTCTACTAAAAACACAAAAATTAGTGGAGCATGGTGGCACATGCCTGTAATTCCAGCTACTCAGGAGGCTGAGGCAGGAGAATTGCTTGAACCCAGGAGGCAGAGGTTGCAGTGAGCCGAGATCATGCCACTGCACTCCAATCTGGGTGACAGAGCGAGACTCCATCTCAAAAAAAAGAAAAGAAAACTGCTTGTATAATTTTAACTGCTAGTGCTTATCTACACAGTATTTTTGGCCTTCTCTTTTATATGATCCTCTACTCCTTGAATTTTTTTCTGCCATTGCCTTTCCAGTCACGGTACAAATATGACTACCTCATACTCCTTTGTTAGTATCTTAACACTTAAAGACTTCCATTTTGTAATTATCAAGCATTTTATAAAATAATAAATCTACTTTGCATTTGCTTCCATACCCAGATCATGTAAGTAAAAGGAGAACTTGACAACATCTGTCTTCTCATCCAGTATAAAGATTTTATGTAATCTCAGCCTTTATGCCAATATAGTCCTGGATTAAAAAGAAAAGAAAAAGACGAGAGCAGATAAAAACTTCCTAATCAGTGGTATATTTACAGTTGCAAATATATGTATATTTGTGGAGTAGGAGAAATTCCACCAATGAGTTAACCTATGAGCACAGGTTGATAATGTATATACATTAAAATTTACTGTGCAACATATTTAGTGTACATTTCATTTTTCTTATAGACTTTAAATATAAGTATGTTTTTAATGAGAATTGAAATTAAACTTTTATAGAAACTTCTAAGTGCCTCTGCAAAATTCTAAGCTTCTGTGGAACATGGTTTGAAAACTACTGATCTACTTCAACCCTTCCCCATTGTGTAAATGTAAAAATTGAAGCCAAGGTCTCCTAATCACTTGGTAGTACCTGTAAAACCAAGACTAAATTCAAGTCTTCTGGTTGCCAGTCAAATGTTCTAGCCATTATGCTCTGCTGCTAAATGAACATATATACATTTTGTGTCATTTAGTCTCTGAGATGAATGTATAATTTTCTAGCCCAAAATGTAATTGTAGTAGTTAAGGCATAAGAATGCATTGCCAGTGTGATTTTATTTCTTCTTTCATTGTTTTACAGATGAAGGTAAAGTAGCTACAAGTTAAGTTCCATTTTACCTATCTTCAAGAGAAAAAATAGTTACTCCACCTGGTTTAAAATTTTAAAATAATAATTCTTATTAGAGAGGGATGTATAATACTTGTTTATTGGATGTTTCATGCTTTGAAGGACATAATAAGCAGATTTTGGAAGTTCTTTGAAAGTACAAGAGTTTGTTGTTGTTGTTGTTGTTTATTTATTATTTATTTTTGAGACAGAGTCTAGCTCTGTAGCCCAGGCTGGAGTGCAGTGACAAGATCTCACTCACTGCTACCTCCGCCTCCTGGGTCCTGGTTCAAGCAATTCTCCTGCCTCAGCCTCCCAAATAGCTAGGATTACAGGCATGCACCACCATGCCCAGCTAATTTTTGTATTTTTAGTAGAGACGGGGTTTCACCATGTTGGCCAGGTTGATCTTGAACTCCTGACCTCGTAATCCACCTGCCTTGGCCTCCCAAAGTGCTGGGATTACAGGCATGATCCACCGCACCCGACCGTTGTCATTGTTTTTTAATTTTAAAGTTAGGCCGAAGTGAGACTGTAACACACAACATTATTAAACCCATTCTCTAAAGTAGATCTACCAAGCCAGGCACAGTGGCACATGCCTGTAATCTCACTTGAGCCCAGGAGCCCAGGAGTTCGAGGCCATAAGTGCACTATGATTGTGCCTGTAAATAGCCACTGATCTGCAGCCTGGGCAACAGAGTGAGACACCATCTCAAACAGGGTGGGTGTGTGGATGGATGGATGGATGGATGGATGGATGGATGGATGGATGGATGGATAGATAGATAGATAGGTAGATAAATGATACCTAGATGTACCAGAAATTGAATGATACCTCTTAGGCTTCTGAAATCTCTTGCTCTTGTTGTTCTGTTAGAAACAAAAGTAAATGATTAAGTTAAAGTTTATACACTATGAATCAAATAAAACCACCTTAGGTTAAAGATGTCAGTTTAATAAACCATACTCCAATTTGGTTGTTTTGGTGGGTTTAAAGCTGGACGTATATAAAAGCAAATATAAATAATGTTGAAAATTTAATATTTTCCAGTTTTATTTTGCTTGGCATAACCTGCTCTTGATTCCCACTGCTACTGCCTGACCCTAATTTAGAACGCTAATTAGACACCTTGTGGAGGTTGTCAAAAAGACAGATTCCTTGATCCCACCTCAAACCTACTCGACCACAGCCAGCAGGCAAGGGGCCCGGGAATTAATTTTAAAAAGCATTTCAGATGATTCTTAGGATCACTCAAGTTTGGGAAACATTAAGTGGTTTCAACCCTGCTTGCATATTACTATCAGCTAGGGTGCTTTTAAAAAATACTGTTGCCCAGGTCCCACCCCAGGCCACTTTAATCAGAATCCTTTTGGTTGGGACCCAGGCATTTTAAATGCTCTGCAGGTAGTTCTCATACACATTGAAGCTTGAGAACTCCTGCAAGACTGTTGGAAATGTAATTCTCTGAAGCACAGCCCTGGGCTTGTCACTTCTGCTGAGAACGTCAATGGTTCTATATTGCCTACTAATGAAATATGAATTTATGACTATCATAAGACCACTCATGACCCAACACCAGCTTTTCCAACCACTACTCTCCTACTCATAAGACTATACTCTAGCCACACAGAAACACTCACTTTCCCCAAACACTCTGTGCTTTCCCCCTTTCACAACTCTGTTTTTGCTTTCCCACCATGTAGAACTTTCCCCTGTGTCTGTCTGTCACAGTCCTGCCCATCCTCAAATAGACCCAGCTCAAGTAGATTCCCATTTCCTCCTCTCCTTTCCCTCCCCTGCCTCCATTCAAAAGCGACCTCTTAGGGCACTTGTCCTGTCATACCTTATATTTAGTTATTGGCAAATACATAATCCCTTTCATAAAATGCTGTGTGGAATTAAGAATAAGTGGATTTTTATCTTTCCTTTTTCCCCATCTAGATTGTAAATTTGTGATATCAACTGTTTACCTCTGTGTGAGGCACTAAAGAGAAAGACTTTAGAGTCAAATGGCCCTACGTTCAAGTGCCTTTTTTATTGGATATGGCTGTGTGACCAAGGTCAGGTTAATTTTTCCAAGCCTTAGTTTTCTCATCTATAAAATGGACAATATACT
The DNA here is from genome assembly GCF_000951045.1 of Mandrillus leucophaeus. Lineage (NCBI taxonomy): Eukaryota > Metazoa > Chordata > Mammalia > Primates > Cercopithecidae > Mandrillus > Mandrillus leucophaeus. The sequence continues at coordinate 5,143,145 of NW_012107141.1, forward strand.
ACTTCAGTGTTGTGAAAACTAGATTTGATAACTAACTGGAGCATTCTGTAATCCTGGTATGTAAAAACTGCTCTGTCAAAGTCTGTTGCTTTTATCATTGTGATAATGATCGTTGTTAGCTCCCTTGAGGGCAAAGACTGCATACTTTATCTTCGATCCCCATTCTGAACCTTGCTTATTGTAGGTGCTTGATAAATACTGGGTGAATAAAGCAATGAATGCCTGCTGGGTCGAGCTTATTTATATAGTCCACTACCAATCAGTTCAGCCTGTCTTGGAGGGAGCACTTCAGATTTCAATTTAACCATCAGATAAAGACAGAAAATAGGATTTCCACTAAAAACTTTAAAAACTGTATTAAAAAAGCCAAAACCCCAGTTAAACCGTAAGACAGCTGGTTTCTTTCTGCTGCCAGGAAATAGAGAAAACCCTCCAAGAACCATTTGCTGTTTGTTTGTTCATCATATAATAAACATGCCGTGACTTGGGGAGAGCACACACTTCCCCTGCAGGCAAGCTTGGGTTTGGGGAAGTTGCATGTAGCAGCAGTGAGGAAGAAATCCCCCACTCTGTGGGAGAGGTTCCTTCAGGGACTCCACTAAGCCCATTTGCAGTTTTGCTGAGTTATTTACTAAGATGAAGGGACTGGGTGTGGCTGGTCTGAGATTCCTCCTGGGAAGTCACTTCAAGAATCTCCTTAATTTCCTCACTCTTCATCTTTGTTCTCTGGCTTTGGAGCAAGGGTGCAGTCAGTCGCACCCAGTTGGCTGCTGTTCCCAGCACACTGAATTCTTTGAAGCTGGCTGGGGCAGCCAAGGATTCCCTGTTCTGTTCTTTTCCCCTTGCCCTGATTTGAAAAACAGTCTGGAAATTCTCATCTGGCATGACCAGAAGGAACTTAGTAGGTTGCAAGCTGTTTTTCTAGATGCACAGGACCAAAAAGAACCTTTAGAGCTGTAAATTACCATTTCTCAAAAACTCAATATGATGGATTTTACATGGACAAATTATATAACATAGGCTCTACCATCACCACTGTCATTTAAACAAGAGGCCATCCAATTGAGATGAAACCGATATAGGAAAGTAATTATCATCAGCTTTGTCACTTGAAGAAGGAATATGAAGACATATTAGCTAATTGAAACCTCAGGAAAGATGTATAACGAAATGTATGAGGATTAATGAGTAATCCACAAAAGTGTTTACCAGGTGACCAATATCTTTTAAAATATATGGATGTATTGCAGCTCTCTTTTAATTAGTAAATACACACACACACACACACACACACACACACACATATATGGATGAAAAAATGAATTTATGTTATAATTACAATAGATGTGATGACAAAAGAATTCATAGTCTGAAAAATATATAATTTCAGTGATCAGAGCCTTATGTATTATGCTAATTGGCCAATAATTCCTTGAAAGTACGTTTCTACTTTTAAAATTAAATTGAGAAAGCAATGATGAGCAAATATGTGATAATATTCTAGGCGGACACTGAACATTTATATTTATTGTAAGAACAGCATGATGGTAGAGTACTATTTATATAAAATTATGTGTCTTTATGTCTTTATATGTTTACATACATACAAAAATATTTGGAAAGAGGTTTACTGAAATGTTGTGAATGATTTTCTCTTAGTGTTGAGACTACTTTTTTTCTTCACACATTTTTATATTGTCTGGGTTTTTTTATAATGAGCATATAACGTTTTTATAATCATAGTAAAAACAAAGCTATTTTTATAGCTTTAATAAAGGAAAATTTTGCTTGAGCATCTGCTATGTGTCCAAAGTGGTACTAGAAATTATGAGATATAGGAAAGAAGGCTGCGCCCTGGCTACCAAGATGCTTACAATCTAGCTGGGAAGACAAGTAGGGGGTGGGATCCTATAGAATGTAATCAGGTGTTGGGATGTATGGTTCAAAAAGGTGCTACAGAGCATCAGAAAGAGGCTAGGAAGCTCTCGTTGGAAGGAAGCTTTCATTGAAAAGGAAGATTAGGCTGGGCGCAGTGACTCATGCCTATAATCCGAGCACTTTGGGAGGCCAAGGCAGGAGAGTTGCTTGAGCCCAGGAGTTCAAAACCAACTTGAGCAACATAGTGAGACCCTGTCTCTATTTTTTTTGAGAAATATTTTAAAACTTAAAAAGAAAGAAAAGGAAGCTTAGACTGGACCTTGAAAGATGGACAGAAATTGAATAGGAGGGAGGGAAGAAGGCATTTTAGGCAGCTTGAGCACTAAAGTGATAATAATATGCTTTTTGAAAAGAAAGGAGGAAACCAGCTTATCTAGAATAATAAGCAAATATGATATGTGATGGAGAAATTTGCTTTATTGCTAAGTTTATTTCATAAGATATATTTGATATATTACAAACTATATTTTTGTATACTTGAGCAGATCCTAGAAAAATATTTTGTAATTATTCTGCATATTGACTCTAAAGTGACATAAAAACTATGACTACTATGAAAATTTCAGTATTTTAGTGTATTGAGGGTGGAAGATTTCAGTACATATGCTCTGTAATACTATCATCTCTGTGTACAAACTTGTTCTCAAGTCAGCCAGTGGCTTTTTGTATAGTCTTTTAATTTGTGGTTAATATGTTCCTACACCTTTCTTCTTCTATTAAAAAAATCAAATTAGCCGAACGTGGTGGTGCACACCTGTAATCCCAGTTACTTGGGAGACTCAGGCAGGAGAATCTCTTGAACTCAGGAGGCAGTGATTTCAGTGAGCTGAGATTGCACCACTGCACTCCAGCCTGGGCAACATTCTCAACAACAACAGCAACAAATCAAAAAGCACCAGTTGCCATGGCTCATGTCTGTAGTCCTAGCACTTTGGGAGGCAAAGGTGGGAGGATTGCTTGAGCCCAAGAATTTGAGACCATCCTGGGCAACACAGTGAGACCCACATCTCTACAAAAACAAGAAAAACTCACCAGGCATAGTGGCTCACGCCTCTGGCCCCAGCTACTTGGGAGGCTGAGGTGGGAGGATTCCTTGAGCTCAGGAAGTCAAGGCTGCAGTGAGCTGTGATCGTGCCACTGCATTTCAGCCTGGGCAACAGAGCAAGACCCTGTCTCAGAAAGAAAAAAATCAAAACTAAGGATGGGGAAAATTTCTTTTGAAAAACATATTAAGATGGAGACTTTTCAAACAATGGAATCAGAATTCACTTTTAGCAGTTACTTAGTTAACAGGACTACATTCTGTTTGTATTGTATACCCTAAATGCTGTAGCCATGTAAGTGATACTTATCATGTACACAAGTCTCCTGAGAACCATATATTTGAAATTTTAGGTACAAAATGTCAGTCATAAAGTTTTCCTTTTTGAATTTGTGTATTATTAAGTGCTTTCAATATTCAAAGCTCTATGTCAGGTGAAAGATATACAAGGAGCTCACTCATTCATCAATTCGTTTATTCAATAGTTTTTTTTTTTTTTTTTTTTTTTTTTTTGAGACGGAGTCTCACTCTGTTGCCCAGACAGGAGTGCAGTGGCTGGATCTCAGCTCACTGCAAGCTCCGCCTCCCGGGTTTATGCCATTCTTCTGCCTCAGCCTCCCAAATAGCTGGGACTACAGGCGCCTGCCACCTCGCCCAGCTAGTTTTTTTGTATTTTTTAGTAGAGATGGGGTTTCACCGTGTTAGCCAGGATGGTCTCAATCTCCTGACCTCGTGATCCGCCCGTCTTGGCCTCCCAAAGTGCTGGGAGTACAGGCTTGAGCCACCGTGAGGCCGGGGCCTTAACAGTATTTTTTTAGTGTGTCCTCTGTGCCAGGTATTATTCTAGGTACTGGTACTAAAAGAATAAGGAGAATATAGTTCTATTTTTAAGGAGTTCACAGTCTCATTTGAAAGAAAATGGACATATAAATAGTTACAGACCTCTGTAGAAAGTGTCAGGCCAAATACATGTGTTTATTTGCCCTCTCTGTAGAGCACACTAAAATTGTAATATGTTAGGCACGGTGGCTCATGCCTGTAATCCCAGCACTTTGGGGAAGCCAAGGCAGACGATCACTTGAGGTCAGGTGTTCAAGACCAGCTTGGCCAACATAGTGAAACCCCATGTAAACTAAAAATACAAAAATTAGCTAGGTGTGATGGCAGATGCCTGTAGTCCCAGCTACTTGGGACTTGAGGCAGGAGAATCGCTTGAACCCAGGAGACAGAGGCTGCAGTGAGCCGAGATCACACCACTGCATTCCAGCTTGGGCAACAGTGCAAGACCTTGCCTCAAAAAGTAAATAAATAAATCTAAATAAATAAAATAAAAGTATAATAAAGAGGCAGAAAAGATGTAAAGGCAAAAGGACAAAGGAAACAAAGGAAGACATGACAGGAAATAATAGACGTCCACCAAATTTTAGACGGTGGACAGCAGACGCATAACTAAAAACTGATTTGGTAAAGGAAGCTGATGTATAACTACTTGCAAAAGGGAAGAGGTATGTTTGTGCCATTTAGGCCTAAAAGTGTTCAAGAATTGGAGGTGTCGGCCAGGCACGGTGGCCTCACACCTGTAATCCCAGCCCTTTGGGAGGCAGAGGCAGACAGATTACCTGAGGTCAGGAGCTCGAGACCAGCCTGGCCAAGATGGTTAAATCCCATCTCTACAAAAATACAAAAATTAGCCCGGCATGATGGCAGGTGCCTGTAATCCCAGCTACTCAGAAGGCTGAGGCAGGAGAATCTCTTGAACCCAAGAGGCGGAGGTTGCTGGGTTGCTGTGAGCTGAGATCATGCCACTGCACTCCAGCCTGGGTGACTGAGCAAGACTCCGTCTCAAAAAAAAAAAAAGAATTGGAGGTGTCAAGTACTCTGAAACTGGGAGTGAGAGGAGAGCTGAAAATAATAGGATATATTGAAAGTCATTATGAGGAGCAATTAGATCCCCAGATCCCTCCCCAACTTCAAGCATCAAGGTCACTACACTTCTTCATTCCATAGAAGACTGGAGATATTAAACTAGAGGAGCTCTTGACTCAGGAGCACCAGGCACAGAGCGTAGGTGAGATGCCCTGGTGAAAAAAGATTGTCAGTGTCTATCTGCTAAATGTTGACACTTATTTTCTAGCTCCCTTCCCTTGCTTAGCTGTCAGAATGCTGGCTGCCAAATGAATATCCCCTAGGTAGGATTCTGGAATATTTTCTGGAGAAACTGAAATAGCATCAGAGGAAGTCCCTACAAATCTGACATTTAGGAGTTGCGCAGTGAAATGACCAGGTTTCCACCCAGTCATTCTACAATGAAGCTTAATATAAACAAGCTCCAATTCATTCAGATAACCAGTTTTTTAGTACCTCGCACCAAATAGGAATGAACATATTCAAGTATTCAAGGATCACCAGAAATTTGGGGGAAGTCTCTAACATGATAGCCAGAAGCCAAAGCAAAACAAAATAGAGGCCAGGCGCGGTGGCTCACCTGTAATCCCAGCAGTTTGGGAGGCCGAGGAGGGCGGATCACCTGAGGTCAGGAGTTCAAGACCAGCCTGGCTAACATGACAAAACCCTGTCTCTAGTAAAAATATAAAAATGAGCTGGACGTGTTGGCATGTGCCTGTAATCCCAGCTACTCGGGAGGCGGAGGCACAAGAATTGCTTGAACCCGGTAGGCAGATGTTGCGGTGAACTGAGATGGTGCCACTGCACTGCTGCCTGGGTGACAGAGCAAGACTCTGTCTCAAAACAAAAACAAAAACAAAAAAACAAGAAAGAGTTCTTAGAAATTAAACGTTGTAATAGCTGAAAGAAAAATTCAGTAGATGGGTTGAAAGATCAAGAAATTACCCAGAAAACAGGAGGAAAAAAACAAGAAAACTAAAGGCCCAGTCCAGGACTATAAGATCTAAAAATCTGGAGTTCTAGAAAGAGAAATTGGAAGAACTAGAATGCCATCAGGCTTCTCAACATGAGAAGTTAAAAAAAAAATGCGCAATGCTTTTAGAATTCTAAGGGAAAATTATTTGCAATCTAGAATTCTGTACCAAACTGAACTATCAATCAACCGTGAAGGTAAAGTTGTGTTTTTTTTGTTGTTGTTGTTGTTTTGTTTTTGAGATGGAGTCTCACTCTTGTCACCCAGGCTGGAGCACAGTGACCTAGTCTCAGCTCATGTGCAACCTCTGCCTCCTGGGTTCAAGCAATTCTCCTGCCTCAGCCTCCCAAGTAGCTGGGATTAGAGGCACCCGCCACCACGCCCAGCTCATTTTTTGTATTTTTAGTAGAGATGGGTTTCACCATGTTGGTCAGGCTGGTCTCCAACTCCTGACCTCAGGTGATCTGCCTACCTTGGCCTCCTAAAGTGCTAGGATTACAGACATGAGCCACTGCACCCAGCCGAGGATAAAGAGTTTTAGATGGGCAGGGTTTCATAAATTTTAACTCTTATGCAGCAGCCTTTCTTATGAAACTACTGAAGAGTATGTTATATCAAAAAATGAGAATAAGTTTAGGAAGATGAAATTATGAGATCTAGCATCAAGGGATGCTAGGAGAGATAAAAAGAGAATTCTTAGAATGATAATGGAAGATAGTTGCAGGACAACAGTTTGTGCAAGATAGCTAGAAAGCAATTCAGATTGAAATAGCAGGACAGAAGGCTCTGGGAGGAATTTCTGCAGGAAAATTAAATAATAAAACTGATAGATTATCTGTTGTGTAAAAAAATTTTCCAACCTTCAGTTGGAGAATTAGGGTTTAATACTTCAGTTGAAGAAGCACTGATTAATACTTAGAAACCCCAACACACCGAGAAAGAAATAATTATTCTAAGAAAAACAAAAGGTTGTATAAGAAAGAAAATATAATAATATACTTTGTGTTTTTGCTGTGCATAATATTTACATAGTCATAAATGAGTAAATACTGAATATTGGTAAGCCAAAATTAGTATCACGAAAAGATGGACAGATGGGAAGTATATGTGGGTGATGAAAAAGATAATTTGTCATCTTCAACTGGAAGTTAAAAGATAATGTCTAAAATTTAAAAATCAAGAAATAGCAGTATAAACATATTATTTAAAAATGCAAAGCAAAAAACAGAGGACTCAGTGAGTTTTGCTAAGTATGACAGGTTAGAAGATTTGCTACAGTAGTTTGGTTGGGGTGAAGTGAGTTATAACTTCCAAGAGAACAGTTTTAGTTGAGTGATGGAAGCAACGTTGAAGGAGTTACTGAGTGAATGAATGGGTGGTAAGAAAGGGGAGATAATGAACATAGCATGCTCCTCTGAGAAATTTGGCTTTGAAAACAAAGGTAGGAGAAAGGAGTGTTAGTGAGGAGAGTCTATGAAAGATTTTTTAGATTAAGGGACCACTTAAACATGTGCCCATAGACAGCAAGGAGTTAATGGAGAAGGTAGGTCAACCATGCAAGTGTAAAGGAGATAGTTGGTGGAGTAAGGTCCCAGAAACTGAGATAACATGGACTCAAGAGCATAGATGGAAAGATTAACTGTAGGAAGAGAAGGGGAAGATTTCTTTCTCTGAAAGAAGGAAGGAAGAGGTGCAGATAAGTGAAAATGCAGAGAAGTATTAAGGTATAAAGGAAGGAAATTGAGGGACTTAAAAAGGTGGCTTCAGTCTTCTCAAGAAAATAAGAGGTTCTCTGCTGAGAGTTTGGATTTGGGGCATAGGATTAGCTTGGAAATTTGAGAACGGAAAATATCTAAAGGCATGTAATGCCAAGTTAAAAGGAGATGACTAAAAGGATTATCCAGTAGCCATGAGTGTCCAGTTGAGGTTAGATAATAGAAATTTGTAATAAAGCCAATCAATATGGTTTCTGGACTTCCTTCAAGAACATTGTATCTCCAAAAGTTGTGTTAATCATCATCTTGGCTAGGATAGCGTTTCCTTGGAGTGTCTTAAGAGACATCTCAGGGTTCAAAAACTTTAGAAAATGCTTGCTCAAAGAGAGTCAGTGCTCAAGAATACCAGAGGGAAGGTTTTCTTGTGGAATATACTTCAATCTAGGTCATTCGGAGGTCTTGTGGAGGATCATGGGCAACGAAAAAAATATATACTTAAGAGACTTAAACGACACAAAACAGTTTGATATCAAAAAGATCTATAGCTGCATGGACATCTGGACACAAATCTGAGGGTGGGAGCATGTTGGAGAACACCTGGATTCAGATAAAAGAAGAGCAGAAGAGAGGTGACATCATTGTGGGATTAGACTATAGACTACCTAGCCAGATGGAAGAAATAGATAAAGCATTCCTGATGCAGGTCACAAAACTGGCCTGAGTCAAGAGAGCTTGGTGATAGGGATTTCAAGCATCAGCACATAAGCTCAAAGTCAAGTTCAGCCAAAAGCTGCATACTTGATTAATTCTTTTTTTCCTGTTTGTTTATGTTTTTCTGATCATCAAAGAAAAACTTGCTCACTGTAGAAATGTAGTAGTACAGGAAAGTGTAATGAAGTAGAAAAATAATCACTCATAAATCCACTCACCATTAAAATACTTGCTAATTATTTCTAGTATTTTTATGCATTATTGTCTTTGCATAGTAGAGATTATGCTGAATATACATTTGTCTAAACTGTTTTTTTGACATAAAAGATTTTTCTCATATATATTTCTTATATCTCATATATTTTCATATATATCTGAAATTCTTTTTATATGTTCATCTTTCAGACGGAGAAAATACGGCCAGGCGTGGTGGCTCACGCCTGTAATCCCAGCACTTTGGGAGGCGGAGGCGGGTGGATCACTTGAGGTCAGGAGTTCGAGACCAACCTGACCAACATGGTGATACCCTGTCTCTATTAAAAATACAAAAAAACTTAGCCTGGCTTGGTTGCACACACCTGTAATCCCAGCTACTTGGGAGGCTGAGGCAGGAGAATCAGTTGAAACCAGGAGGCAAAGGTTTCAGTGAGCCAAGATCATGCCATTGTACTCCAGCCTGGGAAACATGAGTAAAACTCCATCTCAAAAACAAAAAAAAAAAAAAAAAAAAAAGGAAGAAATATGAGATAGGAGTCCTAGATATATATAATTATAAAAACAATTTCAGGGCCGGGCGCGATGGCTCACGCCTGTATTCCCAACACTTGGGGAGGCTGAGGCAGGCAGATCACAAGGTCAGGAGATCGAGACCATCCTGGCTAACACTGTGAAACCCTGTCTCTACTAAAAATACAAAAAATTAGCCGGGGGTGGTGGCATGCGCCTACAGTCCCAGCTGCTCAGGAGGCTGAGGCAGGAGAATTGCTTGAACCCGGGAGACGGGGGTTGCAGTAAGCCGAGACTGTGCCACTGCACTCCAGCCTGGGCAACAGAGCGAGACTCAGTCTCAAAAAATAATAATTTCACTATTTACTCTTTGCTAACATTATTTCCATCTTTCTGAAAATAACCAGTCAGTGCTACTGTATTAGGCAGGAAAAAGAAATGAAGCATAAAAATTTTAAAGGAGAAGGAAAAATTACATGATTGCAGATGATGTGATTACTTAGCTGGAAAGCCCAAGATAATCAAATTGAAATCTATTATAAACATTATGCTTCAGCAAGGTAGATGGACAAAATATACTAAAATCAATAATTTAGTTTAAAAAATAATAAGGGCCAGGCTCAGTGGCTCACACCTGCAATCCTAGCACATTGGGAGGCTGAGACAGGCAGATTGCTTGAGCCCAGGAGTTCGAGACCAGCCTGGGAAACATGGTGAAACCCTGTCTCTACAAAAAATACAAAAATTGACCAGGCATGGTGGTGTGTGCCCGTAGTCCTAGCTACCGGGAAGGCTGAGATGAGAGGATCACTTGAGCCTGGGAGTTTGAGGATGCAGTGAGCCAAGATCACACCACTGCACTCCAGCCTGGGTAATAGAGCAAGACTCCATCTCAAAAAAAAAAAAAAAAAAAAGATTACATACCTAGGAACAAATGTAACAAGAATATGCAAGAACCATATGAAGAGAGCTTTAAAACACTACTAGAAACAAAAAAAGACTTGGACATATGGAAAGGCATGGTATGTTCTTAGGAAGATTTAAAATCATAAACCTGTCAGTGTTCCTTAATTTAATCTATAAGTTAACATGATCTCCGTAAAAAAATACCAATAGAACTTTTTGCTTATTTGCTTATTTTCTTGAGAGAAATGATTGTAAAGCTCATACAGAAAAAATATGTAGACTAGAATAACCAGAAATATCCTGAGAAAGAAAAGAACGAGCTACTAGCCTCGTTAATATCTGTAATAGATATTAGAATCTGTTATAAAGCCATAATTCCACTATAATTGCGAACAATAAACCCTATGTGCCAGGCACTATTCTAAGCCCTTTAAATAGAACAATTCATTTAATTATCTTAACAGCCCATTGAGATTAACCTACTCAAACTTACACTGCCAATAAGTGGCAGAGCTCAGATTTGAACTCAGGTGCTAGCTCCAGAACATGTGCTGTCTTCATCACTACACTCTTCATTACCAGCACATTTATTATTGACATATTAATAGGCAATCAATGGACCAGAATCAGAAGCTTAGAAATGGACTCAAATATAAAAATAAAATTAATCTACATTGGGGAGGGCATTTAAATCAATGAGCACAACTGGTAGCCATGTTAGGAATATGATACTGCATCTTGTATGCAAATAAATTCTAGATGGATCAAAAATTTCAATATAGGCTGGCTACAGTGGCTCATACCTGTAATCCCAGCACTTTGGGAGGCCGAGGTGGGAGAATTGCTTGAACCCAGGAGTTCAAGACTAGCCTGGGCAACGTAATGAAATCTGTCTCTACCAAAAAAGCCTTTTTTTTTTTTTCAACCAGCATGGTGTGGTGGCGCGTACTTATATTAGCTTGGTGTCAAGGTAATTACGGGTTTTGCCATTCATGACAATAGTCTCAGCTACTCGAAAGGCTAAGGTGAGGGAATCACTTGAGCCCGGGAGTTGGAGGCTTCAGTGAGCCATGATCACACCACTGCACTCCAGCCTGGGAGACAGAGTAAGACCCTGTCTC
>NW_012107141.1:5154231-5158187 GCF_000951045.1 Mandrillus leucophaeus
AAAAAAAAAAAAAAAAAAAATACAAAAAAAAAACACATAAACATAAAGAAACCCCAGGAAGATGTTCTTACAATCTCACAGAAGGGAAGATGTTTCTAAGACAGCTGATAAAAAAAACCTGGAAGCCATAAAAGAAAAGATTGATATATTTTGTTGCAGAAAGAGGAAAAAATTTTGCTTGCCAACAAATACTGTAAACAAGAACAAAAGATTAACAACAAACAGGAAGTATTTGCAACTCATTTCACAGATGAAGGGCTAATTTCCTTATATTCAGAGTTCCTAAAAATCAATAATAAAAATACTAAAAACTCAGTAGAAAATTGAAGGATGAAAATAAACAGAAAGTTTATAGTAAAGGATTGTATAAGTGGTTCTTTTAAAATTATTTTAATAACTAGACTGAGATATAATTTACACACCATACAATTCAGCTATTTAAAGTGTACAATTCAGTAGTTTTTGGAATATTCAGAGTTGTAAGACCATCACCAAAATCAGTTCTAGAATATTTTCATCAAGCCCCCTCCGCCAAGAAAAATACCCCATACACATTAGCAGTAACTCCCCTTTCTTCCCACCCACGAACTCCCAGTCCTAGGCAACCACTAACCTACTTTCTGCCTCTGTGGATATGCCTATTCTGGACATTTCATATAGATTCTATATAGATAGAATCATATAATATATGGGCTTCTGTATCTGGTTTCTTTCACTTAGTGATTTCTTTTCTTTGTTTTTATTTAAGTTCTGGGGTACATGTGCAGGATGTGCAGGTTTGTTACATCGCTAAACGTGTGCCCTAGTGGTTTGCTGCACAGATCAACCCATCACTTAGGTATTAAGCCCAGTATGCATTAGCTATTTTTTCTAATGCTCTCCTTCCCCTAACCTCACCCCCCAACAGGCCCCAGTATGTGTTGTTCCCCTCTCTGTGTCCATGTGTTCTCATTGTTCAGCTCCCACTTATAAGTGAGAACATGTGGTATTTGGTTTTCTGTTCCTGCGTTAGTTTGCTGAGGATAATGGCTTCCAGCTTCATCCATGTCGCTGCAAAGGACATGATCTCATTCCTTTTTATGGCTGTATCACTTACAGTTTTCAAGATTTATCCATGTTGTAACATGTATCAGTACTTTATTCCTTTTTGTGGCCAAATAATATTCCATTGTATGGTTATACCACATTTTGTCTATCCGTTCATCCATTGATAGACATTGGATTGTTTCCACTTTTTGGCTATCATCAATAATGCTGTTGTGGATGTTTGTGTACACACTTTTGTGTGAACACATTTTCAGTTCTCTTGGATATATACCTAGGAGTGGAATGTTGGGTCATATGGTAATTCTGTGTTTAAAAGAACAGCCAAACTGTTTTCCAGAATGCCTGCACTCTGTTACATTCCCAGCAACAGTTTATGAGGGTTACAGTTTCTCCACATTCTTGCCAATACTTGATATTTTGTGACTTTTTTAATATAGCCAGCCTAGTAGGTGTGAAATTTTATCTCACTCTGTTTTTGATTTATATTTTCCTGATGACTAATGAATGATGTTGAACATCTTTTTACATGCATATTAGCCATTTGTGTATCTTGTCTGAGAAATGTTCATCCACATTGTGGTATGTATCAGCACTTCATTCCTTTTTACTGCTATGTAGTATTCCGTTGTATGAATATAGCACACTTTGCTTTTTGTTTACTTGTTAATGTACACTTGGGTTGTATACATTTTTTGCCCATTATGAATAAATCTTTTAGGAACATTTGTCTCCAGGTCTTTTTATGGATGTGTGTTTTCATTTATGTTGGGTAAATACCTAAGGGTTGAATTGCTGACTGCTTTCTAAAACAGTTGTACCATCTTACATTCCCCCCAGCAATGTATGAGAATTCCAGTTGTTACAATTGCTTGTTAACATTTGGTGTTGTCAGTCTTTTGCATTTTATCTATTCTAGTGGTTGTGAAATGAAATCTCATTGTGGTTTTAGTTTGCATTTCCCTGATGACTAATGATGTTGAATACTTTTTATTGCTTGTTGGTCATTTGTATATCTTCCTTTGTGAAGTGTCTCTTCAAATATTTTGCCCAATTTTTAGTGGGTTGTCTTTTTATTATCCAGTGGTAGGAGTTCTTTACACATTCTGGTTACAAGTCAGATATGTTCATCACAAATATTTTCTCCTTCTGTGGCCTCTTTATTTCCTTAGTGATGTCTTTCATTGAGCAGAAGTTTTACTTTTTTAGCATTTTTTTCTTTTATGGTTAATGCCTTCTGGGTCCAGTCTAAAAAATCTTTGCCTACCCTAAGTTTGTGACAGTGTTACCCTATATTTCTTTCTAAAAGCATTAGAGGTTTAACTTTTATGTTTAGGTCTATAATCCATTCTGAATTATTTTTTGTTGTTAGTTTAAGATTGAGGGTCAAGGTTCTACCCTGCTGCCCTCATGGATAGCCAGTTGATATAGTATGATTTGTTGAAAAGACTTTCCTTTTCCTACTGATTTTGGTTCCTTTGTTTAAAAAAAAAAATCAATTGACCACATATTAATATGTGCATATCTATCTTTGGATTCTCTATTCTGTTCCATTGATCTAAGGCAGTGTATGCCCTTCAACTTTTTCTTTTTGAAGATTGTCTTAGTCATTCAAGGCCCTTTGCATTTCCATGTAAAATTTAGAATAAACTTGTTCATTTCTATAAAAAAAAGCCTGAGAATTGGATTGAAATTATTAAGAATCGCCAGGCACGGTGGCTCACGCTTGTAATCCCAGTGCTTTGGGAGGCCAAGGCTGGTGGATCACCTGAGGCCAGGAGTTCGAGACCAGCCTGACCAACATGGAGAAACCCCATCTCTACTAAAATTACCAAAAAAAATTAGCTGGGCGTGGTGGCAGGCGCCTGTAATCCCAGCTAGTCAGGAGGCTGAGGCAGAAGAATTGCTTGAACCCGAGAGGCAGAGGTTGCAGTGAGCGGAGATCACGCCACTGCACTCCAACCTGGCGACAGAGCAAGACTCTGTCTCAAAAAAAAAAAAAAAAAAAAAGAAATGATTAAGAATCTATAGATCGGCCGGGCGCGGTGGCTCAAGCCTGTAATCCCAGCACTTTGGGAGGCCGAGACGGGGGATCACGAGGTCAGGAGATGGAGACCATCCTGGCTAACACGGTGAAACCCCGTCTGTACTAAAAAATACAAAAAACTAGCCGGGCAAGGTGGCGGGCGCCTGTAGTCCCAGCAACTCGGGAGGCTGAGGCAGGAGAATGGCATAAACCCGGGAGGCGGAGCTTGCAGTGAGCTGAGATCCAGCCACTGCACTCCAGCCCAGGCTACAGAGCGAGACTCCATCTCAAAAAAAAAACCAGAATTTATAGATCAATTAGGGGAAAATTGTCACCTTTACTATATTGAATCTTTCAATTCATAAACATGGTACATTTTCCCTTAGGTTTTCTTTAATTTCTCTCAACAATATTTTATTGTGTTTAACGTACAGATCTTAAACATTCTATTAAATTTATCCCGAAATAGTTCATGTTTCCTGCTATTCTTGTAAATGGCATATTTTTAAAATTTATTTTTTAGCCAACTTTGCACTTTGCATTTCAAGAATATAGAAATATAACTGCTTTTTATATATTACCCTTGTATCCTGTGACCTTGCTAAACTCACTTATTAGTTCTAGTAGTTTCTTTGTAGATTTCTTAGATTACTCTACATAGAAAATCCTGTCATGTGCAAGTAAAGGCAGCTTTATTTCTTTCTTTCCAATCTTGGTATAGCTTCTTTTCTCTTTCTTTCTTTATTGGACCTTTTTTACAATGTTATATAGAAGTGATGAGAGCAGATAGCTTTGCCTTGTTTCCAATCGTGACAGAACAGTTTTCAGTCTTCCAAAGTAAGTTATATTTTTCATAGATTCTCTTTATTAAGTGAAGGAAATTTTT
>NW_012107141.1:5158474-5163810 GCF_000951045.1 Mandrillus leucophaeus
TATTTTTAGTAGAGGCGGGGTTTCACTGTGTTAGCCAGGATGGTCTCGATCTCCTGACCTCAGGTGATCCACCCGCCTCGGCCTCCCAAAGTGCTGAGATTACAGGCGTGAGCCATCGCACCTGGCCTGAAGTTCACTTTTCTTTTTAGTTTGCTGAGAATTTTTACTGTGAATCAGTATTCAGAATTGTTTACATCTATTGAGATGATCATGTGATTTTTCCCCTTTATGCTATTAATGTGGACAAATCCACTTAGTGATTATTTGTTATCCTTTTTATATACTGCTGTATTCCTTTTACTAATATTTCATTAATGATTTTTGCATCTATCTGCATGAGGTATTTTAGGCTACAGTTTTCTTTTCTTGTAATATCTTTGTCTTATTTGAGAGTCAGGATTATGCTGGCCTCATAAAATCAGTTTTGTTTTGTTTTGTTTTTTGAGATGGAATGTCACTCTGTCACCCAGGCTAGAGTGCAGTGGCACAATCTCAGCTCACTGCAACCTCCGCCTCCTGGGTTCAAGCAATTCTCCTGCCTCAGCCTCCCTAGTACCTGAGACTACAGGTGCCTGCCACCACGCCCAGCTAATTTTTGTATTTTAGTAGAGACGGGGTTTCACCATGTTGGCCAGGTTGGTCTCCAACTCCTGACCTTAAGCGATCCACCCACCTCGTCCTCCCAAAGTGCTGGGATTACAGGTGTGATCCACCACACCCAGCATAAAATCAGTTTTGAAGTGTCTTCCTCTTTTCTGAAAGAGTTTATTTAAGATTGGTGATATATTTTTTTAATGTCTCTTTTTCTGTGAAGACTTTTCTGAGCTTTAGGTTTAATATGCATTTTTCTAGCTTTTTCTTAACTTGTCATGCATATAATTATGTCTTCCTCATTAGACTGTCAGCTTCATGAGAGCATTTGTCTGTCTTGCTTTCCCCTATGCTCCTAGCATCTAGATAAGTGCCTGCTTCAAAGTATCATATATGTAAATGAATATTTACTGAATTGTGTTAAATTAAAGGGAAAATAAGAGACCAGAAAAACTGGGAATTGTGACACAATACTAAAGACAATATAAAAAGGCTTTTTTAAAAAGTTACATTGGGAGCAAAAAGAACAAGGAGGTGTAGGTGGGTGGTATCATATTAATGAATGAAAGAAAGAAAATAGAGCATTCACCTCTATTTGGGTTTAGTCTTCTCTGTCAAAGAGAATACTCTTTGGACCAGAAAAGGTAAAATAAACACTGGTTACAGGGAATGCAATCAAACATAGTTGAGATTGAAAGAGGTCACACAACTGCTTTAAATGATTTCAAGTTCCTTAATCTAATATTTCAAGATACTGAGGACTAGGCTGGGTGCTGTGGCTCACGCATGTAATCCCAGCACTTTGGGAGGCTGAGGTGGGTGGATCACCTGAGGTCAGGAGTTCGAGACCAGCCTAGGTAACATGACGAAACCCTGTCTCTACTAAAAATACAAAAATTAGCTGGACGTGGTGGCAGGCACCTGTAATCCCAGGTACTAGGGAGGCTGAGGCTGGGAAATCACTTGAACCCAGGAGGCAGCAGTTGCAAAGAGCCGAGGTCGCACCATTGCACTCCAGCCTGGGTGACAAGTGAAACTCTGTCTCAAAAAAGAAAAAAAAAAAAAAAAGATACTGAGGACTAGTGGATGAGCTGGCTGAAGCACTTCTGGCAGTCTTTGAGAAAGTGTGCATGGGGAGGGAGAAATAGGGGATGAGGGTCGGGGATGGATAGAAATTTCAGAAGACTGGAGTCAAGGAACTAATATTCAGGAGGTCACTTCAGCAGACTTGACATCCATGTTAGGTAATATTCTTAAACTACTTATGAACAAGAATAAATTAAGAGGCCTGGCACAGTGGCTCATGCCTGAAATTCCAGCACTTTGGGAGGCGGAGGCCGGCAGATCACTTGAGGTCAGGAGTTTGAGACCAGCCTGGCCAACATAATGAAAACCCATCTCTACTAAAAATACAAAAATATAGCTGGCTGTGGTAGTACGTACCTGTAATCCCAGCTACTCGAGAGGCTGAGGCAGGAGAATCCCTTGAACCCGGGAGGCAGCGGTTGCAGTGAGCCAAGATTGTGCCACTGCACTCCAGCCTGTGTGATGGAGTGAGACTCTGTCGGAAAAAAATTTCTTAAAAAGAATAAATTAAGAAAAGGAAGTTGGGATCACTGTAAGCTTACCAGAATTTATTGAAGATGGAGACAGAAAAGGGGAAGAAGTAGGAGGTAAAGGGGGGAAGGAAGAAGGGAAGAGAAGAAAATAAAGGGGAAGGTAAGGGAGGGGAGGGGAAGAAAAAGGAATAGGAACATATCCCAGGCTTAGTGGGTAAAGAAGATTTGATTTCAACCCTGGCTCTTTTACTGCTCAGTAAAATGATGTTAGGCAAGTTATTAATTGCTATAAGCCAGATTTCCTTATTGGTAAAATTGAAATGATAAGCTACTTCATAGAGTAGTTCTGATGATTAAATTAAATAATGTGTATAAAGTGCTTATTTATCAAAAGCAGTGATAACTGTGAAGGGGGTGAATTATGGTAATGACAATAATACTGACGGACAAGGAACAGGAGTAGTCAATCTAAACTTACTCCCTTTTTGAAGAGATTACTGCATTGGTAAGTTGGGAGAAATCTGTACAGTATAGCTGTATTTAGTATAGCTATATTTAGTATATTTGTTTAGCTCAATTGGATTTCAACAAGACTTTGACAACATCTCCATGACATCCTTGCAAACAAGGAGAAGGAATACAGGCTGGTTGAATAGTCATACTTAAAGTGTGCTATTAATGGGTTCCTGTCATGCTGAAATTCTCCAGAAGTGTAAATCTGGACTATGTACTTAGCCAGGCTTTTAAAAAAATCATTATTTGCATAAAAGCATTGATAGCAGGCTAATTAAATTTGGGAACAATAGCTAATAAGCTGGCTGAAAAAAACAAGACCTAAAAAGAAATAGTGTAATACAGAGCAAAGAATATGGCCTTAATGTCATGGATCTATCACTACTAGCTGTGTGACTTTGAGTAAATTGCTTAACCATCTGAGCCTTTGTTTCCTCATTTTCATGAAGATAATACTACATATTCCATGTGGTTGTGAGAATATAAAAGATAATATACGTGTATTATCACGCCTGTAATCCCAGCACTTTGAGAGGCCCAGGGGGGCAGATCACGAGGTCAGGAGATCAAGGCCATCCTGACCAATATGGTGAAACCCCGTTTCTACTAAAAATACAAAAATTAGCTGGGCGTGGTGGTGTGTGCCTGTAATCCCAGCTACTCGGGAGGCTGAGGCAGGAGAATCACTTGAACCAAGGAGTCGGAGGTGGCAGTGAGCCGAGATCGTACCACTGCGCTTCAGCCTGGCGACAGAGCGAGACTCAAATATATATGTGTGTGTCAAATATATATGGATGTGTGTGTATTATTTATTTCTGTGTTATAAATCTCCCCAAAAAAACCTGGGGGCTTAAAACAAAAACATTTATTATTTCACAGTTTCTAAAGGCCGGGAATCTAAGAGCAGCTTAGTGGGGTGGTTCTGACTCAGAGTCTCTTTTAAGGTTGAAATCAAGATTTTGATTGGGACTGCAGTTATCCAAAGGCTTGAATGGGACTGGAGGGCCTGCTACTAAGCTCACTCATGTGGGAGGCCTCAGATCTTTAGCACATGATCCTCCTGATATAAGGAGCTGGCTTCCCCAGAGCAAGTGGTCTTAGAAGCGAAGAACAAGCAGGAAGCCACAGTGCCTTTATCACTTGGCCTCTGACATCACATTCTGTCGCTTTTGTTTTCTCCATTAGAAGCTAGTTGCTAAGTTTAGCTCATACTCAAGGGAAAAAGGAATTACGATCCACCTCTTGAAATGGGGGAGTATCGTAGAAGTTTGTGGGCATATCTTTTTTTTTTTTTTTTTTTGAGACGGAGTCTCACTCTGTCACCCAGACTGGAGTGCAGTGGCCGGATCTCAGCTCACTGCAAGCTCCACCTCCCGAGTTTATACCATTCTCCTGCCTCAGCCTCCCGAGTAGCTGGGTCTACAGGCGCCCGCCACCTCGCCTGGCCAGTTTTTTGTGTTTTTTAGTAGAGACGGGGTTTCACCGTGTTAGCCAGGATGGTCTCAATCTTCTGACCTCGTGATCCGCCCGTCTCGGCCTCCCAAAGTGCTGGGATTACAGGCTTGAGCCACCACGCCCAGCTTGTGGGCATATCTTAAAATGGCAACGATCTAAAAAGTACTCAGTACAGTGCTTAGCACATAGGTGCTCCATAAATGGCACTTGTTATTCTACTCTTAATAATCGACACTTAATATACATATACAATTAATATACATGGTCCCTACTATGAAACTGGTGTGGGTAGGACAAGATAAACTCATGATTTCTTAGATTCCTGGAAAACACAGAAAAAGAAGTACCACATATCACTACATTCATTACATCTGTTTTGTACACCAAAATGAATGGATTATTTTTGTACTGCATGTAATGCACTAAGAACAGGACTAGTAAAAATAAATTCTAGTAATATTTACTTACTTGTTTATTTATTTTGAGACAGAGTCTCTCTCTGTTGCCCAGGCTAGAGTGCAGTGACACAATCTCAGCTCACTGCAACCTCCGCCTCCTGGGTTCAAGCGATTCTCCTGCCTCAGCCTCCCAAGTAGCTGGGACTACATGCATGCACCACAATACTGGCTAACTTTTGTATTTTTAATAGAGATAGGTTTTCACCATGTTGGCCAGGCTGGTCTCGAACTCCTGACCTCAAGTGATCCATCTGCCTCGGCCTCCCAAAGTGCTGGGATTACAGATGTGAGTCACTGCGCCCACCCAAATTTTAGTAATATTAATAGGCATACCTAAAATGTATAGTCTGAAAATACCAGTGATGTGAAAAATTTGAATGACAACCTAAAAATGATACTGTATGGTTTTGTTAAAGAGTTTTATATGTATATTTAAATATAGGTATTGATCATCTGAGCATTCATCAAAGTTCAACTGAGTAATATACCAACATGTCTTTCTGAGTGTCCTTTTCTCATTTCCATTTAAAAATGTGTCATAGCTAAGACTGACAGGCCCCAGTCTGCAGCAAAAATGGGGAATACTTGCTAGTTCACACACCTCCCCTGAGGGCAGTTTTGGGGGGATGTAAACTAACAAACATAGAAGTATTATATCAACAAAGGAGTCGATTAAGTAGAAGAGTCGATGTTGACAGTAAAAATTTAGAAGCAATAATTAATATGACTGAATCACTAAATAATCTTTATATATATAATA
>NW_012107141.1:5168635-5170238 GCF_000951045.1 Mandrillus leucophaeus
AAAAAAAAAAAAAAAAATATCTATTATGGATCAGTATGCACAATGTTGAACCACAGTTGATAAAAGGTAACTGATGTTCACTATCATCTTTTTTTTTTTTTTTTAATTCTTCAGCTAAAAGAGCTGAAGAGGTGATTTATTATAGAGTTGTTACACCCGGCCACAAATAAACACAGAAATAGTCCAGAGTGTCACAAGTCCAGGGCAGAGGACCAACATGGGCAGTTTTGTTTATGAGCAAGGTGGGTATCAGAGGTGATCGGCGATCAGAGGGTGATGAAGTTCTAGATCCATTGAGACAAGCTCTAGACAGTAGCATGCAGTCCCACAACTTGTACCAGCATCCCCAGCACCTGGCATTCCATGTTTCTGCTCCTGTGGCCTCCACGATGCAACAAGCTAGCTGTTTACTTGGACCTCTGCCTCATCTTTCTTCTTTTGCGCTTCAGCCTGCGCATTCGCTTCTTCCTCCACTTAGCTCTCATGGCGCAGAGGTTTCCAAGAAAATGGCGCTAAGGCCGAGAGCCACTATCATCTTTTTTAGGAAGCCAAGTAAGTTTGTGATGTCGTTTACAGAGACTTCTATCAAATATTAAAATGTCTTAAGATGGGGGAAAAAAAAACAGCTTTGACACTCGAGTAGGTTTTACGTATTAACCTATATAGAATACACATAGAAGAAAGGGTCAGAGAGGTCCCTGGAAATGCCGTGTACTGATTCAGCATCATGGGGGTTGCACAGACTGCACTATGAGTAATAATTATAATAATAGCTATTATTTAATGAGCATTTACCATGTGCCAGGAATTAGGTTAAATCTTTACATGAATTATGGTATTGAGCCCTTTTATCCACCCCTTGAGTAAATATTATTATATCTATTTTAAAGATAAGGAAATTGAGACATAGTGGTTAAAAATTTACCTAACATTGGCTGGGCGTGGTGGCTCACGCCTGTAATCCCAATACTTTGGGAGGCCAAGGCAGGCAGATCATGAGGTCAGGAGATGGAGACCATCCTAGCTAACACGGTGAAACCCCATGTCTTCTAAAAATACAAAAAAAAAATTAGCTGGGCACATCCAGCTACTCGGGAAGCTGAGGCGGGAGAATCACTTGAACCCAGGAGGCAGAGGTTGCAGTTAGCCGAGATCACGACACTGCACTCCAGCCTGGGCGACAGTGCGAGACTCCATATTAAAAAAAAAAAAAAAAATTTACCTAACATTGTTCATGTGGTTAAGTGGCAGAGCCCAGAATCAAAGTGAAGTCTGAGTACCTCCATCCCGGTTTACTATCTCAGTCTACATGTTTTATGGAAATGAGGTATGCCCTTTCTGAGAAGGAATGATGTTATTGTACCTCCTTATATATTTTCGTTAAGAATGAGGCTGGGCGCGGTGGCTCACGCCAGTATTCCCAGCACTTTGGGAGGCCGAGGCGGGTGGATCACGAGGTCAGGAGATGGAGACCATCCTGGCTAACACGATGAAACCCCGTCTCTACTAAAAATACAAAAAATTAGCCAGGCGCGGTGTCAGGCGCCTGTAGTCTCAGCTACTTGGGAGGCTGAGGCAGGAGAATGGCGTGAACCCGGGAGGC
>NW_012107141.1:5170288-5172972 GCF_000951045.1 Mandrillus leucophaeus
TGCACTCCAGCCTGGGCAACAGAGCAAGACTCCATCTCAAAAAAAAAAAAAAAAAAAAAATGAATGAATGAGGATCTCCTCCTTTATTATTTATTCATGTGACCCTTTCTTCTCCCTCACCCTGTGGGAGGCTGAATAATGGCCCTAAAGATATTCAGGCCCTAATCCAGGATTATCCAGGTGAACGCTAAATGTAATCACAAGTGTCCTTTTAAGAGGGAGTCAGAGAGAGATTTGATGATGGGAGAGGAAGACAATGTGAGGCCAGAAGTGGGTGTGTTTGGAGCAGGGAAGTGACTGATGTGGGGCCACAAGCCAAGGAATGAGGATAACCTCTAGAAACTGGAAAAAGAAAGGAAACTGATTCTACCCTAGAACCTCTAGAAGGAACCAGCTTGTTGACACCTTGATTTTAGTCCCATTAAGACTCATTTTGGACTTCTGGCATCCAGAACTCTAAGAGAATAAATTTCTGTTGTTTTAAGCTACCAAATTATGGTAATATTTTATAGCAACCATAGACATTGAATACATATCCCATATTACTGGCTTCAGGACTTATTTGCTTTATACTTTCTCCTTGTATTTTTCCTACACTTTGTAATTGTTTATTACTTCCTGAATGCAACTGAGAATGTGTAAATAACATATTCGTAAAAGCATTGTTTCAGATAAAGTCTAAAAAAGAGGTCTTTTATTTTAGAAGAATATGCAATCCTATGGCTATCCCATATCCCAGCCTTTCCAATGGCTGCAAAAGGGAAAATTATGGGATGAATGTTGTCAAGTGTATAATGAAAGGAAATCTTTTCAACGTGAATTGTTAATGAACTTGTAGAAAAATGTCCACCATAATGAGAGTCACACCAGTTAATCATAACCCACATCTCTGACTAGGAACGCAGTAGGTTTCCCTCACTCCCACCACTCTTTATTTGGAGATTTGTTGAAACCTACAAGAGAATTATGAGAATAGTATGAAGGCACTTGTCTGCCCTTCACCAAATGCTAACTAACATGTCACCATATTTGTGAACAATAGATAGATAACTTGAAACTAAGTTATGGGAATCATGACATCTTACCCCTCACATCCCTCATCTCCTAAGAGTAAGGACTTTCTCCTCTTCTCCTGCATAACTCCAACGTCATTTGAGAAAATAACACTAATTTTATAATATCACCTAACATTCAGTCCAGTACAAATTACAATTTCCCCAGTTGTTCCTAAACATTATTAATAGCTGTTTGTTTTCTGACCCAGCATCCAATCAAGGTTTAACATTGTACTTGGTAATGTCTGTTTAGTTTCTTTTAATCTGGAACAGACCCCTTACAATTTTGTTTTCATGATACTGACTTCTTTGTGTTTTCCTGATCCTCCTGCATTAGAATGTAAATTTTACAGGTGCAGGGATTTTCATCTCTTTGTTCATAGCCATGTCCTTGGCATTGAGAATGGTGCCTAGCACTTTGTAAATATTTGTTTAATAACTAGATGAGTGAATAATTAATACAAGTATAATGAGTGTCATGAAAGGTGATTTAGAGGATACCAAGGGGCCTGAGAATCTAATCTGTTGTTGTTTGTGTGTAACTCTTACCTCTGCATTACATATATTGTGTTACACATATACGTGTTCCAGGCTTGAGCAAAGGGCTCATTTTACAAATCAATGGGGAGATATAAGTGTAATAAATATAAATAAGAATTGAGTTTTTAAAAATACCTAAGTTGGTCAAGATAAAAAGGCATGATAGCAGGCACTTTAACAGTGAAACTACAAGAGACTTAAGCTGAGTTTGGGCAGCTGTGTGATGTGACAGGCAAGACGCTAAATTAGCTTTAGATATAATACAATAAGAACAGAGGCCATAATGAAGAAGGCAATTGTCTTGCTCTATTTATTCATTCTTTCATTCAACAAATATTTATTGAGTGCATCCTGTGTCCCAGGCACTGTTTTGGTGCAGAATATACAGAATTGAGCACAACAAAGTCTTCAGCCACATGGAGCTTACATTCCATGATGAACAAACGATACTCAAGGTTTTGAGGGTAGGGGCTCCGTGCTTTCACAAGAGAGGCAACGTAGCGTAATGGTCAAGAGCAGTGGTTTTTGAGTCAAGAGACATAGGTTTGAGTCCTAGTTTGTATCCTTTTTTGCTGCTTGGTCTCAGGTAAGTTCCTTAAGCTCTCAGAGCCTGAGTTTCCCCAGCAGTAAGGGCATGGCAAATAACAGTATAGCCTCATAGGTTGGGAAGGGATGTAAGCGAGACAATGCATGAGAATTGTCTCACATGGTGCCTGGCACTTAATAGCTTCTTGATAAATGTTAGTTGTTGTTTTCATCATTATTAACATTGACTGACTAAAACGTGCCTTACTAAAAAAGGGATTTGAAACCAAATGATGAAGAACAGTTCAAGGAACCAGGGATGTTAAACTCATAGAAAAGTAAATGGAATACATGCTTACTGGTTTCAAATACTTGATGATGTAGCATGTGACATGAGCTTACTTATTCTGTGTGGCCCCAGAAAACAGAGTTAGGTCCAGCGGTGGAAGTTACCAGGAAAACAGCTTTCACAATGTAAGAAGAAATGTTCTTAATAATTAGAATTATTGCCGGGCGCGGTGGCTCAAGCCTGTAATCCCAGCACTTTGGGAGGCCGAGACGGGC
>NW_012107141.1:5173097-5191665 GCF_000951045.1 Mandrillus leucophaeus
CAGCTACTCGGGAGGCTGAGGCAGGAGAATGGCGTGAACCCGGGAGGCGGAGCTTGCAGTGAGCTGAGATCCGGCCACTGCGCTCCAGCCTGGGCGGCAGAGCGAGACTCCGTCTCAAAAAAAAAACAAAATAATAATAATAATAATCTATAAATAGAAAGAGCTGCTTGGGAGGAAATGGATTTTCTGTCATTAGAGATAATAAAGCACATACTAGACATGTACTCTCCAATACGTAGCCGGTAGCCTCCTATGGCTATTTAAATTTAAATTAATTAAAATGAAATACAGTTATAAAAACAGAGGATAGGATGGTGGTTTCCAGGGATTGGGGGAGGGAGACATGGGGCATTGTTGTTCAATTGGTGTAAAGTTACAGTTATGCAAGATGAATTGATTCTAAAGATCTGCTCTACAGCATAATGCCTGTAACTAACAAAATTAGGAACTTAACAATCTATTAAGAGGGTAGATCTCATGTCAAGCATTCTTACCATACACACACACACACACATACACACACAGAGAGAGAGAGAAAGAGAAACTTTTGAGGGTGTGGATATGCCTATTATCTTTATGGTAGTGGTAGTTTCACTGTTTTATGCACGTATCCAAGCTCATCAAATTGTACATATTAAATATGTATAGTTTTTTTGTATGTCAGTTAAACCTCAATAAAGCTAATTTTTAAGAAATTAAATACAAATACAATTCAGTTATTTAGTCACATTAGTCACATTTCAAAGTGCTCACAAGCTACATATGGCTAGTGGTTACGGCCATATTAGTGTAGAATAACAAACATTGCCATCATCACAGAAAGTTCTGTTGTATAGTGCTGTTCTGGACAATGACTGAACAAAGATGGCACAAGATGAGAAAGAAGAGCTGAATTAATTAGGTAACTTGTAAAATCCATTCTAAGCCTCAGTTTTGTAGATCATTAAAGGTCATCTTTTTAACTATGTAATAATAGTAGACAGATAGTCGTTTCATTTTGGAATAAAGGAAGAGTTATTCTCACAGAAATAAAACTGTTGTGTTATTTGGAGATATTTTTATTTTACTGATTTGACTTAAAAATTGCTTCTTGTCAGCTCATCACTCTAGTTAGAGAAATAAATTTCTGAGGGGAAATGGCCTAGCAATGGCATGGCCCAGGAGAAGTACAGTAATCGTTGCATCTTTTTCCTGAAAGAACTTCCCATGATTGTTTAGTTCAGCCTGAAGAGCCATTTGTGACGCTTGAAAATCAATGAGGGGGAAAAATGGGACTGAGCTGGGCCAGTTTTCAAAGGACATGAGGGGTGAGTCTTGTTTCAGTTGCTAGTATTAGACAGGATTTCATTTATGAACTTTGTTCTCTTGTCCAACTCCAGTTCCTACAGGTTTCCTTTTTCCTTTGCTCTCCAGTCAAAAGGAAAAATACTCATATGATTATTAGAAATACTGGAGCAATAAATTGTTTGAGGGACTTAAAACACCCTTTTTTTCTTTCCCTTCAAAGCCTTAAATGATACTTGCCTCACTGAAGCTTACAAGATCGTTAAAAGCAGTCCTGCCAGGGTGTTGTAATATATGTTTTAGCTTCCATCTGAAAGAAAATCTCTACCAAACTAACGTTTGAGTCATATAGAATTTTTTATTTTCTATTTTTGATGTCTTGGGTGTTCCGCCGCTTTTTCATCACCTGCCATATACAAAATTCCCATATCTTATTTGAGCCAAAAATGAATCCTGGTATCACCTCTAACAATTACAAATTTCTAGCCCTTTTCAACTATGTTATTATTTGCCTATTTTATTTATTGCAGAGCAGTTCCCAAGGAGTAATGTCTTGGAGAAACAGAAATAACACTGTAGAAGAGCAGTAGTTTTATGGACATTGAGAGTACCATTGCAAAACCTGATTTTTTTGCATCTTCGTGGCTTCAGTTTCAAGTAATTGTAGACTGGCAGAGGCCAAGCTGTTTTCAATTTGACCCTTGATTAAGCTAAAAACTACACAACAACTAAGGGTACCCTATTTCCTGTTACAGAGAAAGATACATAAAAGGGCCAGATTAACAAGAAAGCAAATAGCCAGTCTGGAGTATGACCAGAGAATCTGTAACTCTAATAAGCACACCAACGGATTCTGGTGAACAGACTAATTTGGGGAACTGCCTAGGTCCACGTTATTTTGTAAAGGCATGATTGAAGAACCGTTTTCTGAATTTTTAAAAATAAGACATCAATTTTTTATTGTAGTAAAATGTATGTAACATAAAACATCATTTTCACCATTTTTAAATATACAATTCAATGGTATTAAGTACAACCATCACCATGCATTTCTAGAACTTTTGCATCATCCTAAACTGAAACTGTACCCATTAAACAATAACTCCTCGTTCCCTCCTCCTTTCCCTCCCAGGCCCTGGTAACCTCTATAACACTTTCTGTCCCTCTGAATTTGCCTGTTCTAGGTCCCTCATATAAGTGAAGAGATAATTGATTTTTAGCAAAAGTCGAATTGCTTTCTTGCCTGGAGGCATGGGTCTGAGTGAAGGGGAGCAAACATTAATTGGTGTCTTGATATGACAAGTCAAGGTCACATTCGGATTTACTGGATTTATCTCAAGCAATAGAAAACTGTGTTTTTAAACTTTGGTCCCATGAAATCATACCGACTCCTTTTATTCTAATTGTTTTTATCATGACCTATGTATTCACCTATGAAATTCATTCATTTTAAATTGTTACTGACTAGTTGGTGATATTCAATCTGATTTTCTCATAAAAAGTAGTAAGTATGCTTCTGAAAATCTCCTCTCAATTATGTCATTCTAAACAATTTCTGCAATATCAAGGCCCAGCAGAAAAAAAAAAAAAGTTACTATCAAAATGTTTTCAACATTCAAAAGCAGAAGAATTAGCACTTTTTAGTTTCTTTTTATAAAATGTATCTACTTCAAGCCATAGCAAATTTGAAGTTTCAGATCCTCTGGCTACAAGATTGAGTACTTGACGATAGCCCTTTTGGCTCCTTCCAGATCTCCTAATAAAGCAGGGAGCTCCTTCAGTGTCCAGCGTACTACTCTGGAGAGAAGGCCTCTTCATCTTGTCTAGAGCAGGGCTTCAGATATCTGTGACAGAGGCTCAGGAAAGCACCTACCACTTGGAATGTAGAACAAAAGAAATGATTGTTTTCTTTTTTCTTTTTTTATTTCTGGAGATGGAGTTTTGCTCTGTTGCTCAGGGTGGATGGAGTGCAGTGGCGGGATCTTGGCACACTGCAGCCCGTGCCTCTTGGGTTCAAGCGATTCTCCTGCCTCAGCCTCCCGAGTAGCTGGGATTACAGGTGCCTGCCACCACAGCTAGTTTTTGTATTTTTAGTAGAGATGAGGTTTCACCATATTGGCCAGGCTGGTCTTGAACTCCTGACCTCAGGTGATCTGCCTGCCTCGGCTTGTTTTGTTTATTTTAAACCATTTTCCATAAATTTAAAAAGCCATTCTCCATGACGTGCTTGCCACCTTCACGGTCTGTGTAAATCTGATCCATCAGTAATATAGTATGATAGCACTTAATTATGTGTTTTGTGAAAAGCTATGGAACAAAAAGTACCACATGTTACTTAGCTCTCTAATTGTAAAATTGTGTTTTATTTCTGTGCCCTGAGGTTGGACCACAGTATTGTGATAAACCATGGGACTGATGGGTCTTGCCACCCATTCCTGTTCTCCATTTAAAAAAAAAAGTAATCAGACTTCTAACTCTCAAACCTCTAAAAGCTCTTATGAAAACTTAGATCTAACTGTTTAAAGTTGACCCCTGGATTCTATAACCCTCTCTGTCACAAATCTGCTTTGTAACTTTGAGAGAATTATTTATCTTAAACACGTAACTTACCATACAACTATTCATTGAGCATAAAGCCTGATAATGATACCACTTCTGGAAAAAAGGATTCGTGACTCAGTGGGTCTGTTTCCCTACTTAAATCTGGAAGGTAAAATGCCTTCTTACTCTTCCTTCTGAATTTTCCCGTTTAGTCCCTGGCACAAATGAAGACTCGCTCTTCTTGGCAGCATCCATGGCTGCTAAGAGGAACTTTGCCCCACTGCCTTTGATGTGGTGAAACAAAGCCTTTACCAGAGTGCTTGGAGGATCTGGCACCCTGGAGACTCCTAGAGGAGTCCACACCCTCTTTGGGAAATTCTTTTCCTAAAGATGTATTCAGATTTATACCAATATGTAGAGGAGACATCTTTCTTATAAAAAGCTTGCTTTTCCTCTCAAAGCTGTGAGGAAGCTGGTGAAGGGGAAGTTGAACTAGGTATAATATTGGCAAATGTTTTGAGCACTTCAGATAAAAATGTTTGATAAGTGCAGTCTTGTTTGTATCGCCTCATCATACTGCTCATTGGAGGTGTTTTCTTTGGTCACCTGCCAATGAAAAAGATTAGCCTTTTCCTGCATTTAGGATTGTTTCTTTGACTAGTTATGTTGGTAGAACAAGATAGACAAATGCTGCTGAACTTAGCAAATCAGTATTGGAACACAGTGATACTCATTTCTCCTCGGTGCCCTTTCCAATTCATTGACAGTTGCCACAAGCAGTTTCAATGGGCTTTTGATGGGACTCTCTTTCTCTCCTTACCTATTCCAATTTGTATTTTCACTTTAGTTCCCTTGCTCTGATGTTCAAGACTTTAAAGGATTTGCCACTGCCCCCCACGCCATGCTTTCCTATTTTATAGGATCCAATAAGAAACATTTTTTCATTTAAATGCCTCTTCTGTAACATGAGTCACCTTTTAGATTTCTATACCTTGTATCTTCTAGTTTCTATTTTAATCCAGAAAAATTATAGTTTCATCTTCTTTGAGGCAAGATATGAAGATTTTTTTTGCCCTCTCTCAAATTTATTCCTTGTTTACAGCAAAGGAAGCCACTGGCTACTTTTCTAACATTTGTGTATCAGAAGCTAGTTGAGCTAAATATACATACTTTTATATTCCCCTTAATATGTTTAGATAGATCTGGGGTATATCTTTTGGCTCTGGACATTGTGAAACAAAGTTAAGCCCTTTAACTCATCATCAGCCTATATCCATCTCTTCAAACAAAAAGGAAATGAACTTCCACTGCTGTAGGAAGAATTTATGTCACACATAAGGGCAAATTTGTTAGCGATGTTATTCAAGCCGGCTGTGGTGGCACATGCCTGTAATCCCAGCACTTTGCCAGGCCGAGGCAGTGGATTGCTTGAGACCAGGAGTTCGAGACCAGCCTGGCCAACATGGCAAAACCCTATTTCTACTAAAAATACAAAAATTAGCCTGGCATGGTGGCATATGCCTGTAGTCCCAGTTCCTCAGGAGGCTGAGGCACAAGAATCGCTTAAACCCAGAGGCGGATGTTGCAGTAAGCAGAGATTGTGCCACTGTACTCCAGCATCGGCGACAGAGGGAGACCCTGTCTCAAAAAACAAACAAATGAGATAATGTTATTCAGTACTGGGTTCCTAAGCAGTATTGCAGAATAACCTTCTCTGAAATTCTTTGCTTTTGTTTTTAATAGAATAGATTATAGATTAGGTGCAGACCTTCTTGACAGCATGAGATAACAAGTTATCTCTTTAGAATAAATAAGTTGTATTTTATTCTGAGGGAATTTTTTCTTTTTTTCTTTTTTTTTTTTTTTTGAGACAGAGTCTCGCTCTGTCACCCAGATTGGAGTGCAGTGGTGTAATCTTGGTTCAATGCAGCCTCCACCTTCTGGGTTCAAGCAATTCTCCTGCCTCAGCCTTCTGAGTAGCTGGGATTACAGGTGCCTGCCACCACACCGGCTAATTTTTTTTTTTTTTTTGTATTTTTAGTAGAGATGGGGTTTCACCATGTTGGTCAGGCTGGTCTTGAACTCCTGAACTCAGGTGATCCGCCTACCTCAGCCTCTATTCCAAGGGAATTTTAACATTGATTTAATTGAGAGAGTTAAAAGAACCTGAGGCTAGTTTACAGAGAAGAGCCCTTTTAGGTAGTTTTTTTTGTTTGTTTGACTTGCCAACCTCTAATTCTCACTCACTTATGGTGAGTTTCAAGTATGGATAGTTTTAAGATGTGGTCAGTTCCCATGACTACAAAATAAAATATGAATTTCCCATGTTACTTGAAGACTGTTTGTGGGAGGTCTTGATTTAGGTCTTTGCATCTTCTGAGGAGCATATCATAGTTTTATAGCCTCTCATCTGAACCCTGCAAAGATAGTGATATTCATCTTAGAAAAAAATAAAACAAACAAAAAAAACTTGCATACCTCCTTATACAGCATTCTTTGCTGCCACCTAAAGCCATTTGCTCATGAAATAGTAATGTTTAGAGCAATAGCCTGAGTTATCTTCCTATCAGTCAATTCCTAGAGATTGTGTTAGCACCTTCCTTTGCTTTTGTCCTGTCAGATGGAGAGAAGGGGTTGGCAGAAGCAAAACAGCCTTTATAAATTTTTCTCAGAGGTCCGTGATTCTAGATTAAAGTAGGAATCAGAAGACATCAGGTCTAGAAATCCTCAGAGTGACCTTGTTTGACAGAGAAGATATTTAGATGAAGAAACATCAGTGCTAGTGACCTAAATTAAGCTACCTAACCTCTCAATATCATCATTTCTCTGCTTGTAAAAGGGAGATAATAACACCACTCACTACCGTCCTCTGGAATTTGAGAGATACTTAATGAAATAATGAACTTCATGCTCCTCTTACAAGGGAATATATTGTTGACTTTTAGGAGAATGATTTGGGGGTCCCTAAGGGGCTTGACAATCTATTACCTCTCTGGCACTCAAATAGGATTATTGTAAAAAGCTAATCTGCTGCCAAAAAGTAAGCCATTTATTCTGTGGATAGCTCAGGTCCAGTGTGAAAAAAATGATTTTGATCTCTTTTTTGGAATAACTATTACTAACTAGATAGGCACAAAGATGTCTTTTTTTCCTTCTTTCTTTCCTAAAAAAAAAAAAAATCAGAGCAGAAATGTAATTGTGTTTGATGGTTCACCCTGGGAGAATGTTAGGTTCAATCCTGGAACACAGTAAATAAGATGATATACTTCTTTTAAAAAGCCTCTAGAATATGCCTTCTCAATTGAGGCAATATTGCCTCCAAGGGAGCAAAAATTGGTTCTTTGGGAGGCAAAAAAAAAAAAATTTAGATATTATAATGGTTTGTGGCCCTCAAAAAATATATAGATAGGTAATATGTTCATGATATCAAAATTTCATGGGGAGTGGACAAACAGAAAAAAAGGTCTAAAAAGCTAGGGGGTGATGAAAAAAAACTGAGAAACTTTCTCAAGTCTAGAATGTGCATATAACTGTCAGTTACTCTTTCAGTCATGTTTGTCCCTAAGCATGGGCAAGCTGCACACTGTCAGGTCAAAACAGCTTGCTATTGATTATTCCTTCAGTCTGAGAGGAACTGAGTTCATAGAAAACTTGAAAAAAATGAAATTTGTACCCTAAGGGGTAATGATTTCAGTCAGACAAATGTAACAAACATCTACTTGTTAGAACCAATACTTTGCACTTTAGAATGTGGTTAAGCCTTTAAGGTAAGAGGTTTCTTTTTTCTCTTGCCTCTTTAGCCTTACAGAAAGTCATATCAAGGGTAGGAATGATCTTCAAAGTGCCTCACAGAAAAAAAAAAAAAAAAAAAGCCAGATTGGGAGAAAAAAGAGGGTGTGGCCCCAAAGGCAGGAAGGGAATAATTGACTAAATAGTAAAGTATACAGCATCTGCAGGGCATAGTGGCTCATGCCTGTAGTCCCAGCACTTTGGGAGGCCAAGGTGGGAGGATCACTTGAGCCCTGGAGTTCCAGACCAGCCTGGGCAACATAGGGAGACCCCGTCTCTACAAAAAATACACAAAAATTATCCTGGTGTGGTGGCACACACCTGTATTTCCAGCTACTCAGGAGGCTGAAGTGGGAGGATTGCTTGAGCCTGGGAGGTGGGGGATGCAGTGAGCTGAGATCACGCCACTGCACTCTGGCCTGGGCAACAAAGCAAGACCCTGTCTCAAAAAAAAAAAAAAAAAAAAAAGTACAGCATCACAGTCAAGAAAATTGATGAGAATTGACACTGAAGTACTTAAGA
This sequence comes from Mandrillus leucophaeus, assembly GCF_000951045.1. Lineage (NCBI taxonomy): Eukaryota > Metazoa > Chordata > Mammalia > Primates > Cercopithecidae > Mandrillus > Mandrillus leucophaeus. Next base: position 5,181,234 of record NW_012107141.1, read on the forward strand.
AATTTTAAGTTTGCTATTGCTGCTAGTATTAATAAACTTTCATATATCCAACATATTTTTCCTTCTACCTTTCTCATACATCTTATTAGTTCTTTCCAACACTCAGAATGGATGAGATGACCCAAAATTGACTTGCTATATACTGGGGAATTTGAAAGAGACATGTGTTTCGCTTAGCAGCCCTGAAACAATAGAATGGCCTTTTTTTTTTTTTTTTTTTTTGAGACAGGGTCTCACTCTTGCCCAGGCTGGAGTGAAGTGGTGCTGTCTCAGCTCACTATAACCTCCGCCTCTTGAGTTCAAGCAATTCTTGTGCTTCAGCCTCCAAGTAGCTGGCAGCACAGGTATATGTCACCACGCCCTGCTAATTTTTTTTTTAATTAATGGGGTCTCACTATGTTGCCCAGGATCTCGAATGACTGAGCTCAAGTGATCCTCCTTCCTCGGCCTCCCAAAATGCTGGAATTACAGACATGAGCGACTGTGCCACTAATGGCCATATTTAAAAGTTTATTTTTTCCTCAGTCTCTGACTCTTCGTTGCTTAATCATCCTATTCTTTAATACACAAACCTATAACTTTGAGGAAAGAGAATCAGAGATTATTTCTCCCTACTTACCCATTTCACGGTGCGACAATGAGCACTCTTTCTCCAAGCCAAGCATTTGATAAGCATTCGTTGCTATGGGCATTTTACTGCCTTAAAGAAATCCACCCCAATTCCCTGCCTATTGATTTCTTAAGATCACAGAAGAAAGTGGAATGAATCCTAGAGAGGCCTTCAAGTTCCCTGACACCCATGGGGCCCACTCATCTCCACCCCCCTACTCCAATTCCAAAAATTCCAAAATCTAATACATTGTCCTTTTCTTAGTTCCTCAGTTCCCCGCCCTTCAGCTTCTTTGTTAGCCACTGGGTGGGTGTAACCAAAACTCAGTCACACTGTGGCCCCAGCAGCTGGGCTTCTCTCTCCCCCATTACATTGCAGACATTCTTTTCACATCATTTTGTCCTCTCTGCTGCATTCCCTCCATTTGGCTTCATTCCCTCTGTGCAAACTTCTGTTTCAAGGCACAGGAGTTTGCCAAGGAGATGCTGGCAGAGAGGGTCCAGTTCTCTCCTTTCTATCTGAAGAGCCCAGTGTCATTCATTAGCATATGAGAAGAATGGTTGTAAATAAACATCAAATGAGGTTAACGAGCTGCAGCTCATCAATATTAATGAAGTCCACCTCACAGCCTTGGTATGAGGTACCAATGGCTCTAATCACAAGAAGCAGTTTCATAAGGCCCCAGTTACAGGGCAGGAAGGGTTAGATATCCAGCCTGTTGAAATGTTTGTCATTTTATGACCCCAGGAATGCTGCAGGGTAAGGCGGTCTGATACCAGATCTGTGCTTGCAAGCCCCTCTTGTGTTCAGATTACATCTGTTTGTCTCAACAGGTGGAAGCCTAGGAAAAGGCTGTATCTGCTAAGCCAGAATCTGGGGTGGGAATACCCCAGGTCAATCTGCAGTTCCCAAATCAAAATGAAGTTCCAGAGTACCAGGGTTTGATTTCTCATTGTCCTTCCATCAGTTACCCCAGATAACCCAAACACTTGTTGCCAGTGTAGTGAAGGACGACGGTCTGAGGATCTTCTAAGCCCAGCTTGGTAAGGAATGAAGAAACTCCCATTTCATGTAGCTCATGTGCCCGCCAGCCACCAGTTAAGTCCCTGTGCCTATTATTTAGAGGATTCAAATAGTAACAAGGGCCAGGCATGGTGGCTCATGCCTGTAATCGCTACACTTTGGGAAGCAGAGGTGAGGGGATCACTTACGGTGAGGAGTTCCAGACCAGCCTGAGCAACATAGGGAGACCTCTCTCAAAAACAATAAATAGATAAAAATTTTAAAAGTAGTTGGGCGTGCTGTCATGTGCCTGTATTCCCAGCTACTCAGGAGGCTGAGGTGCAAGGATCACTTGAGCCTAGGAGTTTGAGGCTGTGGTGAGCCATGATCATACCTCTGTACTCCAGCATGGGCAACAGAGTGAGACTCTGTCTCTGAAAAAAAAAATTTTTTTTTTAATTAAAAGAAACAGTAAGAACAGCTATCATTTATTGAACTCTTACTGTGTCCTAGGCATGGTACTAAACATTTTTGTTATATAATCCTCACAATAATCCCATGAAGCTATTTCCATTTTACAGATGAGAAAGTTGAAACTCACTGATTTGATGTCATGGGTCTAAGATCACACATCAGCAAGTGGCAGAAGAGGAATTCAGATTTCGATCTGTCTGACTGCAGAGCCCATGCTCTTACTTCCTACCCTCTGTGGTATCATCTCAGAGCCAATCACATAAAATGCAAGCTTTTGTGCTGTTCCTTCTCGTCAAAGATGTGTGTCCTTCTCCAGTTTCAAGGGACTAAACACAAAGTAGTTCCCTGGAAGTAGAATCAGAAGACTTTAGAATTAATTTTTTTAAGTCAAAGCGCCTCTTTGAAATTATTTTTAGAAAGGAAACTTTCATTAAACATGTTTTCCTTGATATATAAATTTGGGGTCAGAGGGATTAGGCTTTGAGAATATGTGTGTGTATGCACAACCCAGTATGTATTGATAGCCGTGATACTGATTTATCCACCTTGTCACACTAGTTCCTTTTATGATTAAGCACACACCTTGCATGAGGTCAGTGACCATAGAACACAGAGAAACCGCTCCGTGGCTGATTTGAGCCTATGATCCTAGCCTCAATTACCTTGTTTCAACAACAACGCCTGGTTTATTACTTAAAATACTATCATTGTACTTTGTCTTGGGGGTGGGAAGGAGAACCGATCAAATTATTGTTATCACAAAAGCTACACCTGATTGTTTGTAAAGAAGGACTTCTAGTGAAAGGATGAAAGTGAAACAGCTACTTCTCTTTCTTCCATTTTTCTCCTTGAAAATTCAGGGACCTAGGCCAAGGCAGGCAGATCACTTGAGGCCAGGAGTTCAAGACCTGCCTGGCCAACATGGCAAAACCCCATCTCTACTAAAAATACAAAAATTAGCCAGGCATGGTGACACGCGCCTGTAGTCCCAGGTACACGGGAAGCTGAGACACGAAAATTGCTTGAACCCAGGAGGGAGAGGTTGCAGTGAGCCAAGATCACACCACTGCACTCCAGCCTGGGTGACAGAGCAAGATCCTATCTCAAAAAAAAAAAAAAAGAAAAGAAAAGAAAAAGAAAGAAAGAAAACTCAAGGACCTTACTTGGTAATTTTTACCTAGGCAAAACGCCCAGGAATGTTTCCACAGAATGGCACCCAAAGCCCACCCATGCAGGAGCTCTTCCTGCCACCAAGGTAACCAAGACTAGGAAGCAATTGAAACTGGGCCTTCCTTTCCCAGGCCTGTGGCTGTCAAGTTGGCTCAGAAAGGGGCAGACTGATGACTTTGTCTCCTTACCCAGTCACACTACCACACAGTTCTCATTTGAGCCTGGTCACGTGGCTGTGCCTTCTTATGGCCAAACAAGGGTTCTTTGCACCCTGGGTTTGGCCTGAGCATCATTAGATGAAACCATCAGGACCCCCAAACCTTGAAGCTTTTGCAGGGGAAATTGCATGCAGGGATGGGAAGGAGGGGCTGAGCTGTGTAGTGGAGCAGCGGATGGTGTGCAGTCGGGATGTTTGCAAGAGCCAAGGGGTTAGTTCATTGCTGCTTTGTATACTCAGGCACACCAGAAAACTCAGATTAATAGGCTGTTTATTCTTCAGCATGTTCCTTGAATCAAAGGCTCTGGATGGTATTATTCAAGAGTGTTTGTGAGAGCGCCCTGGAACACTCCTCCTGGGCTCCGCTCACTGAAGAGAAACGATTGAGTCCTTTCATTTCCTGGGCAGCATCCCTCTCACTCATTGCTCACTGTAGTATAAAGGTCTGCAGAACCTTTGTTAGAAACAAGATCTTTTGTTCTGTCCTTATGAGGTCCCGTTACCTATACTGCACCTTGATCTGTTGAAGTCTAATTATTTTTCCTGTCTTTTGCGCTACCTGAACCTAATGAATGCAGTCCACTCTATCTCAGGGAGTTGTTTTGTTTTGGTTTTTTGCCTCTATTTGGCACCAGTTTCCTGTTTGGACAGTATTGTCTTTTTTTTTTTTTCCCCCCAAGGAGTTTGTCCAGGAGGGAAGGAGACATCCACCTGAACCCTACTCTGTGAAGCAAATGAATATTTTTTTTAATTAGAAGATTCTCCTAAAATGAGAATCGCTGAACCCAGGGAGGCAGAGGTTGCAGTGAGCCGAAAATTGTGCCACTGTACTCCAGCCTGGGTGACAGAGTGAGACTCTGTCTCAAAAAAAAAAAATAAATAAAAGATTCTCCTAAAATGTTCGGAAGTTTGTTCATACCTGGGAATTGAAGCATATTGAATTACGAAAGAGTTACTTCCTCCACCCCTACCACCTGCAGTAGAGATTTATACTGGAGAAGGTGGCAAAAAAAGTTAGGAGAGAAACTGCTCGGTACAATTCCCCCCAGTTCCCTTGGGGCAGCAGTGTGCTGCACATGAGGGATCACTGTACCTTGTTTCCCCAGCAGTGATACTGCTCTGTGGCCAGGCAAATACTGTAGTCCAGGCCTTCCACAACTTCTGCATGTGCGTGCGTGTGCACACACACACGCACAAAACTATACCCCTACTAGGCATCCCCTTAATACAGAGGCATCCAGTATATTGCAAAGGTACTCATCATTATACACAATGCAAACACTCAGCACATTTGTAGGCACTCATTTATATCAAACAAACCCAGTACGAATAATAAGCAATAGTTTGGGATCTGGCACAACACTTAATTACCACAGCCAGAGGCCAGAAAATGAAATCAGGGTCATATATCTGAATCTTTCTGGCATCCTATAACCCAAAGCACCACCAGGGAGGTACACCTTGGAGCAATGGGAGCACTGTCATCCAGAAGACACTGTCCCCTCACTTTCCTCCAAAACCAGCACAGCTGTTTGGATGAGGGCTATCTGCCGTATTTACAGTGAGACTAAGATATATATATACACACCCTGGCGCTTCGCCTGATTTCTTCTGTGAAGTCCATCTGTTTATCCAGTTCCAGATCCCAAAAGGCAGTCACCAAAAACTAAATAGTGAGAAGGGACAGGGTTTTTTTTCTTTCTTTTTTGATAAACATGTTACAGTGAACAAAACAGATTTTGCAAACACATTCCATCTAGTAAATCTTACCTCACAGCTGTGTGAGAAGGACTTGGAGGAGAAAAGGATGGGGAGCAGGAGGGTCTCAGGACTTGATTGGAGAATCAGAAACCCACAAGGGTGGGACAGTTCAGTACTATCTACTTTTTTTTTTCTTTTTCTCTTTTTTTTTTTTTTAACAAAAGTTTATTCTTAAATGTACAACAGCTCCAAGACAACACTTAATTCCAGCTTTAGATGGCAAAAGATGTTACGGCAGGGAATATAGATGTTTAAATAAGGATGAAATAAAGGGTCACCATCTCCTCAGGCACGAGGAACAGCTTACTTTTTGCTAGATTTCTTAATTCCACCTGTGGCCAAGGGCCCCTTCCCCGCAGCCTTCGCTTTTAGCTCCTCGAGTTTCTTCTGCTCCTCTTTTTGTTTCTGCTTGAAAGCCTTATCTTCCTCGTCCGTCTCCTTGGCCTGCTTCTTAGGCTGTTTCAGTGACTTCTTCTTGCCATCTTCACAGCTGGACATGGCGCCTGCTGCCCCTTCCCCAGACCCTGCCACCAGACTCTTTTTTTTTCTTGAGATGGAGTCTCTCTGTGTCACCTAGGCTGGAGTACAGTGGCACAATCTCGGATTACTACAACCTCGGCCTCTTGGCTTCAAGCGATTCTCCTGCCTCAGCCTCCTGAGTAACTGGGATTACAGGCGCTGGCCACCATGCCTGACTAATTTTTGTATATTTAGTAGAGACAGGGTTTCACCATGTTGCCAGGCTGGTCTTGAACTCCTGACCTCAAGTGATTCATCCACCTCGGCCTCCCAAAATGCTAGGATTACAGGCATCAGCCACCGCCCCCAGCCTATCTACTTCTTATAGGGTGATAATTGGCTTTTTCCCTTCATTCTAGCCCCCATCCTAAACCTGGGATCTGTGATGGGCTCACCAAAGATAAAGATCTGTCTGCAGACGTTAGCTTCTTTTGCTGAAAAGCTGATCTAGCCAGACTTTATCTTCAAAGGACAGGCCCTGCACTTCTGATGTTCCCTGAGCCTCTCCCACTGAGCCTGCTCTCATCCACTGCAGCCATGATGCTCTCTGGATTCAGACAATGGTGTGTTGTCCCAGAACACCGTGTCTGGCCTATTTCTACTTCACGTCTACCCCTTTGGCTAGGAAAATGAGGGACACAGCTCACATCAATAACTTGGATTCTGAAGACCAAGGACAAGCAGAAGAAACTGACCTTTTGCCTCAGAGGCGGCTGGATGTTTGTGTGTCTCTCTGCAATGTGGAATTGGCTCACTGAACCACTCAACAGTTGTTTTTTAAAAATGTTCTGCTCACTCCTCATTTGCGGGTCAGATGCTTTGGATAATCCAGTGGAATTCTCTCTGCTTCACTGCTGGTTGCTGCCAGACACAGAGTGCTAAATCCTGTCAGTCGGTGACTTGAAATGATGATGTGTGAAACAGTGCTGTGATTTGGACATCCTGCACTCATTTGCACGGACTCCTTTGCCAGTTAACCACAGTAGTGAAATGGGGCAGCCTGGGGCAGCTTCCACAGCCCTTGCCTTATCTTTCCTCAGTGTCCCCACCCTCCCCCATGGCAGTATGTAGCTCCCTTGGAATTCTGTTTCATTCAATATTATTCCCTTCCCAGGCATCATAGAGCAATTTCTTTAACAGAGTGCAACATGCCAGAGACAGAGAAATAGCATTTGTGTGCAGAATGGAGAAGCAGGAAGCAAAACACTCTTGTTGCTGGTTCCCATCTCCCTGTCTTTGCCCTTCCTTCTTTCCCTAGATTGCATGGCTGCCTCCTTCTCATCTGGTGCGTTCTCAGTTCAAATGGTACCTTCTCAAAGATGAGCCTGGCACAGCCGTCTCATGTGGTCCCACCCTCTGTCACTGTGTATCACACCACCCTGCCTGATTTCTGTCATTGCTCTGCTCACTTCCTAAAAGTATTTCTTTCTTTGTTACTTTTTATTGCCTGTCTCCCCAACCACCACTGCCACACATACACACTAGAATGTAAGTACCATGAAAATAGGAATTTTTATCTGTCTTATCCCTTGCTGTTTCCCCAGAATCTAGCACTGTCCCTGGCATACCTTTGACACTTAGTATATTGACTAAATAAGTAGCTAAGAATGTAGCAATTAAGAACTTCTTTTTTTTTTTTTTTTGAGACGGAGTCTCGCTCTGTCGCCCAGGCTGGAGTGCAGTGGCCGGATCTCAGCTTACTGCAAGCTCCACCTCCCGGGTTTACGCCATTCTCCTGCCTCAGCCTCCCGAGTAGCTGGGACTATAGGCACCTGCCACCTCGCCCAGCTAGTTTTTTGTATTTTTTAGTAGAGACGGGGTTTCATCATGTTAGCCAGGATGATCTCAATCTCCTGACCTAGTGATCCGCCCGTCTCGGCCTCCCAAAGTGCTGGGATTACAAGCTTGAGCCACGGCGCCCGGCCAGCAATTAAGAACTTCTAAAGCAAATATCCATGGTTACTATCAGGAAATAGTAAAGGCAGACAGAGAGTTTGAGGAATGGAATGAGAAGACATGATTTCTCATACTAATTTTAATAATGGTCTTAATTACAAATTGAATATGTTAAGTCAAAGATCACAATATTGAGTCGCTCTTCATTTCTTCTGACTCAGACTAAACTGCCCCTTATTGAGTAGGTTAGGTCAGGGTCATAGAGACCAAGCACTACAAACTTCCTGGCCAAACTGGCATAATTGATGCCACAAAGGATGCCCACTTCCAGATTTCCATTGGACGGTGCCTGGCTTTGCTTTCCTTAGGGCAGGTGCCAGAAGAAACTGGCACAATTTAAAGCAGTTTAAAGCCCAGCTTGGGTATCTTCATCTAGCCTTTATTATATTCTTGCCTGCCTTCAGTTCCCAAAAAGACTGCATTCCTGTCTGCAGCTCCAGGGCCCTGCAGCCCCTTCAGTCATAAAGGCCATGGAGGTGGGTTAGCCCTGATCTGCCCAGCGTGAGACAGTATGACCAAGAGAACACATCTTTTTTTTTTTTTTTGAGACAGAGTCTCTCTCTGTCACCCAGGCTGGAGTGCAGTGACGCGATCTCAGCTCACTGCAAACTCCACCTCCCAGGTTCATGACATTCTCCTGCCTCAGCCTCCTGAGTAGCTGGGACTACAGGCACCCACCACCATGCCCGGCTAATTTTTTTGTATTTTTTTAGTAGAGACGGGGGTTTCACCATGTTAGCCAGAATGGTCTCGATCTCCTGACCTCGTGATCCGCCCACCTCGACCTGAGCACACATCTTTTAGTCCGGCAGACACATGGCACTCTTCTCCTCAAGAGTCCTTCACCCAAACGAGAATTTTTAGCTTCTCAGAAGTTATCCTTTGTCTTGTTGGGGCAAGATCTGTGCCTAGTGTCAAGAGAGAGATATTAAAGATTAAAGAGCCTCCACCAGGAAAGGGAATGGTTTTGCCTGAATATCTTAATTTGTTTTTTCCCACTACAAGTGCATTCATGTTGCTGGGCTCCCTGGCTTACTCCCCGGTGGTTTGCAGTCGTTTTCATCATGACTTTGTGGTTGCATTGATAATCAGAATGAGTTTCCACTGCTGTAGAGGATGCTTCCATGCTCCATTGCTTTCTCTCTTATGTTGCTAATGACTCTCCTGTTGGTTTCAGCCCTTAGCCAAGCCCACCCCACTCCACACCCAACTCCTTCCCTGTCTTTTATTGATAGCTATGTTGACTTTGCATGCCTCGGTTAGTTCAGTTTTCTGAGCACCTGCAGAGAATTAACCATCTCTGCTTGCTGCTGCGGATCACCTAGGCCTTTGATCTGTTTGATTTCTGTACTTTAAAATGTTGAAGGACTGTCTAACCCCACCAGAGTACATAAATGGTGCTAGAGTCCCTGTAGCCTGACCTCTTCCAGACTAGCTCTGCTTAAGGACCAGAAGATTTTCATGTAAATACAAATGTAGATACCATTTATTAAATGTTTTCTATGTACCATTTTACTGTTCTAAGCACTTAACATGAATATTTCATTTGATTTTTGCTTGTAGAGCTAAAAGGCTATATACATGAACTGGCCTGTTATTTCTCTAACCTCATCTCTTCTTCCTTTCCCTCTTATTCTTTTGGCTCCTGCCACGCTGGTTTCCATGCTGTTCCTCTTACCCAATAGGCACACTCCCTCCTTAAGACTGTAATGGATATTACCTCTGCCTGGAATGCTCTTCCCTCAGATGTCTGTGTCAGTTACTCCTTAACCCCTTCATATCTTTGCTTAGGTGTTACCTTCTCCATGTAACCTACCTAGACCACTCTACATAAAATTGAACCACCAGTACCACCTCATATTCCCTATCTGACTTGCTGTATTCTCTTTTTTTCCATTATACTTATCACTGAATCTCTTAATTTGCCTCGCTTAACTTTCTGTATAGCTTATTTGTTTGTTTGTTTGTTTGTTTATTGAGACTGAGTCTTGCTCTGTCGCCCAGGCTGGAGTGCAGTGGCGTGATCTCAACTCACTGCAGCCTCTGCCTCCTGGGTTCAAGCAATTCTCCTGCCTCAGCCTCCTGAGTAGCTGGGATTACAGGCATGCACCACCACACCCGGCTAATTTTTGTGTTTTTAGTAGAGACAGGGTTTCACCATATTGGCCAGGCTGGTCTCAAACTCTTGACCTCAAGTGATCTGCTTGCCTTGGCCTCCCAAAGTGCCGGGATTACAGGCATGAGCCACTGCGCCCAGCCTATTTGTTTATTTTCTTTATCATTCATTATCTGTTTTCCCCACCGTAAGATAAGCTCCATGAAGGCAAAGAGCTTGTCTATTTGTTCTCTAATGTATCCTAAGCACCTAAAAATAACATCTGACACATAATAGATGCTATATAATATCTATTAAGTGAATGAACTTTGTCTCTTAAAAACCCATGAGGTAGGTTCTTCTGTTATCCCCATTTTATTTGTTTGTTTATTTATTATTGTTTTTATTATATTTTAATGTAATAAAACTATAATATAATAGGGTACACGTGCACAGCGTGCAGGGTTGATACATAGGTATACATGTGCCATGTTGGTTTGCTGCACCCATCAGCTCATCATTTACATTAGGTATTTCTCCTAATGCTATCCCTCCCTCAGTCCCCCAACAGGCCTTGGTGTGTGATGTTCCCCACCCTGTGTCCAAGTGATCTCATTGTTCAGTTCCC
>NW_012107141.1:5195640-5196256 GCF_000951045.1 Mandrillus leucophaeus
ATTCTGGTACCTTGTGTCTTTGTTCACATTGATTTTAAAGAACATCTTTATTTCTGCCTTCATTTCGTTATTTACCCAGTACTCATTCAGGAGCAAGTTGTTTAGTTTCCATGTAGTTGTGCAGTTTTGAGTGAGTTTCTTAATCCTGAGTTCTAATTTGATTGCACTGTGATCTGAGAGACAGTTTGTTGTGATTTCTGTTCTTTTACATTTGCTGAGGAGTGCTTTACTTCCAATTATGTGGTCAATTGTAAAATAAGTGCGATGTGGTGCTGAGAAGAATGTATATTCTGTTGATTTGGGGTGGAGAGTTCTGTAGATGACTGTTAGGTCTGCTTGTTGCAGATCTGAGTTCAGGTCCTTGATATCCTTGTTAACCTTCTGTCTCATATTGACAGTGGAGTCTCCCATTATTATTGTGTGGGAGTCTAAGTCTCTTTGTAGGTCTCTAAGGACTTGCTTTATGAATCTGGGTGCTCCTGTATTGGGTGCAGTTAACTATCTTTGGATAGTTAGCTCTTCTTGTTGAATTGATCCCTTTACCATTATGTAATGGCCTTCTTTGTCTCTTTTGATCTTTGTTGCTTTAAAGTCTGTTTTATCAGAGACTAGGATT
>NW_012107141.1:5197641-5198249 GCF_000951045.1 Mandrillus leucophaeus
TCCCTCTTTTTCTATTGATTGGAATAGTTTCAGAAGGAATGGTACCAGCTCCTCTTTGTACCTCTGGTAGAATTTGTCTGTGAATCCGTCTGGTCATGGACTTTTTTTGGTTGGTAGGCTATTAATTATTGCCTCAATTTCAGAGCCTGCTATTGGTCTATTCAGGGATTCAGCTTCTTCCTGGCTTAGTCTTGGGAGAGTGTATGTGTCCAGGAATTTATCCATTTCTTCTAGATTTTGTAGTTTATTTGCGTAGAGGTGTTTATAATATTATCTGATGGTAGTTTGTATTTCTGTGGGATCGATGGTGATATCCCCTTTATCATTTTTTATTGCATCTATTTGATTCTTCTCTCTTTTCTTCTTTGTTAATCTTGCTAGCAGTCTATCAATTTTGTTGATCTTTTCAAAAAATCAGCTCCTGGATTCATTGATTTTTTGAAGGATTTTTTGTGTCTCTATCTCTTTCAGTTCTGCTCTGATCTTAGTTATTTCTTGCCTTCTACTAGCTGTTGACTGTGTTTGCTCTTGCTTCTCTAGTTCTTTTAATTGTGATGTTAGGGTGTCGATTTTAGATCTTTCCTGCTTTCTCTTGTGGGCATTTAGTG
>NW_012107141.1:5202399-5205669 GCF_000951045.1 Mandrillus leucophaeus
TTTTTGGAGATAGAGTCTCATTCTGTCACCCAGGCTGGAGTGCAGTGATGTGATCTCGGCTCACTGCAAGTTCTGCCTCCCGGGTTCACGCCTTTCTCCTGCCTCAGCCTCCCGAGTAGCTGGGACTACAGACACCTGCCACCACACCCAGCTAATTTTTTTTGTATTTTTAGTAGAGACGGGGTTTCACCATCTCTATGGTTAGCCAGGATGGTCGATCTCCTGACCTCGTGATCCGCCCACCTTGGCCTCCCAAAGTGCTAGGATTATAGGTGTGAGCCACCGCGCCCGGCCTGCGTGGTAGATCTTTCTCCATCCCTTTATTTTGAGCCTATGTGCATCTCTGCACGTGAGATGGGTCTCCTGAATACGGTACACTGATGGGTCTTGACTTTTTATCCAGTTTGCCAGTCTGTATCTTTTAATTGTTGCATTTAGCCCATTTACATTTAAGGTTAATATTTTTATGTGTGAATTTGATCCTGTCATTATGATGTTCGCTGGTTATTTTGCCCGTTACTTGATGTAGTTTCTTCATAGCATCAATGGTCTTTACAATTGGCATGTTTTTGCAGTGGCTGGTACCAGTTGTTTCTTTCCATGTTTAGTGCTTCCTTCAGGAGCTCTTGTAGGGCAGGCCTGTTTGTGACAAAATCTCTCAGCATTTGCTTGTCTGTAAAGGATTTTATTTCTCCTTCACTTATGAAGCTAAGTTTGGCTGGATATGAAATTCTGGTTGAAAATTCTTTTCTTTAAGAATGTTGAATATTGGCTCCCACTCTCTTCTGGCTTGTAAGATTTCTGCCGAGAGATCTGCTGTTAGTTTGATGGGTTTCCCTTTGTGGGTAACTCAACCTTTCTCTCTGGCTGCCCTTAACACTTTTTCCTTCATTTCAACCTTGGTGAATCTGACAATTATGTGTCTTGGGGTTGCTATTCCAAGGAGTATCTTTGTGGTGTTCTCTGTATTTCCTGAATTTGAATGTTGGCCTGCCTTGCTAGGTTGGGGAAGTTCTCCTGGATAATATCCTGAAGAGGCTTTTCCAACTTGGTTCCATTCTCCCCATCACTTTCAGGTACACCAATCAAATGCAGATTTGGTCTTTTCACATAGTCCCATATTTCTCGGAGGCTTTGTTCGTTTCTTTTTAGTCTTTTTTCTCTAACCTTGTCTTCTTGCTGTATTTCATTAATTTGATCTTCAATCACTGATACCCTTTCTTCCACTTGATTGAATCAGCTATTGAAGCTTGTGCATGCGTCACGAAGTTCTTGTGCCATGGTTTTCAGCTCCATCAGGTCATTTAAGGTCTTCTCCACACTGTTCATTCCAGTTAACCATTCGTCTAATCTTTTTTCAAGGTTTTTAGCTTTCTTCCGATGGGTTCAAACATTCTCCTTTAGCTCGGATAAGTTTGTTATTACCAGCCTTCTGAAGCCTACTTCTGTCAACTCATCAAAGTCATTCTCCATCCAGCTTTGTTCCATTGCTGGTGAGAAGTTGCAATACTTTGGAGGAGAAGAGGTGCTCTGATTTTTAGAATTTTCAGCTTTTCTGCTCTGGTTTCTCCCCATCTTTGTGGTTTTATCTACCTTTGGTCTTTGATGTTGGTGACCTACAGATGGGGTTTTGGTGTGGATATCCTTTTTGTTGATGTTGATGTTATTCCTTTCTGTTTGTTAGTTTTCCTTCTCTAACAGTCAGGTTCCTCAGCTGCAGGTCTGTTGGAGTTTGCTGGAGGTTCACTCTAGACCCTGTTTGCCTGGGTATCACCAGCAGAGGCTGCACAGCAGCAAATATTACTGCCTGATCCTTCCTCTGGAAGCTTCATCCCAGAGAACAGCCACCTATATGAAGTTGCTGTTGGCCCCTACTGGGAGGTGTTTCCCAGTTAGGCTTCACGGGGATCAGGGACCCACTTGAGGAGGGAGTCTGTCCGTTCTCAGAGCTCAAACGCCGTGCTGGGAGAACCACTACTCTCTTCAGAGCTGTCAGACAGGTACATTTAAGTCTGCAGAAGCTGCCTTTTGTTCAGCTATGCTCTGCCCACAGAGGTGGAGTCTAGAGGCAGTAGGTCTAGACCTACTAGTAGCTGCAGTGGGCTCCATCCAGTTGGAGCTTCCCAGCCACTTTGTTTACCTACTCAAGCCTCACCAATGGTGGATGCCCCTCCCCCAGCCAGGCTGCCACCTGAGACTGCTGCGCTAGCAGTGAGCAAGGCTCTGTGGGTGTGGGACCCACCAAGCTTGGCACAGGAGAGAATCACCTTGTCTGCCGGTTGCTAAGACCTTGGGAAAAGTGCTGTATTTGGGCAGAGAGTGTCCTGTTTTTCCAGGTAGTCTGTCATTGGCTTCCCTTGGCTAGGAAAGGGAATTCCCCCAACCCCTTGTGCTTCCCAGGTGAGGCAATGCCCCATCCTGCTTCAGCTCACCCTCCGTGGGCTGCACCCACTTTTCAACCAGTTCCAATGAGATGAACCAGGTACCTCAGTTGGAAATGCAGAAATCACCCGTCTTCTGCGTAGATCACGCTGGGAGCTGCAGACCAGAGTTGTTCCTATTCGGCCATCTTGTAACACCCCCCACTTATTTTGTATTTTATTTATTTTATTTTTTTGAGATGGAGTTTCATTCTTGTTGCCCAGGCTAGAGTGTAATGGTGCGACCTCGGCTCACTACAGCCTCCACCTCCCAGGTTCAAGCGATTCTCCTGCCTCAGCCTCCCAAGTAGCTGGGAGTACAGGCATGCACCACCACACCTGGCTAGTTTTGTATTTTTAATAGAGACGGGGGTTTCTCCATGTTGGTCAGGCTGGTCTCGAACTCCCAACCTTAGGTGATCTGCCCACCTTGGTCTCCCAAAGTGCTGAGATTACAGACATGAGCCACCATGCCCAGCCTTATCCCCATTTTAATGATGATGGAATTGAAGCTCAAAAAATTTAAGTGACTCACTTGCCCCAGGTCATTTGTCTAGTAACTAGTAGAGCTGAGATATGAACTCAGGAACCCAGGATTGACTAACTTCAAAAAATGTGCTTTCAACCATGAGGACAATCCTAAGAGTCACCTGATCTATTTAATTAAATGTAGATTCTCACTCTCTTGACCCCAGGGATTCTGATTTCGCTTCTGTGGGTTTGGGGCAGGTGATTCATGATCATATGTTGAGATGCATAGAGATATACTACATTGCTTTTAGGGTTTCACATCTGTATAGGGAGGCATAGGGATAAAATTCATTGAACTTTTTTTTTTTTTTTTTTTTTT
>NW_012107141.1:5213267-5214206 GCF_000951045.1 Mandrillus leucophaeus
CCCCCAACAGGCCTTGGTGTGTGATGTTCCCCACCCTGTGTCCAAGTGATCTCATTGTTCAGTTCCCACCTATGAGTGAGAATATGCGGTGTTTGGTTTTCTGTCCTTGTGACAGTTTTCTGAGAATGATGGTTTCCAGCTTTATGCATGTCCCTGCAAAGGACCTGAACTCATCCTTTTTTATGACTGCATAGTATTCCATGGTGTGTATGTGCCACATTTTCTTAATCCAGTCTATCATTGATGGACATTTGGGTTGGTTCCAAGTCTCTGCTATTGTGAATAGTGCCACAATAAACATACGTGTGCATGTATCTTTATAGTAGAATGATTTATAATCCTTTGGGTATATACCCAGTAATTGGATTGCTGGGTCAAATTGTAATACTAGTTCTGGGTCCTTGAGGAATCACCACACTGTCTTCCACAATGGTTGAGCCAATTTGTACTCCCACCAACAGTGTAAAAGCATTCCTGTTTCTCCACATCCTCTCCATGTTTCCTGACTGTTTAATGATTGCCATTCTAACTGGCATGAGATAGTATCATTGTGGTTTTGATTTGCATTTCTCTGATGACCAGTGATGATGAGCATTTTTTCATGTGTCTGTTGGCTACATAGATGTCTTCTTTTGAGAAGTGTCT
Source organism: Mandrillus leucophaeus (assembly GCF_000951045.1). Taxonomy (NCBI): domain Eukaryota; kingdom Metazoa; phylum Chordata; class Mammalia; order Primates; family Cercopithecidae; genus Mandrillus; species Mandrillus leucophaeus. Next base: position 5,213,913 of record NW_012107141.1, read on the forward strand.
GTTCATATCCTTTGCCCACTTTTTGATGGGTTTTTTTTGTTTTGTTTTTTGTTTGTTTTTTGTTTTTTCTTATAAATTTATTTGAGTTCTTTGTAGAATCTGGATGTTAGCCCTTTGTCAGATGGGTAAATTGCAAAAATTTTCTCCCATTCTGTAGGTTGCCTGTTCACTCTGATGGTAGTTTCTTTTGCCATGCAGCAGCTCTTTAGTTTAATTAGATCCCATTTGTCTATTTTGGCTTTTGTTGCCATTGCTTTTGGTGTTTTAGTCATGAAGTCCTTGCCCATGCCTATG
>NW_012107141.1:5214256-5216664 GCF_000951045.1 Mandrillus leucophaeus
CACCTCGCCCGGCTAGTTTTTTGTATTTTTTTTTTAGTAGAGATGGGGTTTCACTGTGTTAGCCAGGATGGTCTCAATCTCCTGACCTCGTGATCCACCCGTCTTGGCCTCCCAAAGTGCTGGGATCATTGAACATTTTTTAACTGCATACTGTGTGCCAGTTCCCATGGTATGTACAAGCAAGTGAGATGGAGTCCCTACCCTCAAGAGTTGGTCTAATGGGATCTTCGAACCCTGCCTTGACTCTGTCAGACTACCTCACTTGAGCAAGCCACTTACTCTTTAAGCCTTAGTTTCTCTATCTGTAAAATGGAGATAGTCAATTATTTACTTCAGAGCAAAAGGCCTGATCTATGATCCTGTGATTCCCAAGGCTCTTTTAAGTTGTGAAGTCACAGAGTGGACTAACTTCCAATGCTGAGAACAATAATGGGATGGTGATGGGTCAAATAGACAAATAAATCAATAATTCAACCACCAATAAATAGTGGAATCTGTAAAAGCATGTGCTTTGGAATCTGGCAGATCCATGATTCAAAGCTCGAATGTACTTGCCTCTTGCTAGTTATGTAACTGGGCAAATTACTTCACCGTCCTGTGTCTGCAAGTAAAGTGAGGACAGTACTTAACCCTATAGGACTGCTGCGAGACACTCAATGAGAATAATGATGCACAGCACTCAGTACAGCAGCTTAAAAACAGGTAGCACCATGAGGCACTACAGAAGCAGTGATCAATAAATGGTTTAGAGACAGTAAACATCCAAAGATGCAGAAGAGTTTTACAGTTTTACAGCCTACTATTTTATAGTTTAAATTTGGGTACCACATTTTTTGTTGTTTTTAATATAACTTACATGGAAATCTTTAAAATGTATATGATATGTATACAGTGGCCTTCCCTGCCATCTTATATAATTTAACTCCTCTAGGCATCTAAGCATCATCTTTGTCATCATAAATTATTTTACTCTGCTGGAAAACATTATTGCCTTCAGGGCCCACTGAAATATGCCCTAAATGCATCCAGATTATATTTTAAATATCTTTTTCTGCCTCTCTGTTAGGTCATGTAGTTGATGCCTAATTACAGTTCTTTTTCCTCTCCCTGTTTACCCTGTCTAATCTGTATTGGGCTTAGAAATTAGTGGCCAACCCTGTTAAAACTGTAAGTATAATCAGTATGTCTTGGAAGCCTGTAAGTTAGCCATACAAGCTTTTGTATGTGGACTTCATGAAATCCTCTTGCCTACTTGGAGACTTACTGACATTTAGATATTTGACATTGCCTGTTAGTTAAGTTTTAAATTGACTAGATATTACTGTGTAGGGTACAGATACCTGAAAAAAAATCCCATTATTCTCAGCTTTGGAAGTTGATCCAACCTGTGACTTCACAACTTAAAAGAACCTCGGGAATCATGGTCTCATAGGTCTGGCCTTTTACCGTCAAGTAAATAGCAATCGATTATTATCTCTTTTTTACAGATAAATTGAGTCCTAAGAGTAAGTAGCTTGTTTAAGTGAGGTAGTCTGGCAGAGTCAAGGCAGGGTTCCAAGTCTCCCAAGCCTGCCCTTCTGCTCTGCCATGCTGTTCCCAGGAGGAAACAATCATCTTAGGCTGTGGAAAGGAAGGAAAACTATCAATAAATATGGTTAAAGATTAGAAAAATGGCCCAGCACGATGGTTTATGCCTATAATCCCAACACTTTAGGAGGATCGCATGAGCCCAGGGTTTGAAAACAGCCTGCGCAACATAGTAAACACAGTGACATCCCTACCAAAAAAAAAAAATTGCTGAGCATAGTGATGTGTGCTTATAGTCTCAGCTACTCTGGAGGCTGAGGCAGAAGGATCACTTCAGCCCAGGAATTCAAGGGTACAGTAAGCTATGATCACACCACTGCACTCCAGCCTGACAACAGAGCAAGACCATGTCTAAAAATATATATATATATATATGAAAAATGAAATCTATGGAGGATATTGTAACTATTCAGTTCTATGCCCTTATTTTGATAGATGTTTTTCCTGTCACTCCTGCCCTCATTTCAAGGGGTTTATAACCTTATTATGCCATCAATGAGCCTGAACATCTCTATAAGGGAGGACCGAGGGTCATTATAATAAAATCCAAAAACATAGAAAGAATTATAAAAGATGATGATCTTTTCATCATGGACAAAATAAGGTGTAGTAAAGGAACTAAATGGCATTCAGGTGACTTGGGTGGGGAGAAAGAGCCACTGAGAACGAGGGACATGGAAACAGGTTTCTGAAGGAAGGTACACACTTGACCATCTCTGTGGATGGTTTCCCGCCTGCCGGCCTGCCTTCCTTCCACAGCTTTGTTGAGATGCAATTGACATACCATAAATCAAAATGGCTTTTTTTTTTTTTTTTTTTTG
>NW_012107141.1:5217164-5222344 GCF_000951045.1 Mandrillus leucophaeus
GGCCAGGCTGGTCTCGAACTCCTGACCTCAAGTGATCCACCAGCTTCGGCCTCCCAAAGTGCTGGGATTAAAGGCATGAGCCACCGCACCCAGCCAAAAAAATAAATCTTATTCTTCTGATTGCAAGAAAGCACACATCACCCACAGTCCCCAAACACAGAGGTAACTACTATTGTTAACTGTTGATGTATTCCATTATTTTCCCTATGCAAATTTTTCTTTTTTTTTATTTTAAAGCAAAAATGGAACCATACTCTAAATAACAATTTTTATTTTGCTCTTTCCTATTAATATCATGAGGTCATGTACTTTATTTTCATCTTAAACTCATTTCATCAAGGCCGGGCGCGGTGGCTCAAGCCTGTAATCCCAGCACTTTGGGAGGCCGAGACGGGCGGATCACGAGGTCAGGAGATCGAGACCATCCTGGCTAACCCCGTGAAACCCCGTCTCTACTAAAAAATACAAAAAACTAGCCGGGCGAGGTGGCGGGTGCCTGCAGTCCCAGCTACTCGGGAGGCTGAGGCAGGAGAATGGTGTGAACCCGGGAGGCGGAGCTTGCAGTGAGCTGAGATCCAGCCACTGCACTCCAGCCTGGGTGACACAGCGAGACTCCGTCTCAAAAAAAAAAAAAAAAAAAAAAACTCATTTCATCAGATGAATTAAATCTTTATTGTAAAGCTTCCAAAGAGAAATTCCTCATCTGGGTTGAAAATTCAGACGCCAACACTGGCCAGGCAGGTAATGTAAGAAGCATAGGTGTTTTTGGTGGTAAACTGGCAAAGGCATCCTCTTACCCAGCTCCAGCTGATTGTGGTCATGCTGGAATGCTGGCCCATCATTGCCAGATCTTCTGATTTTTTCTAAAAAAGAGAGCTATCTGAAATCTAGATTGTGTTGTAAGAAATATCTTAATGTTTTGCCTCGAAATTTAAAAAGTTCACTTCAAGTCAAACAAAACCTGCCTGCCAGCTACATTCTCTGTCCCAGACAGTGAGTGCTAAGAGCTTCACAAGCATTATCTCATGTATTCTTCACAGCAGTCTTGCTCCTCTAATGGTTATTTATCAGGAACCCACAATGAATAAAAGTCAAAATTCTTGCTCTCTTGGAGCTTCTGTTGGGGAGACAGTTACTGCTCTGGAGAAAAAATAAAGCAGGAAAACAAGATTGGTGGCAGAGGGAGAGTTCACAGCATTCCCACTCTGCTAGGAAGTTATGTGCTAGATGGTCAGATTATGGCTGGGCGCGGAGGCTCATGCCCATAATCCCAACACATTGAGAGGCTGAGGCAGGTGGATCACCTGAGGTCAGGAGTTCGAGACTAGCCTGGCCAACGTGGTGAAATCCCACCTCTACTAAAAATACAAAAATAAGCTGGCACGGTGGCTTGAACCCAGGAGGTGGACGTTGCAGTGAGCCGAGATCATGCCATTGCACTTCAGCCTGAGTGACAAGAGTGAGACTCCATCTCAAAAAACCAACAAACAAAAACAAATTATGCACTACCCAGTCTTTGGGCTACTTCCTCAACCACAGGGAATGACAATGAAAGAATCCTAGAATGTTAGACCCAGAAGCAACCGTCACAATTATTGAGATTAAAAGGTTTGTACATTTTCAAATAGTTCTTAATGGTCTTTTTTTTCTTGAGACGGAGCCTCATTCTGTCACCCAGGCTGGTGTGTAGTGGTGTAATCTCGGCTCACTGCAACCTCCGCCTCCTAGGTTCAAGCAATTCTTCTGCCTCAGCCTCCTGAGTAGCTGGGATTACAGGCACGTGCCACCACGCCCAGCTAATTTTTGTATTTTTAGTAGAGATGGGGTTTCACCATATTGGTCAGGCTGGTCTCGAACTCCTGACCTCATGATCTGCCTGCCTCAGCCGCCGAAAGTGCTGGGGCATAAGCCACCGCACCCGGCTTTAATGGTCTTACTTTATAAAAATCCTTTGATGTCTTCTCATTGCTCATACTTTTGTTTATTTTCTTAATTTTGAAAATAGGTTATACATGAAAATGACAAAATTCAAAAGGATATACAATCTTATATACTTTAAAATATATTTTACTTAATCTAATCAGCCTTGATCATTTATTTACATGTGAGGCATGACAGGAATAAATTGAGGCACAGAGTTAGTACCCAATGGAAGGCCACCCATTGATGGGGAGACCAAACCCCAGTGAGTAAAACCAGACTTTGTCTTTCAGAATTCTTGTGCATAAAAGTAGTTGGGGCTGGGTACGGTGGTTCACGCCTGTAATCCCAGCACTTTGGGAGGCCGAGGTGGGCGGATCACAAGGTTAGGAGATGGAAACGGTGAAACCCCATCTCCACTAAAAAAAAATACAAAAAATTAGCCAGGCGAGGTGGCAGGCGCCTGTAGTCCCAGCTACTCGGGAGGCTGAGGGAGGAGAATGGTGTGAACCCAGGAGGTGGAGCTTGCAGTGAGCCGAGATTGCGCCACTGCACTCTAGCCTGGGCCACAGAGTGAGACTCCGTCTCAAAAAAAAAAAAATCAAACAAAAACAAAAAAGAAGTTGGGTGGATTCACCCTGATGCCACTGGATATTTTTCATTTTTTTCTTTATTTTTTGTATGCCTGCCAGTCCCAGTGAAAGATAAGGATCAGGGTTCAGAAAGCCTAACTATTGTGTCGTTTCCCAGGATGGAGAGCACTATCATTTGGTTCATATTTTTATTAAAATAAGATGAGTGATTCACTCACATTACAGGCAAAGTATCCTTTACCAGGAAACCATACTTTGAAAAACAAAGCTGATGGCTTTAAGAAACAGTAACTGCTAACATCAATTTCCTTTCCCATCAAGTCCCAAAAGAGTCAGACACTCTTCTTTCTCTAGCTGCCTCATTCTCTTCCCGATACGTATCCATATAATTATAGATAGGGTACATTACATATGCCCACAAAAGACAAAACAGCAGGAAAGACAAAGGTGGATTCATCTGAAGAGATGTGTGTGTTTATCTATATCCAGTCTTCTTTCTGGTTCTTGCTGTTTCTGTTCCTTACGTCTGTTTTTTCAGTTGATAGGTAGCCGTAAATCCATCATCATTGGTGGGAGCTAGCGGATTCTGACGAGAAAACAGGCTGTGGTCTTCATAAGCACGCCTACATGCTGGCCACTGCCCTCCCCTGCTCGCACACCCATCAAGAACCAGAGAACTTAGATTGTTGCTTTTTTATTTTTAGTCTGTCTTGGTTCCACTCACCCTCAGTGAGTAAGTAACCCCGTTAGCCACTGCTTCTGTTTATATTTATTTAGAAAAGAAGGAAAACGCATTTTAAGAAAATCAAATGCATAATCTGTTCCACTTCTTATTTATTCTGTGGCTGCTTTGGACAGTGGAAAGCTCAGAGGAAGTATAATAACTTTTATTATTTCTTGTTTTCTGTGGCTTTCTCTCAAGTTCTCATCAGACAGTTTTGCTAATAACATAAAATTTCATCCTAACGATAAGCCTGATTTTAAATTGCAAAGAAAAAGGTAGTAGGGCCAGGAGCAGTGGCTCATGCCTGTAACCCCAGCACTTTGGGAGGCCAAGGCTAGCAAATCACTTGAGGTCAGGAGTTCAAGACCAGCCTGGCCAACATGGTGAAAACCCATCTCTACTAAAAATATAAAAATTAGCCAGGCATGGTGGCACATTCCTGTAATCCCAGCTACATGGGAGGCTGAGGCACGAGAATTGCTTGAACCCACAAGGCAGAGGTTGTAGTGAGCTGAGATTAAACTGCTGCAGCCATCCTGGGTGACAGAGCAAGATTCTGTAAAAAAAAAAAAAAAAGTGGGAAGTATTTTTTATATATGTAAATTAAATATACTTTTCCTCCTCTGTGTCTAGTCCTATTAAAATTGAAGATACAGGCTTATAATGGCTTTAACTATTTATTAATTTTGTTGTCTCTTCTCTATTTTCTTATAGGCATCAGTAGCAAGTCACTTAAAATAGAAAGGGCCTGTCAGTTTGGGGGGAAGCAAGGAAGTTACGAGCCAGATAGACTACGTCTGACCCTGGAGCCACCCTATGACAAAAGGTGATAGAAAGAGATGGAATAGCTAGTGGGAGATTTAAATGTTCACAATAATAATCACTGGCCAGGTGCGATAGCTCACACGTATAATCCCAGTGCTTTGGGAGGCCAAGGCAGAAGGATCATTTGAGGGCAGGAGTTCCAGAGCAGCCTGGGCAACATATCGAGACTCTGTCTCTAGAAAAAATAAAAATGAAAAAATTAGCCAGGCATGATGGTGCATGCCTGTAGTCTAACTACATCCCACCTAGGCTAAGGTAGGAAGAGCGTTTGAACCCAAGGAGTTCCAGGCTGCAGTGAGCTATGATCATGCCACTGCACTCCAGCCTGGGTGACAGAGTGAGACCCTATCTCTAAAAAAATTAAAATAATGGCCAGCATGGTGGCTTACGCCTGTAATCCCAGCACTTTGGGAGGCTGAGGCAGGTGGATTGCTTGAGCTCAGGAGTTTGAGACCAGCCTGAGCAACATGGCAAAACTTTGTCTCTACAAAATATACAAAAATTAGCCAGGCATGGTGGCATGTGACTGTGGTCACAACTATTTGGGGAGCTGAGGTGGGAGGATTGCTTGAGCCCAGGAAGTGGAGGTTGCAGCAAGCCACGTGACGCCACTGCACTCCAGCCTGGGCAACAGAGCAAGACCCTATCTCAAAAAAAGAAAAAAAAGAATGAAATTAAAGAATACACAAAATAATAATAGCAGTTGCAGCTAACATTTACTGGGTTCTCACTGTGGGAATTCACTGTGCCAGGTGTTTTTCATCCATAGACGAAGGAAAAGCAGGCTGAGTTCCCAGAGACTTACAGCAAAAAGAAAAGGACATCATAGGGAGCCAGCCTGTGTAGCCTTTGAATGAGAAAGGCCAGCCTTTGAATGAGAAGGCTTGATCTGATCCAGGAACTACCACTTATGCGGCAATTTTGTCCTTTGCTGAGCCTCATTTTCCATGTCTATAAAAATGGGAATTAGGCCTGGCGCGGTGGCTCAAGCCTGTAATCCCAGCACTTTGGGAGGCTGAGACGGGTGGATCACAAGGTCAGGAGATCGAGACCATCCTGGCTAACACGGTGAAACCCCGTCTCTACTAAAAAAAAAAAATACAAAAAATTAGCCAGGC
>NW_012107141.1:5222514-5243229 GCF_000951045.1 Mandrillus leucophaeus
GGGGGGGATTTAATACCATTTTCTTTTCCCTGCCCCACAGAATTCTTATGGGGATCAAAAGTGATAATGCATATAAAAATGGTTTGCATAATTCTACCGTGTCTGCAAATATGATGAGCCATCAGCACTATTAAAAGTGAGGCGACAGAGGATTGGCAGTGCACTGACAGTCCGGGAAAGTGGCGCACCTGCCTTCAGGCAGGAACTCTGTTATCCGTTCATCAATAAAGAACAAAGGCATGATAAAATAATCAAGAGATAAGAAATAAAATCGTTTCAGCCACCCACTGGCTGGAGCTGAAGGAGAACTCTGATAAATTGTGCCTTTTGTTACACAGGTGCCATCCCACCTGTGTCTGTGTGCCTTAAATGAAGGAAAGTAATAAGAGCAGGTACTGTTGATTGGATGCTTATCTGTGCCATGTACCAGCAGCTTAATTTACCATCTCTTCCTTTTAAAAAAAATGATTTTTTAATCTTCTCAAGAATTCCTGATTAGCATTATCATTATTCATACCATTATTACTATATTCACTCTCATTTCTAATTGGCTTGCCCAATGTCACATGGCTAGTTAGCAGAAGAACCAAGATTTGGACCCAGATCGGCTGATTCAGGAGCCTTGATTTTTTTTTTTTTTTTTTTTTTTTTTTGAGATGGAGTCTTGCTGTGTCATGTTGCCCAGACTGGAGTGCAGTGGTGTGATCTTGGTGTACTGCAACCTCCACCTTCCAGGTTCAAGTAGTTCTCCTGCTTCAGCCTCCTAAGTAGCTGGGATTACAGGCACGCACCACCAGGCCCAGCTAGTTTTTGTATTTTTAGTATAGATGAGGTTTCACCATGTTGGCCAGGCTGGTCTCAAACTCCTGACCAAGTGATCTGCCCGCCTCTGGCTCCCAAAGTGCTGGGATTACAGGCGTGAGCCACTGTGCCCATCCTGAGCCTGTACTCTTAACCATTGCACTATGCAAGACCTACTTAGGTGTTAGGGCCTAACTGCCTAACTGCCCTTTGTAGAGCTCTAGAGTTTTAAGGTAGCACCTCAGGCCTTCTTTCCTCAACTTCTCGTCTGGGTGAGAGCTGTTGAAGAGAAAGTTGGCTAAAAAAGGCTTTGTTTTTATAGATATTAAATATTAAGATTCCTTACAAGATTTTCATTTGTTATTTCTTTGAGACAGGGTCTCACTCAGTCACCCAGGCTGGGGTGCAGTGGTGCAGGCTGCTCACTGCAGCCTTAACCTCCTGGGTTCAAGCCATCCTCCCACCTTAGTCTCTCGAGTAGCTGGGACTACAGGCGTGTGCCACCATGCACAGCTAATTTTTTCATTTTTATTTTTTATGGAAATGAGGTCTCACTATGTTGCCCAGGCTGGTCTTGAACTCCTGGGCTCAAGCAATTCTCCTGTCTTGGCCTCCCAAAGTGCTGGGATTACAAGCATGAGCCACTGCACCAGACCTAGATTTCTATTTTTTAAAATATATATATATTAAAACATTTTTTTCAGTCCGGGTGCAGTGGCTCACAACATCCTTATTTTACAGGTGAGAAAACTGAGGCCTAGAAAAGTTGTGCCCAGATAGGTATAATCCTTTGCCGAAGTCAGACCAAGTTCTTTTCTCTATCATGATGTGTCTCTATAGTAGGCTTTTCCCCCCTAAAACAACATAAAAACCTTCATTCTGGCCTTAAACCCGCCCCCCTCCACCCCCCGCAGAAAGAAATGTAAAATTCTGCCTCTTTTTCAAAGGTTGCGTGAGGTATATCACCACTGGGAGGGTGAGATGTTTTCTCTTGCCTTTACTCACCATTAGAAGGGATTAAGGTTTAATCTCCAGTTTAGCTCTTGTGCCTGTTTAACCATTTCTGTTCAATTAAGAACAGGAATGGGTTTCAGGAGTTTGTAACAAGACCTGCTTCTTGGAGAATTATACCTTGGCCCTAAGGTGTCCGTTTCAAAGGGCCCGCCCTGTCCTCCTGTTTCCAAACAAAAATGGGAGGTGGTAACACCTGGTAGAGCTGCATGAGCACGTGAGTGGTGGTGCAAATTCTAGGCTGGAGTCACTTCTTTGATGGGCTGCCGGAGCCTTTGGGCGCTTATGGTGCCAAGATCCTGCTCTACATTTTGGCGTCCAAAACTGCCTTCCATTTCCTCGATAATGGGTAGGAAACTGTGTCCATGCCAGAGTAGCTAGCCCTGTTGCTATTAGAGAGGCTTTTTTTTACTCCTGGCACTGGTGCTTCCTTCCACAGTGACATACGGCTGCCCACCCTGGCCATGTGCAGCCTGTGTTTCACGTCCTCAAACTTTGTTTTTTTTTTTTTTTTTTTTTTTTTTTTTTTTGAGACGGAGTCTCGCTCTGTCGCCCAGGCTGGAGTGCAGTGGCCAGATCTCAGCTCACTGCAAGCTCCGCCTCCCGGGTTTACACCATTCTCCTGCCTCAGCCTCCCGAGTAGCTGAGACTACAGACGCCCGCCACCTCGACCGGCTAGTTTTTTGTATTTTTTAGTAGAGATGGGGTTTCACCGTGTTAGCCAGGATGGTCTCGATCTCCTGACGATCCGCCCGTCTCGGCCTCCCAAAGTGCTGGGATTACAGGCTTGAGCCACCGTGCCCGGCCACGTCCTCAAACTTTCTAAGACAGGACCTCCCCCAGAACAAAGCCTTGCCTTAGGTCCTCCAATCGCTAATGGCCCCATCATGATGAACACACCCCCAAGAGTTCGACACAGTACAGGGGATTCTTATCAGATCAGGCCTGTGGTTTAAGCCACCAGTGGTGGCTCAGGATGGCCATGGGTCTCCTAAAACCTGAGCAGATTGCCATGGTATGTCCTACATGACCCTGGGAAGAATGTTGAGATCCTGGTTAGAAATGCCCGAATTTCTTTAAATCTTTACCTGCTGTATATAAACAGTTCCTGGAGAGTTGTTTTTGTTCATTTTAAACATTGCCATAAAATTGTTACTGTGTCTGATTTAACACTTTGCCTAGAACAAAGATACAGCCAAATAGAAATAGACTAAATACATTTCTAGCTTGGTGTTTGGCTTAGTCATAATAAAATATAAAACTAAAGGGGCAGCCGGGTGCGGTGGCTCACACCTGTGATCCTAGCACTTTGGGAGGCCAAGGCGGGCGGATCACGAGGTCAAGAGATTGAGACTATCCTGGCCGACATGGTGAACCTCCGTCTCCACTAAAAGTACAAAAAATTAGCTGGGCATGGTGGCAGGCGCCTGTAGTCTCAGGTACTTGAGAGCCTGAGGCAGGAGACTTGCTTGAACCCGGGAGGCGGAGTTTGCAGTGAGCCGCGATAGTGCCACTGCACTCCAGCCTGGCGACAGAGCAAGACTCCGTCTCAAAAAAAAAAAAACCTAAAGGGGCTTTCTGCCACCATTGGAACACACTGAAGATGCTCTGGGGAGTAATGAGCTGGCAAAGGATAGTGTTCATAATGGCCCAAATACTTTACCCCACAGGTATCATTCGAGGCCATTGCTTCTCATTCCTTTTGTAAGGTCATTTCCCATTCAGTCAACTAATTATCATTCCCCTCCATTTGTAATATAAAACAACAGTGCTGCCAGAGGAGATAAAATTGAATATCACAGCCTTCTCTTCTTCTGGGTCTTTGCTTGACAGGAACATGGCCCTAGTAGGGTAGCAATCTTTCTGTGACTTGTGATACCAACTGCTACATGAGGAGTGAAGCCATCAGATGTCTTGCCTCCTTCTTCCCTTCCCCCACACCGTCCCTCACTCCCTTCCCCCTCCTCACAGAGTAGCACTGAGAAGTATTTACTCAGCTGTGGCCTGGTAACAACGCCTTGGTGCCCTAGGGATTGGAAGGGGTGGTGTGGTCATGCCCCGAACTATCCATGTCCTTCCGAGCATCTCTTGGCAGAGCAACCTGGCTGAGGATGAGTGTCATTTAGAGTGAGCCTTCACAACCCCTGCATAAAAGAACATAAAAACAATTGCAGCTGAAAATTGGAGAGTCCACACATGGGCTGTGGTATTCTCTGGCCTCTGTGGTAGTCCTATTGAGATCATGCAGCCAACCAACTAGAGGCTGTTCAGTCCTCTGGGATTCCCATGGCTTATAGCATTTCATTATCTTCAGCTCTTGTCCAGCACTAGCTCACTCAACCAACATGCAGGCACTCACACAAATGAATTTAGACTGAGTCCCATTTCATCCCCCATGCATTTAGAGCTAAAAGTCTTTGACTTCAGGCTTTAGGGAAGGCTTTCTCTGAAGGAATGAATATATGGCCCCAGTTCCTTCCATCTGGCACTCCTCCATGGGTCTTCTTTAGTGACCCTGGCAAAGGTACCATTTCCCAGGAAGAGGAGAGGTATCCGATCTACAACTACCTTCCACCACAGTTCTGAGCAAATGTGGGTACGCATGGTGGTCTGCAAGGAGGATGTAGAAATGACTAAGCTGCTCCTACAGAGCTTCAGAAGCAGGACTTGCCACAGCAAGAATTCAGTCCAGATGTCAAAAAGACATCCTTTTCCTACAAGTGAGAATGAGTTAGCCCTTGAATATATTGGGAATCAATAATTTCTGACTAGATTCATTTTCTTGGCTAAAGTAAATTCATCTAACACTCTCTAGGATTAGAGTGGATATGACCAACAGAAGAGTATTTTGAGTCAGAGCGCTGCTTATCTTGAAAGCGGTAGTATTCATGCTAGAATTGTAACAGCAATAAAGTGAATTTCTGCAAAGTGAACCCTAGGCTTCCTTTGGTTTTCACAGAAAAATCAGTGACACGGCCTGGTGCAGTGACTCATGCCTGTAACCCCAGCACTTTGGGAGGCTGAGGCGGGTGGACCACCTAAGTTCAGGAGTTCGAGACCAGCCTGGCCAACATGCTGAAACCTCTCCTCTACTAAAAATATAAAGATTAGCCTGACGTGGTGGTGCGTGTCTGTAGTCCCAGCTACTTGGGAGTCTGAGGCAGGAGACTCGCTTGAACCCGGGAGACGGAGGTTGCCATGAGCCGAGATTGTGCCACTGCACTCCAGCCTGGGCAACAGAGTGAGACTCTGCTGAAAAAAAAGGAAAATCGGTGATACATTCTTATGAAAAGAAATATTCAAGCTGATTGAAGTGAGCACTTGGTGCGAAGGCCAATAAGCCCATGAAGTGTAGTACACCGGCCATGGTTTATCATGTTTACTGAGAATTATAGTGCCTAGCATGTAGGGGGTTTTCCTTTTTTCACACTTCACAACTACTGGCTACTCCTCATACACCTGCAAGTTTGCAGAAATGCCTCCTGTGCCTGGAGACCTCCTATCTCTGTGTTCACACAGTGACCAGAACTTTATCCCTATGAATTTTTATTTGGGTCACTATGTGAGGCATGTTTTTATGTATTCATTCCTTCAACAGATGTATACTGCAATGCACCAGGCATTGTGCTAATTGCTTTAGCTAAGTTCAAAGATTCCTTAATTTCAGGACTTCAAGTTTTAATCAGTTAATAATTATAAAATAATGCTACCACTTATTGAGTACTTTGCTAACTATTTGCAGAAAAGTATATATATTACCTCTTTTGATCTTTTACAATTCCATTAGGTAGGTACTGTAATTATTACACTTTTAAGACAAGGAAACCAAGGTTCAGGGAAGTTGTACAGCTTGTCTAAGTCATGCTGGTGGCAAGTAGTAGAGCCAGGTTTTGCAGCCAGGTCATCTGATTGCAAAGTCAGAGTTTGGCACTAATATAGCTGCCCTGCCCAACTACCCTGCGCTGTTTAAAGTGGCCTGTCTGAAGGGTATCTGTATGTTTAACTTAGATATAAAGCCTGTTAGTCATCTAGTGTGAATAATCCTATCATCAGAAGTCCTTCACAAACCAGCTGGATCCCACCTGCTAGGGTGGAACTTGCAGGACCTTCAGAGCCTGTGCTAGGCCTAGGTCTGAATCTCAGCCCTCTTCCTAGCTGTTTCCTTGAGAAAATGATTACACCTCACTGAGCCCTAGTTTCTTTATTTCTAAAATAATAATAGCAAGTACTAACAGATGGCCCTTATGATGGGTCAGACACTGTTCTAAACACTTTACATTAACTCACAACAACTCTGCAGTGTTCATACTGTCATTTCATAAATGGGGAAAGTGAGGCATGGAGAGCTTAAAGGTCAAGTAACTTGAAGTCAGTGGCAAAGCTAGGATTTGGACCCGAACAATCTAACTCCCAAGTCCATGCTATTAACCATAATGCTATGCTGTGCTGCCTCTGGAGAAGATAGGATCAACGGCGTAAAACACCTCTGGTCTGGAGCCAGCCACACAATTGGTGAGACTAGTGCAAGGCTTAGAAGAAGAAAATTTGGCAGTCTGACCACCCATGAAAGGAGACACACAAATTTGTGGAGAGTGTTCTGATTTTGATCTTACACCAAAACCTTATTATGTCTTTGCCTTTGAACTTGCAGGACCTACTGGCTGACACTCTTCTAATTGTGGGGAGATTTCTAGAGAACGTGTCTATTGATACACAATACTTAACTCCCCTGCACCTGCCAGGTAGAAGAGTGGCGGGCATGAGATGAGGATTGGGATGAGAGACCATGGTGTGGCCACCAGCACAGGTGTCCCCCAGCCCATGTCCTCTGGCCTAACTGAGGCTGCTGTGCGGAAGCCTCAGTCTTCGCTGTTAACAGTAATTAGAACCTTTAAGACTCGGTTTCTTACGTGGAAAATGTCAATTCACTTGAATTGTCTCCTTGATCCAGTTCATCTGGAGCTATTTAGTTCCTGCAGTTAGTTTGGAGGAGAAAACAAGCTCTTAAGCCTCACACATTATAGCTGATAAGATCAAGGTGCTGACAATGTTAGCTGAGTGGGCTTTGGAGCCAGACTGCCTGGGTTTGAATTCCAGTTCTACCTCTTAAGTGTGCACAATCTGAGTTTTTGTTTCTGTGAAATGAGGGTAATAGTAGTGAAGATTAGTGAGGTAACATATGTAAACCCCTTAGATCAGTGCCTCCCCGAGAGGAAGTGCTCAATAAATGTTAACTGTATTATTGTTAAGCCCCTCCTGCCATCAGCTTCCCTTCTCTCCCTTCGAGCCTGAGATCTTGCTCAGGGAAGACAGGTCCCCTTCCTCTCCCCTATCCTGGACCCTCCTCTCCTTGCTCACCAGCTTATTTCATCCCTCTAAGCTTTCTCATCCTCATCTGTGAAATGGTACTGAGAATAATGGAGTCTACTTCATAAGGTAGTATGCTGTGAAGGCTAAGTGAGTTAATTTTTTTTAATTTTTTATTTATTTTTGGGGGGGGGATGGAGTCTTGCTCTGTTGCCCAGGTTGGAGTGCAGTGATGTGACCTCAGCTCACTGCAACCTCTGCCTCCTAGGTTCGAGTGATTCTCCTGCCTCCCGAGTAGCTGGATTACAGGCACCTGCCACCATACTGGGATAATTTTTGTATTTTTAGTAGAGATGGGGTTTCGCCACGTTGGCCAGGCTGGTCTCAAACTCCTGACCTCAGGTGATCCACCTGCCTCGGCCTCCCAAAGTGCTGGGATTACAGGCATGAGCCACTGCACCTGGCCTAACTGAGTTAATTCAAGAGCTGAGCACAGATCTCCATGACTACTCACTCTCTTTACAGTTATTGCTGGAGCACAAAAGACTGCGAGAGGGCCTTTGAGATCTTGGACAGTTCTGAGATCTAAAGGACCCAAAATAGACAGGAGCATTAGGGTGAACTGGTGTCCAAATGCAGGCCACAGAAGCTAGGGGGACTGCTAGCTTGTTCATCATAATGGGGAGCCTGGAACAGAGCAGGCACATGGGAATAGGAAGTGAGTGGCCACTGCAGGAGAGTGTTCAAAACGGATTTGGCTCAGGCAACCCAACAGAGAACTTTCAGGGCAGAACACTTTTAGGTGTTTAAATGTCCAAACTCAGCAACACCCAGGCTCATGCCTGTAATCCCAGCACTTTGGGAGGCTGAGGTAGGAAGTTTGTGACTAGCCTGGGTGACAGCACGAGACCCCGTCTCTATAAAATTTTTTAAATGAGTAGGGCTTGGTGGCATATGCTTGTAGTCCCAGCTACTTGGGAGGCTGAGGCGGGAGGATCGCTTGAGCTCAGGAGTTCAAGACTGCAGTGAGCTGTGCCACTGTACTCCAGCCTGGGTAACAGAGTGAGGCCCCCCATCTCAAAATTAATTAATTAATTAATTAAAATTTAAAATGAAAAAAAACCTCAGCAACAAATACCTTCCTCCTCTCTTCTCCTTGCCTCCAGAATTTAAAAAACAGAACCAAAACAAACTCCCACTGTTTGATGTTACTAAGTTCTAGACATTCTGCTAAGCACTTTATAGACATCATCTGTCTTAAAATTGACTTTAACCCTGAAAAGTGTCGGTATCACTTGCATTTTACAGATGAGAAACTGAGACTTAGAGATGTTAAGCAATTTGCCCAAGATTACATACCTGGTGAATCGCAGAGCCAAAATTTGAATCCTAGCCTATGGAGCAGAAAGGGAACAAGCTCTCATATGCTTATCAGTATTCTGATTTTGAAACAAGTCTTACCACTCATAGTTCTCTCAATACCCACTGTACAACAGCTGAGGAGTGTCTCGAAGTCGCAGAAATCATCTGCCCTTGATATTATTTGGTCACTACTTCAGTAGAATTAGAACTCCTCTCTCCACATCCCCAACACAGAGTCTGCGTGGAAGAATAATAATAACAATAATATAACTACTCTCTCCACAATTAAAAGTTGTTTATTTGCTTACATTTTCATTAATCTGACTACTGTCCTCACTTAACATTTAGAAGAGTCAAGTTCCAGAAGTGGTGAGCAGGATGTATTCTGTTTTTCATATTTTTAAGAGCTTTTGTTGTATTAGAGAAGCACACAGTGATTTTTGTAAATCATTCTTCTGTCCTCAGAAGCAAGTATTTGAAGTACATGAGTTAGAATAATATCAAAAACCTGAAGAGGGCCTAGGGTCTAGAAACCAGGAAGCTAATGTTGATTCCTAGCATTGTCTTTCTTAATCAAGTAACTCTCTCTCTCTCTCTCTCTCTCTCTCTCTCTCTCTCTCTGTCTCTCTCTCATTTTTTCACTTTCCTTCATTCTGTTATCTTCCCAAGGATATTTTGTAGGTAATTTGGGGGATAAATGTAAGTTCCTATGAAACACTCTGACTCTCCCTAAGAATGCTATCAGATATATCCGCCAAAGTTTAGCCTAGAAAAGCACTGATGATTCAAAGATAGAACTTTCCTTTATTTACTCCCTGCCCTGCCAGAAATCACTCTTCTCTTCTCTCTAGATGGGGAGTTCTGGAGTGAGAATAAAGTGGGAACACATTAGATTCAGTGGCTTTTCTCCCTTCCCTTCACCTTTTTCCTCACCCCAAGCCTGAGACCACGAGTGGCGATGACTCCCTCCCTTGAAGAACAAGACCTCCTGCCAGGCTGTGCCCGAGGTCAGGCGAGTGGGAAGAGGAGAGTGCCACAAAACCATCTTGATCCTTTGACCTATATTGACGCTGAGTCTGTTCCTTTGGTGTTTCTGACTTTGGCAGTGTGGTTAGTCAAACTCTCTGTCCCCACCTTGAATTGAGCTTTGATGAAAAAGTACTAGGAACCCAGGCCTTTCCCTGGAGATTTGGGGTTTTTGTCTTGGAAAAGCATCAACCGAACTAACAGGGGCAGAAGATCTGGATTCCTGTGGCTTGGGCTAACTTAGATCCAAAGAAACCAAGTGCCTATGATCATCATCTTCATTCCCCAAATGTAGCCATGCCCTCTGGATTCCCTCCTCTCACTCATCCTCCTCCCAGTTAGGCAGGCTTCGGGGTGGATTGCTCTCACTTTAGCATCACCGGGCCCTTCCATATTCGAAATGCTTTGGTATATGATAATACTTGCACATTCTTACTCCTTGGCTGATCTAAAATCTTTTGCCTTCAGTACATGCAGCAACAAAATAACTTAAGCATCAGTGTATTTCTTCTCCCTTGGAATCCTATAAATCTCTCTGAGATTCGCCTCTCTAGGTTCTCTGCTGGACCACAGAGCCTCATCCTGGCTCACCTCTCCCAAAGCACTGCTTCTGTATATCAGGAATCATTTGGTTACCTTGACTGTATATCTTGGACCTTTGTCTTGGTTTCCTATAATAGGATGACCAGATTTGTGTTCAGGCATTCAAAAGAAGCCAGCCTGCTGCAGTACTGGATGACAGAATAATGAGGTCTGTGGGTTTCTATGCTATACTCTTCTCCTCCATACACAGCAAGACTGTTTGCCTTAGTACTGCTTCCAGATATTTTGTGGATGGTCTTTGGGCATGTGGTGGGAAATGTTACCATGCCAGAGAATTTCAGCAGATTTAACTGACTTTGAAATGACTTGTTCTTCCAGATTTTTATATACAGGGAAACCCAAAGAAGGCTGATGAAGGTGCCTCTCTTGTTTGCTCTCTTCACTCGACCAACTTTCATGCCAGTGAAGCTCCTTTGGCCAAAATGTTGTAACTGGATGCTTCCCACCCAGGAAAAGCTTTGTAGAAATATTGATCTTAAAAATCTCACACCTGGAGGTTAGAGACTAGCATACCCTTAACACTGACTTGCTTTTAAAAGAGCAGCTCTACCAAGACCAGGTCTGAAATTCATGAAATGAACAAAAAGAGGGCAGTGACTTGAAATGCAGAGACCTAATGTGTTCCTCTCCATTTCCACTTCAGATTTGCTGACCATGAAAGAATATCACTGTTTGCTGCAATTACTGTGTCCTGATTTCCCGCTGGAGCTCACTCAGAAAGCAGCCAGGTACGTCTCCTGGATTCTTGAAACCAACTCAGCTCTCTGTGGGCCACTGCTTCCTAGAGAAACCTGAAGTGTATACAAATGAAAAAAAGGAGCATTTAGGGAAGAAACTGGCAGTGGGAGAGGGGTCTATTTGGGATGTGCCCCAAAACATAATAGATTCTGCATTTCCAAAGGGAAGCGAAATGATCCTTTGTGGTTTCTGTGGGGAGCCTCAGGGTCTGAAGATAGAGTTGGAGGGTAGCGAGATGAAGAAGAAGAAAAAGCCCAAACTCCTCCAATCCCCCCTCACACACACGCACACCCTAGAGGATATTCTAAGAAAAGAGGGGCTGCATTTTTGTGTTTTCATGCTACTGTAAAGATACTACCCAAGACTGTGTAATTTATAAAGAAAAGAGATTTAATCGACTCACAGTTCCGCGTGGCCTCAGGAAACTTACAATCATGGCAGAAGGCAAAGGGGAAGCAAGGACCTTTTCCACATGGTGGCCAGAGAGAGAAGCACAGGCAGGGGAAATGCCAGACACTTATAAAACCATCAAGTGTCTTGAGAACTCACTCACTATCACAAGAACAGCATGGGGGAAACTGCCCATGTGATCCAATCACCTCCCACCAGGTGTCCCTCTCAACACCTGGGGATTACAATTCGGGTTGAGATTCAGGTGGGAACACAAGGCCTAACCATATCAGGGGGCAAGGGTTGGCAGTGACTTGTGATGAAGAGGGTTGAGGTTGGGGACCGGAAGCGCATAGAGGTGATAAAGCCCCAGTTGAAGGAAAGGCACATTATATTATTTATGCCAGAAGAAGCTTTTCAAGATCAGTCCAGAACCAAGACTTGGCAGAAATAGTTAGAAGCCCCTAATTTCTCTGTTGGGTTTCACCATCATTGACAATTTTTAACCACATGAGGTATATTGGACTATGCCTCAGTTAACTTTTACTTACTTAACTCAAAACCTGAGCTAGGCCAGGCACGGTGGCTCACACCTGTAATCCCAGCACTTTGGGAGGCCAAGGCAGGCAGATCACCTGAAGCCAGGTATTCAAGACCAGCCTGACCTACCTGTTGAAACTCCATCTCTACTAAAAATACAAAAAAATAGCCAGAAATAGTTGCGCTTGCCTGTAGTGCCAGCTATTCGGGAGGTAGAGGCAAGAGAATCACTTGAACCTGGGAGGCGGAGGTTGCAGTGAGCAGAGATCGCGCCATTGCACTCCAGCCTGTGCGACAGAGCAAGATTCCATCTCCAAAAAAAAAAAAAAACCCTGAGCTAGGGTTGCAAATGGACGTGTAGCAAAAATCATGTTTATTGAAGAATGCCTTACCTTCCCTAAATCATATTGAATGCATTTACCTTCACTGTTCTATTTAAATTTGTTTACCTTAACTATCTCACCTAATCCTTGTAAAAACTTTTACTTCCCTTTAAAATGATCCTTTGTGGTTTCTGTGGGGAGCCTCCGGCTCTGAAGACAGAGTTGGAGGGTGGTAAGAGGATTAGGTAAACAACAACAACAAAACACACACACAAATACACACCCACACTCCCACACGTACCCCTAGAGGATATTCTGAGAAAAGAGGGGGCAAGGGTTGGCAGTGACTTGTGATGAAGAGGGTTGCAGTTGGAAACCAGAAGGGCGTGAAAGCAGCCGGGCACAGTAGCTCATGCCTGTAATCCCACTACTTTGGGAGGCCAAGGTGGATGGATCACCTGAGGTCAGGAGTTCGAGACCAACCTGACCAACATGGTGAAACCCCGTCTCTGTTAAAAATACAAAAATGAGCCTGGCGTGGTGGTGGGCACCTGTAATCCCAGCTGCTTGGGAGGCTGAGGCAGGAGAATCACCTGAACTTGGGAGGCAGAGTTCAAGTCAGAGGTTGCAGTGAGCCGAGATTGTGCCACTGCACTCCAGCATGGGGGAAGAGTGAGACTGGGTCTCAAAAAAAAAAAGGCGTGAAAGTGATGAAGCCCAGTTGAGGGAAGGGTACTGTTACTGCTCACTTCACTGAAGTGGGAACTGAGGCTCAGACAGGGTGACAATGTTGTGCGAATATACTGATAGTTTGTAAGTAGCAGTGGCGGGACTAGAACTGCAGTCAGCCTGAATCCAGAGATGGGAGATCAGGAGCACAAGGAGATTCAGAGTCTCCTCATGCTCCCACCTCCCTGTGTCATGGCATCATTTCTGCTTTGTGGTTTGACCCACTGAAAACAAAGCTGCACTGGCTGCACTGCACCAAGAATCACCTCACTCCTTTTGAAACGTGCCAGCCAACTCCTCTGCTGACTTGTAAGAAGGGAGCTCCATTGCTCCCAGTGACAGACGCCAGCCTCAAGGTGGGGCAGGCTGTTTTGCAGCTCACAGCTCATGACCTAGTTTTGCTGGTCACGTGCGAAACCTGTTTAGTGATCACACACTCAAAATTGTGTAGGTTTTTTCTCCCTCATTATTCAGTGGATACTTTTCTTTCCTGATGGCAACTGGCCACTGGTAAAAGCTGCAGTTCAGGTTTTATAATTTTAATTTATCTGCTATCCAAAGGAGATTTGGATATTCTTTTCTTCACTGAAAAAAAAAAAAAGTATGGGAGATTATCTCTTGTGATTTAAAAGCAGCCAAGTGGAGTTAGCTTTAAATTTCCATGATCGTTCCCTTTTGGGCAGAAATCATTTTATTTTAAAAAAATTTTTTGTTTGTTTGTTTTCTTTGAGACAGAATCTCACTCTGTCGCCCAGGCTGGAGTGCAGTGGTGCAATCTCGACTGACTGCAACCTCCACCCTGCCTCTCCCCGGGTTCAAGTGATTCTCCTGCCTCAGCCTCCTGAGTAGCTGGAATTATAGGTATGCACACCATTCCCGGCTAATTTTGTTGTTGTTGTTGTTGTATTTTTAGTAGAGATGGGGTTTCACCACGTTGCCCAGGCTGGTCTCAAACTCCTGACCTCAAATGATCTGCCCACCTAGGCCTCCTAAAGTGCTGGGATTACAGGCATGAGCCACCGCAGTCAGCCTGGGCTCAGATCGTTTTAAGGAAGATTCAGCCCCAAAATCTGGGGGGATAAACTCAGCATCCTTCAAGACTGAACTTAAGGCCGGGCATGGTGGCTCACACCTGTAATCCCAGCACTTTGGGAGGCTGAGACAGATGGAACACGAGGTCAGATTGAGATCATCCTGGCTAACATGGTGAAACCTCGTCTCTACTGAAAAAAAAAAAAAAAAAGAAAGAAAAATTAGCCGGGCGTGGTGGTGGGTGCCTGTAGTCCCAGCTACTCGGGAGGCTGAGGCAGGAGAATCGCTTGAACCTGGGAGGCGGAGGTTGCAGTGAGCAGAGATCGCGCCATTGCACTCCAGCCTGTGCGACAGAGCAAGATTCCATCTCCAAAAAAAAAAAAAAACCCTGAGCTAGGGTTGCAAATGGACGTGTAGCAAAAATCATGTTTATTGAAGAATGCCTTACCTTCCCTAAATCATATTGAATGCATTTACCTTCACTGTTCTATTTAAATTTGTTTACCTTAACTATCTCACCTAATCCTTGTAAAAACTTTTACTTCCCTTTAAAATGATCCTTTGTGGTTTCTGTGGGGAGCCTCCGGCTCTGAAGACAGAGTTGGAGGGTGGTAAGAGGATTAGGTAAACAACAACAACAAAACACACACACAAATACACACCCACACTCCCACACGTACCCCTAGAGGATATTCTGAGAAAAGAGGGGGCAAGGGTTGGCAGTGACTTGTGATGAAGAGGGTTGCAGTTGGAAACCAGAAGGGCGTGAAAGCAGCCGGGCACAGTAGCTCATGCCTGTAATCCCACTACTTTGGGAGGCCAAGGTGGATGGATCACCTGAGGTCAGGAGTTCGAGACCAACCTGACCAACATGGTGAAACCCCGTCTCTGTTAAAAATACAAAAATGAGCCTGGCGTGGTGGTGGGCACCTGTAATCCCAGCTGCTTGGGAGGCTGAGGCAGGAGAATCACCTGAACTTGGGAGGCAGAGTTCAAGTCAGAGGTTGCAGTGAGCCGAGATTGTGCCACTGCACTCCAGCATGGGGGAAGAGTGAGACTGGGTCTCAAAAAAAAAAAGGCGTGAAAGTGATGAAGCCCAGTTGAGGGAAGGGTACTGTTACTGCTCACTTCACTGAAGTGGGAACTGAGGCTCAGACAGGGTGACAATGTTGTGCGAATATACTGATAGTTTGTAAGTAGCAGTGGCGGGACTAGAACTGCAGTCAGCCTGAATCCAGAGATGGGAGATCAGGAGCACAAGGAGATTCAGAGTCTCCTCATGCTCCCACCTCCCTGTGTCATGGCATCATTTCTGCTTTGTGGTTTGACCCACTGAAAACAAAGCTGCACTGGCTGCACTGCACCAAGAATCACCTCACTCCTTTTGAAACGTGCCAGCCAACTCCTCTGCTGACTTGTAAGAAGGGAGCTCCATTGCTCCCAGTGACAGACGCCAGCCTCAAGGTGGGGCAGGCTGTTTTGCAGCTCACAGCTCATGACCTAGTTTTGCTGGTCACGTGCGAAACCTGTTTAGTGATCACACACTCAAAATTGTGTAGGTTTTTTCTCCCTCATTATTCAGTGGATACTTTTCTTTCCTGATGGCAACTGGCCACTGGTAAAAGCTGCAGTTCAGGTTTTATAATTTTAATTTATCTGCTATCCAAAGGAGATTTGGATATTCTTTTCTTCACTGAAAAAAAAAAAAAGTATGGGAGATTATCTCTTGTGATTTAAAAGCAGCCAAGTGGAGTTAGCTTTAAATTTCCATGATCGTTCCCTTTTGGGCAGAAATCATTTTATTTTAAAAAAATTTTTTGTTTGTTTGTTTTCTTTGAGACAGAATCTCACTCTGTCGCCCAGGCTGGAGTGCAGTGGTGCAATCTCGACTGACTGCAACCTCCACCCTGCCTCTCCCCGGGTTCAAGTGATTCTCCTGCCTCAGCCTCCTGAGTAGCTGGAATTATAGGTATGCACACCATTCCCGGCTAATTTTGTTGTTGTTGTTGTTGTATTTTTAGTAGAGATGGGGTTTCACCACGTTGCCCAGGCTGGTCTCAAACTCCTGACCTCAAATGATCTGCCCACCTAGGCCTCCTAAAGTGCTGGGATTACAGGCATGAGCCACCGCAGTCAGCCTGGGCTCAGATCGTTTTAAGGAAGATTCAGCCCCAAAATCTGGGGGGATAAACTCAGCATCCTTCAAGACTGAACTTAAGGCCGGGCATGGTGGCTCACACCTGTAATCCCAGCACTTTGGGAGGCTGAGACAGATGGAACACGAGGTCAGATTGAGATCATCCTGGCTAACATGGTGAAACCTCGTCTCTACTGAAAAAAAAAAAAAAAAAAGAAAGAAAAATTAGCCGGGCGTGGTGGTGGGTGCCTGTAGTCCCAGCTACTCGGGAGGCTGAGGCAGGAGAATAGCGTGAACCTGGGAGGCGGAGCTTGCAGTGAGCTGAGATTGCTCCACTGCACTCCAGCCTGGGCCACAGAGCACTTCAGCCTGGGTGACACAGTGAGACTCTGTCTTAAAAAAAATAAAAATAAAAAATACTGAAGTTAAGAATGAAGGTATGACAATAATTAGAGAATTTCTAAATAAAGAAAAGGAACCATAAGTGTGAGTGTGTATGTCCCAAGAGGCAAGTAGGATCCATAGTAATCTTGTTTGCTGCTTAATCACTATCACTTAGCATAGTACCTAGATATATGCCAGACACTCCATAAATGCCTGCTGAATGAATCAGTATATGAGTGAATGTGTGAGTGAATGTTCCTTGTCTGGCATTTTACATGATTCTAATAGTCCATGATTCTAAGTAACTCTAAGAACAAGAGTCAACAACTATATCCTATATTTATTTGTTCATTTGTTTATTCATCAAATATTTCTTTTTAACAGCTTTTTGGGATACAATTCACATACCATACAATTCACCCATTTAAAGTGTAAAATTCAATGGCTTTTAATGTATTTCCAGAGTTGTGCATCCATTACCATGGTCTATTTTAGAATGTTTTCATTACCCTAAAAAGAAATCCTATACCCCTTAGCCATTACTCTTCGGTCCCCACTCTGCCATCTTCCCCAACCCTGGGCAACCCCTAATCTACTTTCTGTCTCTATAGCTTTATCCACTGGGCATTTCAAATAAGTAGAATTGAGACCAGGCACAGTGGCTCACACCTGTAATCCCAGCACTTGGGGAAGCCAAGTGGGGAGAATTGCTTGAGCTCAGGAGTTCCAGACCAGCCTAGGCGACATGGTGAAACCCCATCTCTACCAAAAATATAAAAAACTTAGCCACGCGTGGTAGCATGTGTCTGTGGTCCCAATTACTTGGGAGGCTGAGGTGGGAGAATTGCTTGAGCCTGCGAGGCAGAGGTTGTAGTAAGCTGAGATCGCACCACTGCACTCCAGCCTGGGCAACAGAGTGAGACTCTATCTTTAAAAAAAAAAAAAAAAATCAAATAAGTAGAATTGTATATGTGGTCTTGGCCAGACGTAGTGGCTCATGCCTGTAATCCCAGCACTTTGGGAGACTGAAGCAGGTGGATCATTTGAGGTTAGGAGTTCAAAACCAGCCTGGCCAACATGGTGAAACCCTGTCTCTACTAAAAATAAAAAAATTAGCTGGGCATGGTGGTGCACGTCTATAATCCCAGTTACTCGGGAGGCTCAGGCAGGAGAATTGCTTGAACCCAGGAGGCGGAGGTTGCAATGAGCCGAGATCATGCTGCTGCACTCCAGCCTGGGTAACAGAGCGAGACTGTGTCTCCAAAAGAAAAATTTAAAAAAAATGGCCAGGCACAGTGGCTTATGCCTATAATCCCAGCATGCTGGGAGGCCAAGGCGGGTGGATCACAAGGTCAAGAGATGGAGACCATCCTGGCCAACATGGTGAAACCCCATCTCTACTAAAAATACAAAAACTAGCTGGGCGTGGTGGCATGCGCCAGTAGTTCCAGCTACTTGGGAGCCTGAGGCAGGAGAATCGCTTGAACCCAGGAGGCGGAGGTTGCAGTGAGCCAAGATCGCACCACTGTACTCCAGGCTGGTGACAGAGTGAGACTCTGTCTCGGGGAAAAATAAAAATAAAAAAATTTTGTGACTAGTGTCATGTTTTAGGTTGGCGTAAAAGTAATTGAGGTTTTGCCATTATTTTCAATGGCAAAGACTGCAGGTACTTTTGCACCAATCTAATAGCACAGTGTTTTCATGGTTCATCCATCTTGCTGTATGTGTCAGTACTTCATTTCGCCAAATGTTTCTTGAGTGCTGATTTTGTGCCGGGAGCTATTCTGCAAATGAGGATACAGTCATGAATAAGATATAGTTCCTGCCCCTCAAAGAACTTGATTTAGAAGGCGACTGCTTAGGTACTGGTTACTGGCTGCCACCACTCTGTGATATATGACCTTGGTTTTGATCAATCACTCCAAAATACTGACCTCTTTTCCCTTTCCTGTGATGTGAGGGAGCTTATGAGAGTGAACCTTCGATATGCATCTTAGCCCCCCACAGCCACAGCTTTGCATTTGCCCCAGCTCTCTTCTCAGACCCTTCCAAACAATTGGATAACATGAAAGCACCACAAGATGTGAGTGTAGGTGGTAGAATCCTGTAAGAACCAAAAATTCTCCATACCAAGGTAGAATTATACAGTTATTGATACTAAAGGGCTTCTGGAATGGTATTCCTCTATTTGTGGCTGGAAACTTACCCACTCCTCACCTAGAGGCCTGCTGTTTGACAGAAACCTCAGACCTTTCTGTTTGAGCAGGAGGAAGCATCGTAGCCAGTCCATGTCAATAGCAGTGTGAGGGAATTATGGGAATGGCAGTAACAACAGAAGGGCCAAGGTTACCCACATGGCACTGGCTGCAGTTAGAGATGAATTCAGAATTAGGGTAAGTTTGTTTTCTCCCCGAGTATGAGCATCAAGCTTCTGTGTCAACCTCATCTCCTCAATGCCATGCTTTCCCCACTGTACTGCAGCTGGTGCATATGTAGAAAAACTGTATGTATCCCAGAAAGCATCCCCTGATTTTGTAAGCTATTCTCATTTTGTCCTGAAGGTCAGGGTCCCAGCTTCCCCACACACATGCCTATGCATCTGATCAGAACTGCAAATGGGGGTGGTAGAGACTTCAAGGCAGTTACTATTGCTAGAAGAGGAACTGCCCTCTCCCATCTCACTGCCAGGCTTACTTTATTCAGGACGCTGAAGTCTGGGGATGGGCTGCTGAAGGAGGCTCCAGTCTCTGATGATGTGTGCATAAAAGAATGTAATCCACAGGCAGCTGGAAGCCGGAGCCTGTTCAGGGGCATGGTGTCTCCACATGCGCCTGCCTTATGTGCTGCAAGCATCATGGCCAGGCCCTGGGGCAGCAGGTGTGAGCTGGAAAAACAGGAAAAGAAAAAGCAAACAGACTCCACGACAGCAGCCAAGCCAGAGATCCCCTCCATCTCACATATTCCTGCAGCTAGTGGAGTAGTTCTTTCATCCCCAGATGATCAACAGAGCATCTCCCGCTCCCCATCCTCCATGGACTGGAAGCTTTCTGGATGGTTAAGAGCATGCAACTGGAACCAGACTTCTTGAGTTCAAATCCTGGTTTCACAACATACTAGCTGGGCCCTTGAGAAAGGTATTTAATTTCTTTGAGCCTGTTTCCTCATTCGTAAAATGGGAATAATAATAGTTGTAATGATTGAAGGAGAAGTATATGATGTGCTTAAAATGGTAGCTGGCACAGAGTAAACTTGTCATGATCGTTAGAAGTGGTAATATTAACCTTGATCTAGAAGAACACAGACCCCATGGCATTAGAAAGATCTAGTGTACATCCCACCTGTGCCCCATTAACTGGATGACCTTGCGGATATCTCTAAGTTCTCTGGTCCCTGTTTTTATATCTGTAAAATGGGGATGACAATAATAATAGTAACTAACTCATAGGGTGTTTGTAAGATTTCAGTAACACCAACAAAACCATGAAAATTGCTTACCACATTGTAGACATTAAATAAGTAATAATTTTTTAATTTTTAGATGAAGTCTTGCTCTGTTGCCCAGGCTGGAGTGCAGTGGTGTGATCTTAGCTCACTGCAAACTCCACCTCCCAGATTCAAGTGATTCTTGTGCCTCAGCCTCCCAAGTAGCTAGAATTATAGATGCCCGCCACCACGCCTGGCTAATTTTTTGTATTTGTAGTAGAGACGGGGTTTCACCATGTTGGCCAGGCTGGTCTCAAACTCCTAACCTCAAGCGATCCGCCTACCTCAGCCTCCCAAAATACTGGGATTACAGGCATGAGCCACCACGCCTGGCCAGTAATAATTTCTTGCTGTTACAATTATGTTGGCATTATTAATAGTACCAGATTTAAAAAAATAAATAAATGAGGTGTTGCTGGGTTTCCAAAGCCAATGCTTCCTGGCCTTTTTGCACTTCACAGCAATCAGAAAATAATATATAACAAAAATCTCCAGTAAAGATAAGACTACTTGTGATTGGCCTGCAGGCTCTGGCCTCCTCCCAGCTGGGCAAAGGGGACCATCACACCTGTAAGTCATTTGAGACCCAAGTGACAAAGGGTTGGGAAGCTGTGTTCCAAGGGTGAAGATTTAAAGCACTGGTTCTTAAACTTGAGTACGCATCAGAGTCACCTGCAGGGCTTGTTAAACCACACATGGCCGGACCACATCCCCAGAGTTCAGTAGGTTTAGGGCAGGGCTCAAGAATTTATATTTCTAAAAAATTCCCAGGTGATGCTGATGGTCTGGGAAACACACGTTGAGAACCACTGCCATTCTTTTTTTTTTTCATTTTCTTTTTTTTTTTTT
>NW_012107141.1:5243279-5285216 GCF_000951045.1 Mandrillus leucophaeus
TTTTTTTGAGACAGAGTCTTGCTCTGTCACCAGGCTGGAGTGCAGTGTCGTGATCTGAGCTCACTGCAACCTCCGCCTCCCAGGTTCAAGCAATTCTCCCACCTTAGCCTCCTGTAGCTGGGACTACAGGCACATGCCACCATGCCCAGCTAATTTTTGTATTTTTAGTAGAGACTGGGTTTCACACTGTTGGCCAGGATGGTCCCAATCTTTTGACCTCGTGATCCACCTGCCTCGGCCTGCCAAAATGCTGGGATTACAGGTGTGAGCCTCCTCACCCAGCTGTATTGCCTGCCATTCTTATTTTGGCCAGGCATGGTGGCACACGCCTGTAATCCCAGCACTTTGGGAGGCTGAGGCAGGCGGATCACTTGAGGTCAGGAGTTCGAGACCAGTCTGGCCAACATGGTAAAACCCCGTCTCTACTAAAATACAAAAATTAGCCAAGCATGGCGGCACATGCCTGTAGTCCCAGCAACTCAGGAGGCTGAAGCAGGAGAATCACTTGAACCTGGGAGGCAAAGGTTGCAGTGAGCTGAGATCACGCCACTGCACTCCAGCCTGGGCAACAAGGCAGAACTGTCTCAAAAAATAAAATTAAAATTAAAAATTAAAAAAAGTATTGACTGGGCACAGTGGCTCATGCCTGTAATTCCAGCACTTTGGGAGGCCAAGGTGGGTGGATCGCGAAGTCAAGAGTTCGAGACCAGCCTGGCAAACCTGGCGAAATCCCATTTCTACTAAATACAAAAATTAGCCGGGTGGGGTGGCGTGCGCCTGTAATCCCAGCTACTCAGGAGGCTGAGGCAGGAGAACTGCTTGAACCCTTGAGGCAGAGGTTGCAGTGAACTGAGATCGTGCCATTGCACTCCAGCCTGGGTGACATAGCAAGACTTTGTCCCCCACAAAAAAATTATTTTAAAACGTTATTATTTTTTGAAATGGAGTCTTGCTCCGTCACCCAGGCTGGCATGCAGTGGTGCATTCATAGCTCGCTACAGCCTCAAACTCCTGGGCTCAAGTGATCTTCCCACCTCAGCCTCCTGAGTAGCTAGGACCATAGGCACATTCTACAAAGCCCAGCTAATTTTTTATTTTGTAGAGATGGGGGCGGTGATCTTGCTGTGTTACTTAGGCTGGCCTTGAACTCCTGTCCTCAAGCATTCCTCTTGCCTCAGCTTTCCATAAATTTTTTTATTTTATCTTATTTTATTTTATTTTAAGATGGGGTCTTGCTGTGTTGCTTGGGCTGGACTCAAACTCCCGGGCTCAGGCAATTTTCCTGCCTCAGCCTCCCAAGTAGCTGGGACTACAGGTGCACACCACCACACCCAGCTAAGAACTTTTTTATAAAGAATTCCTACAAATTGGCTGGGCACAGTGGCTCACGCTTGTAATCCCAGCACTTTGGGAGGCTGAGGCAGGTGGATCACCTGAAGACAGGAGCTTGAGACCAGCCTGGTCAACATAGTGAAAACTCCTCTCTACTAAAAATACAAAAAAATTAGCTGGACACGGTGGCGGGCACCTGTAATTCCAGCTACTTGGGAGGCTGAGGCAGGAGAATCGCTTGAACCTGGGAGGTGGAGATTTCAGTGAACCAAAACCATGCCATTGCACTCCAGCCTGGGTGACAAGAGTGAAACTCCATCTCAAAAAAAAAAAAAAAAAAAAAAAAAAATTCCTACAAATCAACAAGAAAAAGATTAAGGCTCTCAGTAGAAAAATAGTCCAAAGATATAAACAGGCAATGCACAGAAGAACATTAGTAATAAACCTTTGGGCATATTTTCATGCCCACACTCACTAGTAATCAGAAAACTGCCAATTATATTGAGATACCTCTTCATACCTATCAAATTGGCAAAAATTTTAAAGTTTCATAATACAGATATTGGTGAGGATGTGAAACAGTGGGAACGCTCATAAACTGCGGGTGGGAATGTAAATTGTTACAATTACGTTCGGACAGTTTAGCCAAATTTTAAAAGTCCAAGAGCTACCCCTGGGAATAAGGAAACATGCAGTACTGTTTGTAATAGCTGCCATTGGAACAATCTGCGTGTCCCTCTGCCGAAGGAAAGAATAAAGTGTGGCATATTCATACCATAGTTGTGGAATTCTTTCCAGCAGCTAAAATGAATAGCTATATATGCATCAATCCTGATGAATGTCAAAATATCAAAGTTACAGAATGACAGAGTTTGAGAAAAAGCAAAACAAAGCTATATAATGTTTTAGGAACACAGACATTTGCATGAGTTAATTATAGTATAAAGACATGCAGAGGAATGCTAGACCCCCAAGTTTTAGTAAATCGTGGTGATCCCCCCAGGAAGAAAGGTAGATGATAGGATGAGGGAGGGGTGCACAGGTGGCTGAAATGGTTATCTGTAATGCTGCATTTTACAAAGCTTTTGAAGACTGAAGCAAGGATAGTAAGACGTTATGGTATGATAAAATTGGCTAGTGGGGACACAGGTGTTTCTTACGTTATTCTCTGTAGTTTTCTGAGGTTCTAAACATTTCCTTTATATAAAAAATGATGGGGGGATTAGGTAGAGAGCAGTGAGAGCAAAAAGCATTTCGGGGAAAGTAAGCGGCATGGAAAAGAAGCTAGGCTCTCACCAGTGATGGCCTGGAGTTTGAGGCATTTGAGGGCAGAGGGAGGGAAAGTGGGGCTTTACAGGCCATACATTGGGTTTGGGTCTTTATTCTAAGGTCTGTGGACCAGTTCACCCCTAGCTGTCAGGCTTCTTGGGAGGTTCCAGAGTAATGAGGCCTTCAGACTGTCTGCAGGGAAGCAGCAGCACCCGGGCCAAAGCTTCCAGTCCTTCTGGGGGCAGCTGCTCTAACAAACACTGAGACTGGGAGAAGTGAAAGGGGCAGCAGGAGGGCTTCATTACCACGAGACAGCACAGAGCCCACTCTTCCTTACCAGAAGTGGCTGCAGGTGGTCTCGGAACTGTGACTAGTGTCAGAGAGGCCTGTATTTGAAGTATAGCTCTTTCGCTCCTGTTTGTAACCTGCGTCAGGTTTCTTAATTCCTCTGAATGTCTGCGTTCTCCATAAAGGTACTCACTGAACTGACCTCACAGGATTAATACGAGCAGAAAATGAACTATGGGTGTGTAGTGCTAACAGCCTTTAGTGAATATTCACTATTATTATTATCATCATCATCATGTTGTTTCCCACACCCTCTGGATCAAGCATCTTAGGCATTTCAGGGCAGGTAGGGTTTGGGGTACCCTGGAGGTGCAGACCGGAGCCAGGGCAGAGCAATGACCTGGACATCCCACGCCACTTCAAGGGCCTAGGCTAGAGGCAGCTTGTGCAGCACAAGTGTGCCTCCAACACAGTCCAGAAGAGGAGCGACCCTCAGGAAATGACGCAGGACACCTTTGTAGCAGCCTTTTTCCTCCCACCTGGAGAAGGTAACCAGACATCGTGTCATCGCTGCTTCTCTCATGGCCCTGACATTCAAACAAAAACCCTAGAGGTGCACTGTGAGCCCAAACAGACATGGGGACACCCTTCAGCCACCCTATGACTGACACTAGTCATGTGACCTCCTCAAAGAAGTCCATTCATGGAAAGTGGCTTTTCTTTTTTTTTTTTTTTTCTTTTTGAGACAGAGTCTCGCTCTGTCCCCCTGGCTGGAGTGCAATGGCGCGATCTCAGCTCACTGCAAGCTCCGCCTCCCGGGATCATGCCATTCTCCTGCCTCAGCCTCCTGAGTAGCTGGGACTACAGGCGCCCGCCACCGCGCCTGGCTAATTTTTTTTTTTGCATTTTTAGTAGAGACAGGGTTTCACCGTGTTAGCCAGGATGGTCTCGATCTCCTGACCTTGTGATCCGCCCGCCTCGGCCTCCCAAAGTGCTGGGATTACAGACGTGAGCCACCGCGCCCGGCCGGAAAGTGGCTTTTCTTTCTGGCCCTGGCTGAGGGCTGGTTTCCCCCAAAAGTAAACCGGAAACTGATCGCTGGCTTCCGCCTGAGACCTCTGCCTCGTGGATGATGGCAGCACACACTTTCTCTGGGCTCTATTTTTATTTGCTCTTTGGGGCTCTCCCACAGTTTAAACCAGATAGAATATACTTACTGATTACATCTGGAGCTCATTCTGAGCGCCTGTTAGACACTAGCATATATAACATCATCACGCTGACTCTCTACAAGAATCCTGGGAAACAGGAACTATGATTGTATCCTCTTCACAGATGAGGAAACTGAGGCTCAGAGGGAAACAGTCACTTGGCCAGTGAATGGTGGAACTGGGACTTAATCCTGGGGTCAACTAATCCAGAACTTCAGGAAAATGGGTGCAGCCCATGCCACTAGACCAGGGAAACTGACCCTAATTAGGGGTGAATAGGAAGTTGGCAAGTCAGTAGGTTCAGGCTGGAAGCTGTTGCTTACTTGGCACCCTTACAACTCCCAGCCAGACTGCCTATCCCAGCTGCTGGAAGTCAGCAGGGGAGGGAGAAAGTGGCCAGTCGCAGACCAGCCATGTGCTCTTTCTCCACTCCAGTTGCCTGTCCTAGGCTCTACCCCACACATGGTTCTGCTCCGGACAGCCTGAACCAAAGTGTCTCTACTTCTCCCCCAGAGTCCCTCTCTCTAGCCCCGAGGCATGGCCCACAAGGGTCCCTCCATGATCCAATAGATCTGTGCAGACTGTCACTGGCAGCAGCTCCCTGTTGGCTCCACTTCAAAGCAGGGGCGGCCAGGCACCTCCAGGTGTCAGAAGCAGCTGGCACGTTAGCAGAAGGCCTCTGGCAGGAAGGGGTGTTGAGCCAACTGCCAGCAACTGGAAAACAGCACATGGGGATGACCTCGTCTCCAAGAAGATCCTTTCCAGAGCCCTCTGGGAGTGGCATCGAGCTTGAGTTCAGAATGAAGGAGCTGTCTGTGGGGCTAAAAGGGTTGCAGGCAAAGGCAAAGAGGTAAAGACAGACCAGGAGCTTCCTGCCTGCCTTCTCCCACAGTTCTGCTGAGATTCCAAAGCTAGATGCAGATGCCCACAGCTAGAAAGATCCCATAGGCGGGTTAAAGACACAGATGCGGCCGGGCGTGGTGGCTCAAGCCTGTAATCCCAGCACTTTGGGAGGCCGAGACGGGCGGATCACGAGGTCAGAAGATTGAGACCATCCTGGCTAATACGGTGAAACCCCGTCTCTACTAAAAAATGCAAAAAACTAGCCGGGCGAGGTGGCGGGCGCCTGTAGTCCCAGCTACTCGGGAGGCTGAGGCAGGAGAATGGTGTAAGCCCGGGAGGCAGAGCTTGCAGTGAGCTGAGATCCGGCCGCTGCACTCCAGCCTGGGCGACAGAGCCAGACTCCGTCTCAAAAAAAAAAAAAAAAAAAGACACAGACGCCTAGAACTTTCATGGGTCTCAGCATTCATTTGGAGATGGACAGCACAGCATATGGTGTGATTAAATGTACCTTTCAGTAAGTCTTCTGCAGCCATAGACCTCTGAACTTCAAACTCTCGCCCCACTAGATTTAGGACTAACAGGAGGAGCTGTTAGTTCTGTCCACCCTTGGGACAACACTGTCGGAGCTGGAAGAAGCCCTTTGGGAAGTATGAGCCTTCAAGCTTCTGCTTGAACATTTCTGGCAATACACATCTCATTCCTTTACAAATCAGCCACAATCCTAGAACTACGCAGCTTGAAAACATCTCTAGAGCCAAACTCTAGATCCCCGTGGTATCTCCCCAAGAGGCAGTCCTTTGAGAGTTGGGTCTCAGCCCTCACTTCCTCCCTAGTCTTCGCTTCTAAGCAAAAAGATCTAAATGCAGTCATTTGTCCAGTATCATGGTTTTTAGACTGTCCACCAGGCTGACCCTCTTCTCCGGGACTCTAGTTTACTCCCCTTAAACAGACTGTCCAGACATTGAAAGTATTAGTATTTGAATGATAGCTCTTTCGTTCCTAGCTTGTAACCTTCGCCAAGTTTCTTAATCCCTCTGAATATCTGCATTCTCCATAAGGATTCTCACTAAGTATCTTTATGAGAGGGATTAAGAAACTACTCCAGGTGTCACCTGGCCAGAGGAAAAGGGGACCGTGGCTTCTCTCACTCATTTGTTCATGCATTTCTTCATTCAACAGACATTGACTGAGTGCCTGCTATGTGCCAGGCACCATACCAGAGTCAAACCACAGGTAGGGAGACAGAGGCGTCACTTGGTAGATCTTATGTTCCCAGGACAAAGACAACAGTGTGAGGAGGCTGCTGAGAACTGCAGAAACCAGTAGCAGGGGGCCTATTCTAGGCTGGGTTAGAAAAAGTGCTTTCCTCTTTCATCTTCCCCAAGAGGTGCTGTGGAGGCTTCAGCCTGAAGAATATGGAGATATCTGGTAGGTGAGGAGGAGGCATGGAGGGCAGGGAGCATTATGGCTAGAGGGACAGACTTGTCTGGAGGACATGAGTAAGGACAGCTTCAGGGAGGACAGAAAGACTAGTGTGGCCAGAATGCAGTGGGGGAGTCAAGGGAGGCAGGGGGCAGATGGAGCGGGCTCACAGGCCAGATCCAAATGGGGGACCATGTCCTAAGGGCAATGGGAAGACTGTGAAGGTTTTTTTTGTTTGTTTGTTTTTGTTGTTGTTGTTGTTATTAACACGGAGTCTCGCTCTGTCATCCAGGCTGGAGTTCAGTGGCGCAATGTTGGCTCACTGACATGGCCACCTCCCAAGTTCAAGTGATTCTCCAGCCTCAGCCTCTCGAGTAGCTGGGATTACAGGCATAAGCCACTGTGCCCAGCCTCTGTGAAGGGTTTCCAACACGATAGTAAAATGGTCACATTCACATTTTAGGAAAATCTTTCTGACCACAATATGGATACTCAATTAGAAGAAGGCTCACACCTGTAATCCCAACACTTTGGGAGGCCCAGGTGGGCAGATCATGAGGTCAAGAGATCAAGACCATCCTGGCCAACATGGTGAAACCCCATCTCTACTAAAATACAAAACTTAGCTGGACATGGTGGCGCGTGCCTGTAGTCCCAGCTACTTGGGAGGCTGAGGCAGGAGGATCGCTTGAACCCAGGAGGCGGAGGTTGCAGTGAGCCTAGATCGAGCCACTGCACTTCAGCCTGGTGACAGAGTGAGACTCCGTCTCAAAAAAAAAAGGCAAGCAAGAGTAGTTGCAGGGAAACTGGGTAGGAGGTCATGCCATCATCAAGAAAAGAGAGGGGGAGGCTGGGGATAGGATGGTGGCTGTGGATGTGGAAAGTAGATGGATTCAAGAGAAATTTCAGCACTAGCATTGATAGGAGTTGGTGAATGGTTGATTGGCTTGGGGTGGGGTGGGGGGAGTTTCCAAGATGTCTAGGATGCCCCACGTTTCTGGTTGAGGAGAGTCACAGCCGGTGTTGCTGTTAACACAAGCTCAGATCCAGTTGGCTTTTTAAAAGGTAGCCAGTCTTACTACTTGCAATAAAAAAAACCCTCAGTCCTTTATACATGTGCTGCTATGATCCAGCCACATGTCCCTCAGAAAGAAAGCCCTCACCTCTGTCTGCCCCCCCTTCACTCACCCCCTACTTCCTCCTGCTCGGCATGTTTCAGCTGCCCAGTCTCTGAGCCTCAGACTCTTCACCTGTAGAATGGAAATAACAATAAGACCCACCCATAGGACTGCTGTAGGATAAAATTTAATTAATGTAGTCAAATGCCTTAATAGCCTGCCATGAGGTAGGGTACTCAGGAAAGGTACCTGCCTCTACGGGCAGATCACTTGAGGTCAGGAGTTCGAGACCAGCCTGGCCAACATGATGAAACCCCGTCTCTACTAAAAATACAAAAATTAGCCACGCATGGTGACAGGCACCTGTAATCCCAGCTGCTAGGGAGGCTGAGGCAGAAGAATCACCTGAACCTAGGAGGCGGAGGTTGCAGTGAGCCAATCTGCACCACTGCACTCTAGCCTGGGCAACAGAGCAAGATTAACAACAAAAAGGTATCTGCCTCTATTGTTACCCGTATTACAGGGCACCTGCAGGGCTGCCCTGCTCCAACAGACGCCCCTGCCCTCCCATGGTGTGCACCCCCTCTTCTGCAACAGCCCATCTCCAAAGGGACTGCTGATGTTCGAGGTCAAGATGGCCCCTAGCAGAAAGCTGCAGACCACTTCTGAGGCTGGAAGGGTGTGCCCTGTTTACAGCTTCTAGTCCCATCTGTGGCTGAAAGAGGAAGATGCTCATGGCACTCAGCATTAAGGCTTCCACGAGGCTGTGAAGCCCTTTGGGAAGTATGAGCTCAAGCTTCTGCTCCGAGGCAGGCTCCGGAATGGGCCTATTGGTGAGAATTGCAAATGGAGGTAACTTCTGCAATTAGACAGTGGTGACAGTGATGCTACTATGTGAATATACTAAAAAACTGAATTGTACACTTTTAAAGGGTGACTTTTATGGTGCTTCATTATATCGCAATGTAAATAAATAGTAAGTGGAAGTTGCTGCTATGGGAGCACTGTGTTCCAATTGATGATCAATGGAAGCCATGGAACATGGGGACAGGCTTGGGCTCCTTGGTGGTTTCCTGCTTGGGGATATTCACAGCCCAGTGCTGTTCTGTTGTAATTCACTTTAGACTGTTGGGGCTCCAGCTGTCCTGAGAGCAGGGCAGCAAGGGAAAGTCAGTGACTTCTCATGTCCAGAGCCTTTGTCTGCCCTGCTGAGCCTGCCAAGGAAAAGCTTTGAGGTGCCGGTGGCTCTTACTCCCTGAGCGCTCCTGGGAGAGCTCACTCTTCCTCTGCAGTTTGGGGGTCTTTGCTAACGCCAGTCCTCTCTAACTGCCCGCCCTCTGCCGTCTCCCTGCTCCCGCAATCCAGTTGTCAAAACAGATTCTGCCATCTGGGTGGGGAAGGAGCGGTTTTGCTGCCTGGGTTTTCCTTGGGTTATGAAAGATGGGGTAACCACTTGGCCTTTGGCAGTGCACTTAGTCCCGTGAACTACTGATGGAGGGACCAGGGCACTCTCTTGTGGCCCTCAGCAGCACTGCTCCTTCCCGCCCTCCAGTCTTGAATTTTTTCCAGCTGGAATTCTAGTGTTAAACTCTGGTGGTGGAGGCAGCTGTCGTTCTCCCCAGGAGATGCCTAACATATCAGTAACAAGAAAGAAAATAAATCAGCCACAGAAACTAGGAGGTAAAATGTTAGTGTTTTTGCTCTGTAGCTTTATTTTCAAAGAGGTAGTGTGGCCTCATGGAAGATGCGTGGCCTGTGGAGTCCAGCAAGCTCCCCAGCTGTGTGTGTGACTTTGGCAGGCTGACCTCTGAGCCTCAGACTCTTCACGTGTAGAATGGAAATACAAGACCCACCTGTAGGATTGTTGTGGGCTAAAATTTAACGAATGCAGTTACATACTTCAATAGCCTGCCATGTGGTACGTAGGGTTTAAAAACAATTAAAAACTCAGGAAATGGTACCTGCTTCTATTGTTATCCGTATTACAATAAAGACTAGGCAGGAACCGCTGTCTCTCTTCAGAGAGATGGCAGCAAGGGGAGTGGCACCACAATATCGCAGTCTCTGTGGAGCCCCTTCCCCAGCAGTGAGCAATCCTGGCTTTCTCTGGGGCTGATCCAGTTGCCAGTCTAGGGAACCTCTGACTCAGGGAAGTGGAGAGAGATTTAGAGAAATATAAGAGAGAGCAAAAGAAAACAATTTTTTTTTTTTTTCTTCTTGACAGGGTCTCTGTCTCCCGAGCTGGACTGCAGTGGTGCAATCTCGGCTCACTGCAACCTCTGCCTCCCAGATTCAAGCACTTCTCCTGCCTCAGCCTCCCGAGTAGCTGGGGCTACAGGCACGTGCCGCCACGCCCAGCTAATTTTTGTATTTTTAGTAGAAGTGGGGTTTCACCATGTTGGCCAGGCTGGTCTTACACTCCTGACTTCAGATGATTCACCCACCTCGACCTCCCAAAGTGCTAGGATTACAGGCATGAGCCACCGCACCCGGCCAAAAACAATTAAAAAAAAAAAGAAAGAAAGAGGCCGGGCGTGGTGGCTCAAGCCTGTAATCCCAGCACTTTGGGAGGCCGAGACGGGCGGATCACGAGGTCAGGAGATTGAGACCATCCTGGCTAACACGGTGAAACCCCGTCTCTACTAAAAAAAATACAAAAAACTAGCCGGGCGAGGTGGCGGGCACCTGTAGTCCCAGCTACTCGGGAGGCTGAGGCAGGAGAATGGCGTAAACCCAGGAGGCGGAGCTTGCAGTGAGCTGAGATCCGGCCACTGCACTCCAGCCTGGGCGACAGAGCGAGACTCCGTCTCAAAAAAAAAAAAAAAAAAAAAGAAAGAAAGATAAAGCCAGAAGGGCCTGATCAGAAACAGACTGGGGGCCCGCCACACCCCAGTGGATGGCTTGGCGCCTGCCTGGCATGTGATAGAGCCCAGCAAGCGCTCATTTCCTTCTCTTCTTGTCCCGGCTCAGATGAGGCGCTGAGCAGAGGACGAACATAGCCTTGGTCTAATCCCTTTACGAGTCAGATGGTTTTCTTCCTGTGAGGTGGGTCCTCAGTGGGAGGGACTAGAGACAGGAAAACTGTGGGGTGGGCAACCTGTGAATGTGGACAGCAAGGAGGAGCAGGGCGGCAGCACAAGATGAGTGTGGGTTTTGACCCTCACAAGTGCAGATTCCCGAATAGCTCTTTGCCCTCTCCCCTTGTCTGCCATCTGTGTCTCAGGGTGGAGGTGTCTGTCGCTGTTCTGGCCCTTTGGTAGTTTATTAAATCTCAGTACCACTTGCCAAGACCCTTTAACCCCCTTGGCTGTTCTTTTTGCCTTTTCTGATCAGCTGTATTTATTCTGAACTAAATGGTCCTCACAGCAGAATGAAAGGATTTACTGCTTAAGTATATGAAAAGAAACCTTGGCTGCATTACAGTTGCACCCTCTCCTCGCCACCCCCTGCCCATGCTCCATCCGCTAGCTGGTGCCACTGAGACTGAACCGGGAGCCCACTCTGGGTATAGTGTGGTCAGTTCAGTTTGATGGCAGAGTCCAGTTGATGGAGCGGTGAGGTGACTGGGAGGAGCTTGCTTTTGGGAGCCCTCTCCTAAAAGTCCTGCTGCCCCAGGGGAGACTGGCGGCCCAGGAACAGCTCTCTCTCTCTCCCTTTCCCCCCCGCACTTTTCCCTTCCTCCCTCCCCCTCTCTCCCTCCCCTCCTTAAACCTGCCCCGCCCCTCCTTAAACCTCCCGCAGTTCTCTCTCTCAGATTCTCTCTTTCTCCTTCAGGATTGTGCTCATGGACGATGCCATGGACTGCTTGATGTCTTTTTCAGATTTCCTCTTTGCCTTCCAGATCCAGTTTTACTACTCAGGTGAGTGTTCCCGGGCTCCATCTGGCTCCGCACAGGACCCTGCCTCCTTGTCCCGCCCTGCTGCCCTGCCCATCTGTGTGTGGCACACGTTTCTCTTCCCCACCTCCTTTGGGGGTGTGCTTCATTGCGGGTCACTAACAGGATGTCTAGCGTTCAGTGGTGGTCACAAGATTCCGTCTGCAGAGCTGACTTCCTCAGCCTCCTGAAGACACTGAAAACCACAGTGCTTTCAGTCAGCAACGCAACAAATCAGTTTAAGTGATGATGACATAACAACACCCACAGCATTCACTGCTTACTGAAAACTTACTGTCGCAGGCACAGCACTGACTTTAATCTTGACAACAGCCTTGAGAGAGGGTCCTTTCAGAGACAAGCTCACAGAAGTAAGTAGCCAGTCATGCAGCTCATAAGCGGTGGAAACCAGACCTGGAGGCTGACTCCAGAGCCAGTGTTCCCAACCTCGCTGCTATTTTACTGCCTTCAAGGGTCTCTCCTTTGGCAACCGATCGTGTGTTTGCGTGCACATTCTCCTCCACCCCACAGCTTTAAAAAAGTACACACCAGTCTTTTGTCACACTCCCACTCTGCTCCCCAGTTCAGCCAGCTGCACCCTTAAGTCTCTCTGGAATCAGATGGAATAAATATAGACAAATAAATACAACTATACACCAGCTCACACACAGAGATATCAAATGGAGTGCTGGGTTTATAAATTGCTGACTGTGTTCATAAACAAACTTGCTTAAAACAGGCTCTTCCAGTAAATAGAAGGCTGTCCTTAGATCCTAGAGGTGGCCTTCCTGCCAACTGGTGTCCCCAGCTAGCCCTAGCCTCACTTGGGCGCCACATTCTGTTTACTTCATGGCAGCCCAAGGGCTGTGCAGGCAGGGGCTGGAGCCTGGGGTCTTGCCACCTGCTCTTAGCAGGTGGCAAGAAATGGGAGTCATTTCCCATTTCTCCGAAGCTCTTGGGCCCTAGAGAAGGAGCAGCCATGTCTGGGAGAACATTTTCCCCTCAATGCCTCCCCAGCCCTCTTCTCACAGCACCCCCAGAGGGATGGGACAGCTACCACATTGGGCCAGGAGCATTACTGACACTGCCCAGCAGTGTGTGTTAGAGATGAGATGGGCCAATAAGTCAGCAGTTCTAACAATGGCTCAACTACAACTTTGAAAACCATTTCAAATGACTGACTCAGCAGCAGCTTGCGGGCTTTCTCTGTTCCTCGCTGGTATTCCAACACGCTTTCTTGAGGTAGAGAGGCAGGTGGCCACACAAGATGAGGCTTACCAGTGGGAGCATACTCATGTTCACTCCTCCAAAAAATATTTATGGCCTTAATGTGTGCCAAGCACAGTGCTAGGCAGGACAGGCCAACCAGGCATGACCCCTGCCTTTGTGCATTCCAGCAAGGAGACAGACAATTAATGACACAGAAAGCTCCTCACTGGCTAAGTGCCAGAAAAAAAGCCTAGGGTGCTATGAAAGTGTGCAATGGCAGGTCTCACCTAGTCCAGGAACAACTGAGGGATGGGACATTTGAGCGAAAACACAGATTAGTGTCATCTCTCATCACTGTGCTGGCAAACAAGGTTGACAACTTCTGCTCTCAGGATACCATGCCCTGAGCACTGAGGCTGGTGTGGAACTGGGCTGACAGAGAAGGGAGAACATAGTGAAGAGACAAAACATGTCCTCCCTGCCTGAGCTGTCCACCCCCACCCCCGCCCCACGGTTCCAGAATTCCTGGACAGTGTGGCTGCCATCTATGAGGATCTGCTGTCGGGCAAGAACCCCAACACAGTGATCGTGCCGACGTCATCCAGTGGGCAGCACCGCCAACGACCTGCCTTGGGCGAGGCCGGCATGCTGGAGGGCGTGGAGGCGTCGCTGTTCTACCAGTGTCTGGAAAACCTGTGTGATCGGCACAAGTACAGGTGAGGAATGGGCATGCAGCCCCCAGCCCCCCAGCCCCCCAACCCCAGGGAGCTCAGACTGCTGGCTGTGGAGCAGAGCTCTGCAGGATGTTCTGCCAGGCCCAGGGATTCTAGGACCCTTGCTGGTCATAATGTAACAGTGCCATTTGCCCCCAAACCAGTTGTTGACTGAAAGGCTCCCAGATGGCTCACTTCAAAAGGACCGCTTTCCCTTGGGCAAGACCACTGTAGATGACCAATTTACTGGCTGACAGACTGGCTTTAACATTTTAGAGAGAAGGAAAGAGTACTCCTTGTATAAAACTTTTCTACACAAAGAGAGGGGTAAGCTGTCCTGTGTGGCACAAGTATCCTTAGGGACCGAGCAACGGATTTGGTTTCCCTAGCCATTTCCCACCGCCGCTCCCCACTCCGGTGAAAGCACCAGTTAGTGAACATGCCAGCCCCTCCTGACCACAGTGAAGGGCTGGATCCCCCAGGGCCTTGGGGCTCCCAAGGCAGGTCCCTGGCTTGGCTGTGGGTATCCTCGTGAACTTGAAAGTATGGATGCAGAGATGTCTCTGAGGCTGGCTAGGCTCTGAATGTGGCGTCTCTCCTTCTTAGCTGCCCACCCCCAGCACTTGTCAAAGAGGCCCTCAGCAACGTTCAGAGACTGACCTTCTATGGGTTCCTCATGGCTCTCTCAAAGCACCATGGAATCAACCAAGCCCTCGGTAAGTCAGAGCTAGCAGCCATCAGCCTCTCCTGCCGCACAACACAGGGAGCAGCTGGCCTCTGTTGGCAACACGGCTCCATGGGGAAGGGGCATCACCATCTCTGCCTTGACTTCCCACGGCCAGACTCAGTCCCAGGGAGCAGGAACATGCGCGACAAAACATGGCTCTTACACATTCCCATGGTAGAGGACAGCCTTCCCTGCCTGCGGCCCTGCCCCAACATGAAGCCGTCTCCCCACAGCAGAGGCGCGCCCAGCCCCTCCTCAGAGAATCCCCAGCTGTGCTTTGGGGAGCGGCCTGCAGGTTGGGCAGACACAGGACTATTTACTCAGTGGTGCTTGAGATTATATATCAAAGAGACCTGAATCCCATTTATAAACAGGGCAAAGGTGTGTCCGGGGAGACCTTTATTCCAAGCTGAAAAAAAAATCTGATTAATCTGAAAGGGAGAAAAACAAAAGTGGGGGAGCCTGCAGTGGTCCAGTTCTCCCTGCTTGCTGGTTTTTCACTGAGCCTTCTCTACCCACCCCACTGTTCCCCCTCCCACAGCCACTGCTCTCCTAAGGGAAGAGCCAGTAAACCTCCATTCTACTAGAGTTTAAGGGGTTTTGTTTTTGTTTTTGAGACAGAGTCTCACTCTGTTGCCCAGGCTGGAGTGCTGTGTTGCAATCTCAGCTCACTGCAGCCTCGACCTCCCGGGCTCAAGTGATGCTCTCACCTCAGCCTTCCTAGTAGCTGGGACTACAGGCATGAGCCACCATCTTGGACGATGTTTGTGTTTTTTGTACAGACTGGGTTTCGCCATGTTGCCCAAGCTGGTTTCAAACTCCTGGGCTCAAGAGATCTCCTCACCTTGCTCTCCCAAAGTGCTGGGATTACAGTTGTGAGCCACCGCGCCCAGCAAGGGGTTCTTTTTTGTGTCTCAAGAGATCCTCCTGCTGTGCTTGGGATCCCAAGTGCCTGAGTCTCAAGGAAAAGACACACAGCATTCCCCCCACTTCCTTTTGCTAGTTGAGGGAATGAGATTAAGGGAAGGAAAGTTAACATTCACTAAATGCCAACCACAGCAGGCTAAGTACTATGCTGCATGCTTTATATTTCTTATCTTACACAATATACAGTTAGCCGGGGATGCTCTGGGATGCACAAGCACAAACCCTAGCAGGCTGAACTGCATGCCACCTGCAGCCTGGTTATTCTGAGTCAGTGCTTGGGGCTTGCACAGTCTGGGGAGCCCTCAACTAACTGAAGTTGGTAGCTGAGGTTACCCGCTGAACTAGGACTAGAAAGGAGGCAATTGACAGGTTGGGTGTGGTGCCTCACGCCTGTAATCCCAGCACTTTGGGAGGCTGAGGCAGGTGGATCACCTGAGGTCAGGAGTTCGAGAC
This sequence comes from Mandrillus leucophaeus, assembly GCF_000951045.1. Classification (NCBI taxonomy): domain Eukaryota; kingdom Metazoa; phylum Chordata; class Mammalia; order Primates; family Cercopithecidae; genus Mandrillus; species Mandrillus leucophaeus. Next base: position 5,258,667 of record NW_012107141.1, read on the forward strand.
CAGCCTGACCAACATGGTGAAACCCCCGTCTCTACTAAAAATACAAAAATTAGCTGGGCATGGTGGCACACGCCTGTAATCCCACCTACTTGGGAGGCTGAGGCATGAGAATCGGTTGAGCCCAGAAGGCAGAGGTTGCAGTGAGCCGAGATGACGCCATCGCATGCCACCCTGGGCGACAGAGCAAGACAGTCTCAAAAAAGAAAAAAAAAAAAACAGGGAAAAATCAGGAATCAAGAGTAAGGGGGAGGCGGGTGGGATCTGCCCTGCTATTTTTTCATACTCCTAGTTATGACCACCCTTCCTTCCCACCAACAGCAGGAACTAGGAAGGAGAAAGAAAAGCCAATTAGCAACTGGGTCACAGCCTGGACTAACCTCATCCCCCTTTTCTAAGGGCCTTTAAAAAGGACACTGGCCGGGTGCGGTGGCTCATGCCTGTAATCCCAGCACTTTGGGAGGCCGAGGTGGGTGGATCACCTGAGGTCGGGAGTTCAAGACCAGCCTGGCCAACATGGAGAAACCCCGTCTCTACTGAAAATACAAAATTAGCCGGTTGTGGTGGCGCGTGCCTGTAATTCCTACTACTGGGGAGGCTGAGGCAGGAGAATCATTTGAACCCAGGAGGGAGAGGGAGAGGTTGTGGTGAGCCAAGATCACGCCATTGCACTCCAGCCTGGGGAACAAGAGCGAAACTCCATCAAATAAATAAATAAGTAAATAAATAACACTAATAGCCAGACGTGGTGGCTCCACCTGTAATCCCAGCATTTTGGGAGGCTAAGGCAAGAGAATCCTTGAGCCCAGGAGTTAACGACCAGTCTCAGCAATATAAGGAGAACCCTGTCTCTTTAAAAAAAAAAAAAAATTAGCTGGGTGTGGTGGCATGTACCATTGGTCTCAGCTACTCAGGAGGCTGAGGTGAGAAGATCGCTTCAGCATGGGAGGTCGAGGCTGCAGTGAGCCATGATCACTGCACTCCAACCTGGGTGACAAAGGAAGACTGTCTCAAAAAAAAAAAAAGTCACTATCATTCAACCACTTTTACTGCACGCTAATGTTGGGTGGTTGGGTGGAATGGGAGACAGAAACAAGCAAGTGGTCTCGGGCCTCACCTGCATCTCCAGTGTATAAAATAGAAATCTGGAGATATACTGCTTGCCGCGTCATGGAGGTCAGCCCTGTTCCCTTAGTCCCCAGGGCACCCCCCAAATGAGAGGGTTCTGTGAGATGTAGTTTGAAAAACACTAACTTAGGGCAAGAGGGGCCAGGAGGCATCATCTGAAAAAGATTTGGACAAATTGGCAATCTGCCTATGCCAGGTTAACTCTGGCCCTGACCCAGCCTTCTCCTCTTGCCCCAGGATCCTCTTTGGAGAAGCAGAGGCAGCATTTTTTTTTTTTTTTTTTTTTACCATCTGTCTCCAAACTGGGGTCACCCTGATTTGGGGACGCAAAATTAGGTAATGTCTGACCTTTGGGCGTAGCCTGGACCATATCCTTTTCAGCCCAGTTACCTGAGGCCTCAAGGAAGAACTCAACTCCCAGCACCAGGTCACAACCACCTAGTGTTGGAAGGGGATCACCACACTTGTCTGGGAACGTCTCCTTGGCTGTGGTGTCTGCCCCAGACAGGGAAAGTAAGCAGTGGGATTCAATAATGTATCAAGCAGCAGCCAGGGCCTTCCTGCTCTGACTGTTCTTGGCCCCTCTAGCAGTCCTCAGATCTTCAGATCAGCCCTCCCAGGGTCAGCAGAACAGGGAGCTGTGAAGGTAAGGGGCATGGAGGAATCTGTCACCTGGCTGAAGGGCCCTCGTTTTAACTACTGTGCCCCCAATGATCTCCTAGGAGCTTTGCCTGACAAGGGGGATCTGATGCACGACCCAACAATGGACGAGGAGCTGGAACGGCTGTAAGTGTCAAGTGGGAGGATGCTGCCCCCTTGTGGGGGCCAGACGGGTTGAACACGGCTGCGCCCCATCTGGGGCCAACACCACTTGTCTGTAACATCCTGCATCTGCCAGGGAAGGGTCTGGGGGCCAGCAGAGGCCTGAGACGTCCCTCCCTCTGAGTCCTTTGGGGGCTGCAGCCCAGGGGTTTACCCTAGTGTAAGAGTGGGCATGGAGGCCCCGCTCTCTGGACAGCAGGCCTCTCGCTGCCCTCCAGGCTTCTTCCCTTCTTTAGGCTGGCCCAGGTCCCAGGCCTGGTCAACTCGATCACAGCCAGTCCAGAGGCCAGTTGCCTGCCTTCCCGGACCCCTCCCCGGGTTGGCTCCCCCTGGAGACCTCTCCATCATTCCCGAAAAGTGGATGGAGAGAGCGATGGCTCCACTGAAGAGACAGACGAATCGGAGACTTGAGGAGTCCGAAGGGTCCAGCCCACAGCGCCCTATACCTGCTCCCACCCAGCCCTTGGCGTGCCCACCCAGCCTCCTCTCCAGCACCTTGTTGTGCTGCCCTCTGCTGCTGACAAGGCGAATAACAGCCCCAAGAGCGGCCAGAGGGGCGCTGATGATCAGCCCAGCCAGTGGCCCCGGAAGGGAATGGCCTGCTCTCCCTGGTCCTGTCAGCCTGCGAACTTCACTCAGGCCCCAAGCTGACAGCCTGTGCTGAAGCCACCATATCACTAGGAAGGGGACTTGGCCGTAGCCTGTTAGTCCTCCTAACCTCTTAAGAAGAGCGGTCTCTTCTGAACCAGTCTCTGCTGGTCCCCTGATAAGGTTCATCTCCTCACAGCAATTCCATTAAGGGGGAGAACCCGAATAGCCACGTAGGGCCTTGCACCATCAAGGGTGACACCTGCAACGCAAGTACCAGGAGGACATAACCGCTGTGGCCTTCTGTTGGAGAACAGCCAGTAGCCTTGGTAGGATGGAGAAGGGTGGGCCAGAAGATGATTTCACTTGCAAAAACTGCTTCAAGTCTTGACCCCTTTGTGTCTAATAGCTAAACATGTGAAACAAATAAAGTCCCTCGTGTCTGGTAAGTGGTGAGTCTAAAGCTCCTAGGCTGAGGGGAGAAGGGAGAGGGTGAGTTTGGGTTTGTGGTGCTTTTCTGGCAGGACTAGGAGGTAGGGGCCAGTGGCCCACTCAGGCCTGGGGACCTGCCTCAGACAATGAGCAGAGGGGCCTAGCTTCGCACAAGAGCAGCCTTCCAGAGGAAAAGGTGCTCACAGCTGGAACGGCCTTCAGGAAATAGGTTCAGAGGGTTCAAGGCCAGGTTCCCATAACTTTAAAGACCATGGCCACAAAGGGTTAATACTGCACAGCCTTCGAGTCAGGGTTTCAGTCAACATTTGCCAAGCACCTGCTTGGGGTTAGGGCAGTGGGATGCAGCTGTGAAAGACACAGCCTGGGGCAGACACACCCCATCCAAGACTGGAGGCAGGTAAGGACGAGTGGTCTTCAACCTCTTTGGATTGAGGGCTGCGGAGGCAGGGTCCCCCAGAGGGTAGAACCCACCCAGAGGCCCAAGCATAACAGGACTGCCTCCTCTGAAGGCGGATGTCACCACTACTAGGCACACACATTTCCTTGGGCTCATCGCTACCCAGAACGGATAATTACAGGAACTGCCTCCCAAACCCCTGCCAAGACTGGGCATTCCAACCCAGAAGCAGCTCCAGGATGCGGCGGCTCATTGCCTGTAATCCCAGCACTTTGGGAGGCCAAAGTTGGCTGACTGCTTGAGCCCAGGAGTTCAAGACCACCCTGGGAAACATCGTGGGACCCTATCGCTACAAAATAAACTTAGCCAGGCATGGTAGCTTGCACCTGCAGTCCCAGCTACTTGGGAGACCGAGGTGGATCATTTGAGCTCAGGAGGTTGAGGCTGCAGTGAGCCATGATCGTGCCACTGCACTCCAGTGACAGAATGAGACCGTCTTTTAAAAAAAAAAATGCTCAGACCACGTGATGAGCTCTCTAGGCCCACAATGATCCACAGCCCATGAGAGACATGGTTCTCAAATCCTGGTGTCCTCAGAATCACAGGGAAGCCTACTGACAATGCAAATTACCAAGCTCCAGAGAGTCTAACTCTACCAGCTTGGGATGGAGTCCAGAAATTTCAGATGATCCCAAAGCTGAATGAGTCCCGAACCTACACTCTGCAAATCCATGGCTTAGAGCCCCCTGGCTCCCTCTGCCCATCCTTTCTAATCATCCACTTCACAGACCAGTGGTCTGTAACTACCGTGAGGGCTCCTAAGGTGGCACAGAGATGTTTCAGAAGCCCCCAAGAGAAAGGGGTGGCCAAGCCAAGGGTTTACATACAAACACATCTTTTCTTTCGGAATTTAAAGGGTCCCATTAACATCTAAGAGTGTGTGTATGTATATATATGCGTATATATAATTTTTTTTTTTTTTTTTTCTGAGACAAGAGTCTCACTCTGTCGTCCAGGCTGGAGTGCAGTGGCGCGACCCAGTCTCACTGCAACCTCTGCCTCCTGGGTTCAAGCGACTCTCATGCTTCAGCCTCCTGAGGAGCCAGGATTACAGGCACGCACCACCACCCCTGGCTAATTTTTGTATTTTTAGTAGAAATGGGGTCTCACCATTTTGGCCAGGCTGGTTTCAAACTCCTGGCCTCAAATGATCCACCCGCCTCAGCCTCCCAAAGTGCTGGGATGACAGGCATGAGCCACCATGCCTGGCCTTAAATATTTCTTAAGCTCCACTGAAACCCATCCCCTGTCAAGCCTACTGCTGTGACAAGGGGCAGGACTGCTGAGGTTGCTCACTCACCCTCAGCCAGCGAGTTAAAGGGTCAACTAATGCCAGCTCTTTCCTCTGCGTGCCACAGGGTGGTGAGGTCGAAGCTGCACCGGACCTCACGGCAGCACAGAGCCAAGGAGCCAGGGGCCTTTGGCTTTCAGAGAAGAGAGAAGCAGGAGGCCCTGGAGAGAGTGTCCTCAGCTTCGGTACCGACGCCCTACCATTACCGGTGGGAGCCCCGAGAGTGAGGCCAGGGTCCGGCACTGGGCAGGGAGGCAGGATCCAGAGGACACTGCTTCACTCAGACCAACAGGGAGCAAGGCCCTGCGGGGGCTTTATTTTGACACCACTTTGTTTCAATACAAACAGTCCAGAAAGAAAGTCATGTCCCTCTGGGGGAGGGGCAAGGGGAAGAGTGGTCTGTGTTGCTTGGGAGCCCAACCTACAACCCAAAGGTAGGGGCTGGGCTGAGACTGCCGGTGCGGCGGGGAAGATGGCACCAAGAATGACACAGTACTTGGCTCAGATGCCAGAGGGTGAGGCCCGCAGCTCTCACTGGCGGGTGCTGTCCAGGCCCCCAAGCCCAGAATGATGCAGAGGAAGGAGCTCAGCCCCAAGAGCCTGCCTCTGCCCCTCACATCCTCTGCTTCCCTGGCCAGCATCAAGCTCACAGCCTCCAGAGTCAAATCACAGCAGACAAGACCCTCCATGGCCACCAACCAGGGGATGAAGGGACAGAGAATGTTGCAGAAGGTCCTGTGGTCCACAGCAGATGGTACAGAGGGACCCTGAGACAATCTTCCAAGTGCTTACTGTACAAAGGGGTGGTGAGACGGGAGAACCCGTGGGTCTCCAGTCTGATCCCAAATGAAACCTTTAGGTACCAGGTAGTTTCCTGTCCTTGGTAATGCCCAAAAGGGCCTTTCCCTCCTTCGCCCTCTCCTGGCACCCAGAAGAGGCCACTGGCAGCAGCAGCAGCAAGTCCGCAGCCTCTTTCCCCAGGGGACGGGTCTACAGTGAACTCCTTCCAGGCCTCCCCATGGTTCCAGAGGATGGAGACCCAAGCCCTTGAACTAGAAGAACCCTAGAGCCAGCAAAAAAGCCTTCTACCTTCCACTTTCCCTACTTGAGGAAAGGCTGGACCCAGAATAAGCCATCCTGGGGGAACCCCATCTCCCAGTGTGGCAGGACAAGTGAGCAGCAGCTGTGGGGGCAGGACAGAAGGACAAGAGTCTAACACACGGAGGGTGGTGTGAGAGGGAATAAAGGGCTCAGTCCACAGGCAGAGGACAAAGGCTGGTACTGACCATTCCCCTCACATGAGTGAGCGCCTCGAAGACCACTCCACACACACACCACACATACAAAGTAACAAATCCTCCCCAGCTTCCACAAGGCAAAGCATCCCCAGCCTGGGAACTGTGGAGTTCTTGTTGCAGTCACCACCGTAAGCCTGAGTCACAGAGCTTGGATCAGTAGGAACCGTAGCGATCCTGGGGGCGAGGGAGGAGAAAAAAAACAAAGTCAGAGGCTCTGTAAGCTGCAGCAACTTCCCAGCAAACACACTGCCTGCCCCAGCACCCCATAGCAAGACTTGGGAGGCAGGGGCTGGACAGCCTGGGGAGGCAGGAGTCCACGGTGAGAGCTGGGGCAGGGGCCACTCGGGCACCCAACAATGGGGAAGCCCTGCCTGGCCTCGCAGAAGCTGGGAAAAGAAGAGAAAGACCGGTACAGGTGACAAGGCCAGGGAAGATCATGGCAGACACAGTGACATCTCGGAGAGGCCCAGCCCTGGTATGGAGCTGAAAGGAAGGAAGCTGCCCTCCAAGAAAAGAAAATGCCTCTCTCTAGACTCTTGTTTTTGTGTGTGTGTGTGGTTTTTTTTTTTTTTGAGACACAGTTTCACTCTTGTCACCCAGGCTGGAGTGCAGTGGCGTGATCTCAGCTCACTACAACCTCCAGGTTGAAGCGATTCTCCTGCCTCAGCCTCCCGAGTAGCTGGGATTACAGGTGTACGCCACCATGCCCAGCTAATTTTGTATTTTTAGTAGAGACAGGGTTTTGCCATGTTGGTCAGGCTGGTCTCAAACTCCTGACCTCAAGTGATCCCATCTCAGCCTCCCAGTGCTGGGATTACAGGCGTGAGCAACCGCACCCGGCCAAAAATGCTCTTAAGGCTCAGAGGAGCTAGGCAGTAGCAGTGTCTCTATGTGGTGGCGAAGGGCAAACCTCCCAGCACTCCTCACTAGGCCCCACTTCAGCCTCACCTGCAAGGAATTCATCACACCATTGGCCAGCACAGCCATTTTCCCAGCCACAGACTTGACACCCTGCTTAAACTGGGCAATGTCCGCTGTAGGCAGCACGTTCCCCAGAGATACACTTCCTGTAAAAGCAAGGGCAGGGTGACCCACAGTCCAGCAGGAAGCCCTTCCCAGTCACAGCAGGGCCCTCCCGCCCTGCTCCCAGGCCTCGCTTGGTGCCTGCCACCCCACCAGGGCCCTACCTGCTCCGTGAGCTCCATCCACGTCCCCAAAGAGGTCTGAAGAGCTGATGGCATTGCTGCCTGAGAGCTGCTGCAGCCGAGACCTGGCCTCATACTGTGGTGAGGAAAAGGCCAGGCCTGGGGATCCTGGGGCCGAGGACCCAAGGACTCACACAGGCCAGGCCCTCCTGGTGCTAAAGCCCAAAGCAGTGGCAGGGAGAAAGCTCATGCTTCTGCCTGCTGCCTCAGACGTCAAGGCAGACAGCCCCACTTACCTCCGCATCCATCTCCCGCCCAAAGAACATGTCAGATGAGATGGCTTTGGCTCCTGCGAATTTCTGACGTGCCTCACTAGACTCGAGGCCTGAGCTCCGGCTCTCCACTTCCCTCCGGTTTGTGGCCCTGAGGGGAAGATGTGGAACAGCTCAGACTCCTCCTGTTATCATCAGGGGAGGCAGAGTACAAACAGAGCACCAATGGCCTTTTGGTGATGGGTTACCAGGTCCCATTCTGTCTGTGGCTCTGTGACTCTGGGCCCCTCTCCCCTGGTTAAGGAGTCACCCTTCTCCACACTGAGGCCAAGGCCCAGAGAGCTTAGTAACCTGCACTAGGCAGGGTGGAAATACGGTCTGCAGTGGCCTAGGCTCCTGCCCAAAAGCACACAGCTTTGTCAGCATTCAGGAGGCCACACAACTGCTGCTACCCTAATCCTAGTGACAACATGCCTAGTACTACAATGAGCATATGTGTCAGTCTGCCTGGCTTTATACCTACTCTTGTCGTAACCATGAATAGCAAACTGTCCCCTTTACTCTCAAAAGCATCCTGGTGTGGAAAGGGAGATGGCTGCTCTCATCTTGCCATGAGTATGTGGACACTGGGCCAGGTATTTCCGGAGACCCTGTGAAGTAGTTACGTTCCCGTTTAATCAGGGGATAACTCACAGATATTATGTCAACTAAACAGATCCCAGATTAAGATGGAGTAGGGTTTTTAATAAAGGGGGCTGGAGACATAAAACCCTTGAAAGGAGGTCAGGACTGAAGCATAAAATCAGGCCCCTCCTGCCAGAGAAATGGACCCCAAGCAAAAGCAGCTGCCAGGCCCTCTGTGATGACAAAGCAGAACTCAAACCGAAGCCTGACTGCTGCACTGTCTAATGAGGCAGTGCCAGCCACTGGTGGCTATTTACATTTATCCAAAATTAAACTACATAAGAAATTCAGTTGCTCAGTTGCACCAACCACATTTTAAGGGCTCATAGCCACATAGTAGTGGCTACCATATTAAACAACATAGAGAACATTTCCATCATCACAGAAAGTTCTAGACAGTGCTGCCTTAGACTTCTCTACCTTCAGCTTGTTTAAAAAAAAAAAAAAAAAGAAAGAACAGCCCACTCTACCTTTCTGAAATAGGCCGGATGCTTGAGATGGTCACTTCTGGCTCCTTCTCCTCTACCCTGTCCATACCCCAGGCAGCATCTGTATCCCAGCGGGAACCGAAGCTTTCCCCTAAGGAAAAGGGGTTGTCCTTGTACCTAAGGAGACAGTAGAGTGGCTCAGAGAAGCCTGATGAGGAACACAGCAGTCAAGTTTACAGCTAGAAAACAGCCTTACTTTGGGGGTCCAGAGGCGAAAGTACCAACATCGTCAAACAAGTCCAGCTGAGAGCGAGAAGATTTTGCACTCACTGGGGTTTCCTGCTCGATCACCTGCATCTCAGACAGCACGGAGTGGGAGACAGAGCTGCGCAGCAAAGCAGAGCCAGGCCATGAGACCAGTGAATAGACATTAGCATCACTGCACAAAAGACAATAACCAGTGGCTGGGTTCTCCTTCATGGAGCATCACCCAGAACCTTCTGTCCTTACCCAAGCACAGGGCTAGGCCAGACCCCAAAAGAAGGCTAGCTGTGTGTGGTGACCTGTGAAGCAAACCTCAGAATTCTTTACATATCAGCTTTGTTTATTCAACGTAGGCGTTCCCTGGCCAGTGACCGTCTGCCTGTTATAATTTTATTTTATTCATTTATTTATTTGAGACAGATTCTCACTCTGTCACCCAGGCTGGAGTCCAGTGGTGCAATCTCGGCTCACTGCAACCACCACCTCCTGGGTTCAAGTGATTCTCGTGCCTCAGCCTCCCGAGTACCTGGGACTATGGTGCACGTCACCACGCCCAGCTAATTTTTTGTTTTTTCAGTAGAGACAGGGTTTCGCCACATTGCCCAGGCTGGTCTCAAACTCCTGAGTTCAGACAATCCACCCACCTTGGCCTCCCAAAGTGCTAGGATTAGAGGCGTGAGCCACCGCGCCCGGCTCCTGTTGTAATCTTTTATTTATTTACTTATTTATTTTGAGACGGAGTCTCACTTTGTTGCCCAGGTTGAAGTGCAGTGGCGCGATCTCGGCTTACTGCAAGCTCCGCCTCCCGGGTTCACGCCATTCTCCTGCCTCAGCCTCCCAAGTAGCTGGGACTACAGGCGCCCACCACCACGCCCAGCTAATTTCTTTTGTATTTTTAGTAGAGATAGGGTTTCACTGTGTTAGCCAGGATGGTCTCGATCTCCTGACCTTGTGATCCGCCCACCTCAGCCTCCCAAAGTGTTGGGATTACAGGCGTGAGCCACCGCACCCGGCCTCCTGTTGTAATTTTAATAATGTGCACCAGATGCCAGTGGTCTCTGTCCTGGATAACTCCCTGCCTTGTGCACTATGAACCCCATCCTTCGCTGATGGGGTTCACACAGCAAAGGAATGGATGAAAGAACGCCCCAGAACCAGGGAAAGGAGCATGACTGCATCAAAGGATGAGTTCTTCATCATCCTATTGTTTATTAAAAAAAAAAAAAAGGCGAGCGGGTGGCTTACGTCTGTAATCCCAGCACTTTGGGAGGCTGAGGAGGGCAGATCACAAGGTCAGGAGATTGAGACCATCCTTGCTAACAAAGTGAAACCTGTCTCTACTAAAAATACAAAAAAATTAGCCGGGCATGGTGGTGGGCACCTGTAGTCCCACCTACTTGGGAGGAGAATGGTGTGAACCTGGGAGGCGGAGCTTGCAGTGAGCCCAGATGGCACCACTGCACTCCAGCCTGGGCGACAGAGCAAGACTACGTCTCAAAATAAAAAAGCACCTCAAAGCACAAAGACTGGCCTTATGCACTAAGACCTAGAATTGCTGTCTGGTTCTCAAAAAAAAAAGGGGTGTAGGGTTGGCAGGCAATACAGTACAATTCTTGATGCCTCTCATTCCTCTGTCAGGCTCCACAGGGACACTTTAAGGATTAATTTAATTTAAACCAATTCATTTAAAAATATCCATAGCTTTTAGCTAGAAGAACCCCAAGGAGTGATTATTTTGCAATAGGGCTGAGTTGGGCCAGGCGTGGTGGCTCACACCTGTAATCCCAGCACTTTGGGAGGCCAAGGCAGCCAGATCACCTGAGGTCGGGAGTTCGAGACAAGCCTGACCAACATGGAGAAACCTACTAAATCTACTAAAAATACAAAATTAGCTGGGTGTGGTGGCACATCCCTGTAATCCCAGCTACTTGGGAGGCTGAGGTAAGAGAATCGCTAGAACCCAGGAGATGGAGGCTGTGGTGAGCCGAGATCACACCATTACACTCCAGCCTGGGCAACAAGATTGAAACTCTGTCTCAAATAAATAAATAGGGTGAGTTGGGTTTAAGTAAACAATTGTTGCACTGCTGAAAAACTGTTCATATCCCTTAACCCCTCGGTCATCCCTTAACCCAGTCAGTCATCCTTTAACCCCTTGGTCATCCTTTAACCTAGTCATCCCTTAACCCAGTCAGTCATCCCTTAACCCCTTAGTCATCCCTTAACTCAGTCAGTCATCCTTTAACCCCTCAGTCATCCCTTAACCCAGTCATCTGTTATTCCAGTCATTCCTATGTGACTGAAGCAGGGAAAGGAAGGAGTTTCAATGTCCTTTCAAGTTAAAATTTTATCCTCTGGCCGGATGTGGCTCACATCTGTAATCCAAGCACTGGGTACCGTGGCTCACGCCTATAATCCCAATACTGTGGGAGGCCAAAGCGGGCAGATCATTTGAAGCTAGTAGTTTTAGACCAGCCTGGCCAACATGGTGAAACCCCGTCTCTACTAAAATACAAAAATAAGCTGGGTGTGGTGGCACATGCCTGTAATCACAGCTTCTCAGGAGGCTGAGGCAGGAGAATCGCTTGAACCTGGGAGGTGGAGGCTGCAGTGGGCTGAGATCACACCACTGAACTCCAGTCTGGGTGACAGAGCGAGATTCCATCTTTTAAAAAAAAAAAAAAAAAAGCCAGGAACGGTGGTGCACGCCTGTAATCCCAGCTGCTTGGGAGGCTGAGACAGGAGAATCACTTGAACCCAGGAGGTAGAGACTGCAGTGAGCCAAGATCGTGCCACTGCACTCCAGCCTGGGCAAAAGATTAAGACTTTGTCTCAAAAAATAAAAATAAAAAACCATAGCAGCCAAACATGGTGGCTCACACCTGTAATCCCAGCACTTTGGGAAGCCAAGGCAGGCAGATCACCTAAACCCAGGAATTTGAGACCAGCCTAGGCAACATGGCAAAACCTACAAAAAATACAAAAATTAGCTGGGCATGGTGGCTCCCGGCTGTGGACCCAGCTATTCAGGAGGCTGAAGTGGAAGGATCGCCTGAGCTCAGGAGGCAGAGGTTGCAGTGAGCCGAGATCACACCATTACACTCCAGCCTGGGCAACACAGCAAGAATTTGTCTCAAAAGAAAAAGAAAGAAAGAAAACCACAGCAAACCCAGTGGTTCTGAAACAGGATTTTCTGCTCAAACTGAGGGCATTTGAAATGTGGGTGGATACTTTAGGGTATTACAGGGAACACAAATGGCATCTCTAGACAGGGATTAAGGAATTAAGGATGATACTAAATGCACCTCAATTCTCAGGGAGGTCTGGAAAAATAAACTGTCCCATGACTCAAAGTGCCATCAAGAAAAACCACCCTGGTCTCTTGAAGATACTGAAACAACACCTGATCCTGTGTTTCATTCATACACCCATTCACTCATTCAACTTACTGAGCACATACCCACTATGCCAAGCACTGTATTAGGGACAAGCCAAGCGATCTACTCAGACTTGGAGAAACAATAAGCCTAGAATCCCAAACTGCTGGGAAGGCCCTGCAATGGTTCCCAGGAAACAACGGCATCTCCCTGCCACTCCGGGAGCTGAGCCTCACCTTCGGGATACCAAGCCCATGCCCAACCTCTCTGCCTGCTCTCGCTTCTTCCCTTCCAGATTCTGTAGCTTCTTCTCCTCTTTCTTACGATCAATCTGGAGCTCCTGGTAGGCCAGACGCATGGAGGCGACCCTTAGAGGGAACAAAGGTGTCAGTGGCCACCCATCCTGACCTGTCCGACCTACCCACCCACCAAGCCCTGCACGAGCCTGAGGCCCCAGCAGCAAACACTCACATGGACTCCTCCGCCTGCTTCTTGGCATCGGCTGCCTGCTGCTCACGGAGCTTCTCTGCTACCTGGGCCTGCCGCTCAATCTCACTGAAGCTCTGGCTGCTCACCTTCTGGGCCCCGAGGCCTTTCTTGGCACCCAGCTGGGAAGAGAATCATGTCAGGGGCCTTCCCAATCACACTCTCCTCAGACCCCTCCCAGGCTCGGGCACTGTAGTCACACCCACAAGGAAAAGGCCCTTCTTAAAATTTAGGGTAAAAAATAGGAGCCCAACCAGCATGGCCAAGAGAACAGTGCTCCGCTGGAACAGGGCACGGGCAGCTCACACAGCCCCGGCAGAGCCCAGACCTGAGGATGCCAGTTAATGCTGACAGGGCCGAGTATGTGCCAAGCACTCCGCCAAGCACTAGATGCACTCCATCTCACCGATCCCTCCCAGGAGCCCTTGAAGATAGGCTTTAAATCCCTTTAAATCTTTAAATCCCTTTCACAGGCGAGGTTCAGAGAAGCACAGTACCTTTGCCAAAGTCATACAGCTGGTGAGTGGTAAGGTCAAGAGGTGAACCCAGGTAGCCTGCACCCAGCTCCTAACCTTTCTAACATACCACCTCTCCCCACCTACCCCTTTCTTAGCTGCTGCTGGCTTCTTCTTGCCAATGATGGAACTTTTCAGTTCTGCATGAGAAAGGGGGTAGGCATGAGCTAAGACAAAGGCAGCTCGGAGGCAGTAGCTCAGTCCACACCATGCAGCTTCATGGCAATAGCTCCTAAGACCAGCTTCAGGCAGGGGAAGGCAAAGCTGCCAGCACCAGCTCCAAACAGCGGTGTCCAAGCCAAAGATAGACGTGGCTGGGGTATTTACTGGCGCCCAGCAGAGTGAGACAGGAACCTAGACCTGAAGCACCAGAGACACTCAAAGTCCCTGAACCAAAACAAAGACTGCGAGGCAGGGAGCAGATGGTGAGCACCAGGCTCAGCTCCTAAAGCAGGAAGCTGCGGGCAGGGCCTGGGCTCCCCAAGCAGCTGTCAGTTACCTCTGGCAGGAAGGGCCCCTTTAGCTGACAGATACATGGACTCTGGAGGAGAAACAGACTTGTGGCTAACAAGAGGCCCACCCCAGAGCCTCCACAGAGCTCTCAAGCCCAGCGGTCTCTATGAAGCCCTGCTTCAGACCAAGCTATGCCAGCCTTCTCATGGATCAGTCTGACAGTCACTCTACTGGGTTCCAGTCCCAACCCCCAAGAGTCAACAGAACAAACCGAGGTCAGCAAATTGACTGTTCACCCTGAACCAAGTCTGAAGGACACTAAGGAAAATGTAGAAAAGAGTTAAAGGACAGGCTGGTGGACTGGCTGAAAAAGAACAATGTCATCTCCAGCTATCGGCAGCTCAGAGCTGTCCCTCCACCCTAGGAAATGCACCACACAAGCCAGTCCTGCCTCAGAGCCCAGGAACAGGTGTCCAGTCTCATGCTGGCCTCCCCAACACTTTGGCTAGACCCAGCCCCACACTCAGAGGCAGACCCCAGGCCTTATACACCAGCCCACCCAGATTCATCAATTCAAAGGGCTTGGCTCTAAAATCAGTGTTGCAGCCACCATTTCAATCACAGTCCCCACTCCAGAGAGGTCAGACACATGCTCAGTCTCCTGTGGCCTCTGTCCACACGGCCAGGCAGCAGGAACTCTGAAAAGAACATTTGAGGTCCACCCTCTCCCAGCCACCCCACGCCCGCCCGCTAGCATACTGACCCAGTGAGGCTTTGGGTGAGGTGCCAAGCAGGTCTGTGTTGGGACCATGCTCCGGCTCTGTGGATGCAATGGTGAGAGTTAGAGATGAGGCTCCTAGCTTCCTGCAACCTCCCTTGAAAGAAGTGATGGGATGTGAGTCAGTGGCTTTCCTCAGCTTGCCACCGAAAGATAAAAGGAATATCTACCACTTCCTCTAAGGATTAAAATGAATCCCAGCCCACGCAAAGATACAGGAGGATCCCTGCTCCTATTGTCATAGCCAGATGTCCCCTTCCAAACCCTGAGTCCTCTCCTAGGACCAGGGCACCTGGTTGGAATCTGGGCTGAACTCACGTGCCAGGCCACTGCTCTCTGCAGACGGGGCTGGCTGTTGGGTCCCTGAAGGCTCAGTGGCTGGCGCATCCCAGGCAGGAGGCTGAAAAGGAGGCCAGATAACAGAAGCCTCGGTGAGCCGCTCCTGCAGCCAAGGAGCACCAAGACCTACAAGCACCTTGTGGGCAAGAGATCGTACTTCAAGCCCATGAGGAAAGGGAGTGGAGGGGAGCAAACACGATCACAGTTGCTACTCACAGCGGAAGAAAGCAGGAAAACAAGCAGCCCCCACCCCAACCCCTTCACTATTTACTTAAAGCAAGAGCCCATTCTCCTAAGTTAAAGACAGTTACCTAACACCACCTAGGCAGGCACAGATCTAAAGGTTCCTCAAATACAAATACATTTAATTATCACTACAACCCCTATGAAGGAGCTATATCTCCATTTTAGAAACTGAGGTTTTGACAGGTCGAGTGACTTGGCCACCATCACAGAAATGCTGAGTAGAGAACAGGAATTGAAGCCAAGAGTCTAACTTCAGCACCCAGGGTCAGTAAAGAGGAAACCCTCCTCAAAGGGGTGGGGTGGGGAGGAGGGAATCCTTTCACTGTCCCCAAGCACAGTGCCTTTCTTATAAGGGAAGAATCCAGGAAAACTTGTTTGGGGCCCTAGACACCTCTTGAA
Source organism: Mandrillus leucophaeus (assembly GCF_000951045.1). NCBI lineage: Eukaryota > Metazoa > Chordata > Mammalia > Primates > Cercopithecidae > Mandrillus > Mandrillus leucophaeus. The sequence goes on from NW_012107141.1 coordinate 5,274,087, forward strand.
CCTTCAAGAAGCTGCTCCTGTTCCCCACCAGCCCAGTTTATAGGAGTCTATTTCTAAGGAGGTCTACACTGCACCCCCATTTATGGAGGAGGAAACACCCAGGCCTACCCAGCAGGAACAGCGGACTCCATACATTCCAACTCAGTGGACTTCACACGTGTCCGAGACATCACATCAAAGCAAATGGAATCTATAGCCATGATCACAGAAGGCCTTGGCCTTGGTAAACTGCTTGTCAAGAACAATTGGGAAAAACGTTCCTTGTGGGCACTCACTTGAGTGTGTTCTGTGAAGAAATCAGAGTCCTTCTTCTCCGGGGAGTGATTAGGAACGGCACTACTTATGTTGTCTATCCAAAGCTAGAAAGGAGAAGGCACCCCTGAAACACAGGGCTCTGAATACTCCTAACCCTCCCACCCCAGCCCCAAGAACAGGCACTTACATCAGTGCCGTGCCTAGCCAGGGCCGCACTCCCCAGCTGCCGGATCTTCTCCCGGTACATCTGGGCAGCTCGGCTATTGTATTTGGTGTTGGCATCATTGGCTGTGCATCCATGTTGGCGGAAAAAAGCCGTCTGGAGAGCAAAGAAGAGAGCAGCGCGTGCTACAGGTGATTCTCAAGAAGGAAATGTGTTGGCTGTAGGAGGCATCCCCTTATGACAGTCGAGTTATTATCTATACAGGATGATACATGCTACTGACACTGGTTTTTCAGAGATACAGTTCCTCGAAATTCCTGCAAAAAAACACCTTGCAGCCTGCCATCCTCTGATATGACTGAAGCCCAGGCCTCACTGAACCCTGCCTGAGGACAACATGCCATTCCCAGCCTCCCCATCCTTCATCCAGGGCAGGCCCACAAGACTCAAAGACTGTGAAGGCTCCAACTCCTGAGGCTTTTCCCCAAGAACACCTGCCCAGTTTAATTGGAATTTGAAACCCATTTAAGAGAAGCTGTGACCAGTTTCGAAGTTTTTAGAAAATGGCTTATGGTGGTGTTATAGAACAGAGAACCCTCTGAACAGGGAAACCGAGAGGACCTCTTAGGGAGTCGTGCAAAGTTAGTACCCAGGCAGAAGAATGGAAGGTGGGGGAGGTAGAAGGAGCTTTACCGCATTGGCATTCCCGCCGACCTGCATACACCTCAGCTGGAACCAGTTCCAGTTGGAATCCAACTCTGTGGACCTGTGTACAAGGGCTGCGTCTCACCCACCAGCAGATACCAGCAGAAGCGTTTCCCTGGCGGCCCGATACCTGTCACTTGGTCTCAGGCTGCTGTAGGCACCCAGGAAACATTAATCAGCCATCACCCCATTTCCTCCACACTACCCTGTCCATGAAAACTTTGCTCGTCATTCATCTACTCCAAAGAGTACTAATTATGTCCCCAGATCCGAAAGGAGGTCACGTTCTCAGGCACGCACCCCTGGATTTGGCTTTCCCCTAATGGATGGTCACAGTTTCACTAGAGACATATTGGGCCAACAACATACCAGCAACAAGGTCAATGCCTCCCTTTCCTCCCAACCAACGCTCAGAGTCTCAAGTCTGACCGTCAAAAAACAGCGAGTTTTGGCCCAGAAGCGGAGACGGACCGCCTATGTGCCAAGGAGCCCACACAGGTGGTTCCCTCCGGCAGGAGGCTACCGGACCCTCTCGGCCCAGAGGCTTCCCGCTGAATTCAAAGCGGTCCAAGTCGAGGCAGCCACTCTCCCTTGTTGCCCACACAGCCCTGGCCGGCCCGGTGGAAACACGGCAACCGCGCGGAAACCCAACCTGATGAAGCTCAGATGGACGCCCAGGGAGCGGTGCACCCCGGAACAGTCAATGCACAAGAAAACACCATACGTGATGCTGGCCCAACTCGGATTCTTGGCGCCGCAGTCGAAACAGGCCTGGGTGGAGGAAGCGATGAGCGAATGATCAGGGACCCCGAGTAAAGGCCAGGCGCAGACACCCCAGAAAAACAACCCACCTCCGCCCTTCTCCCTCCCTCAGGCCCCAGCGGGACGACAGACTCCGCGCTACCCCTGCTCACGCACCTTGTTGGTTGGAACTGCGCGAAGCCTCTTAAAAAGAGTCTGGATTTCGGTCTTGTTCGGCTCCGCCGCCATTTTCTCTCCTTCCCAGACACAATCGCGACAGACGGGTCCCGCCGCGGGCCAATCCACGGCGGGGAGGGCGGGCTCACCAGGTCGGCCTCAGCTGTGCCCGGGCCAGCCGAGGGGTGGGGTGATTGGGGCCCGATCTAGACCAATGGGCAGCCGGCAGGACGGGGGCGGTGACGTCAGCCGCGGCCGCAAGAATCAACGCCGCGCCGGGCCAATCCGCAGCCGGGAGGGAGCGACGGCGGGCGAACCGGCCCAAACCTCCTCGCGCGCACAGCCCCCCGACGCCTCAGTCCCCAGGTGGAGTCGCCCCGACGCCGCGCAGGCTGCGGGAGCTTGGGGGCGGGGACCCCCACTCCAGCCAATTACAGATCGATGAGTAAGGATTAGGCTGCCCAAGTGCTCCTCTTCCCTCCGGCCTGAACGGGCAGACGTACTGGCCGGCCTCTCGCCCAGCCTCCAGCCGTTCTCGGCTCACAGCAAGCCTGACAGCGAGTCCCCTCCACCCCAGATTAGGATCTCAAAACTCCAGAGCAGGTACCAAGCAGGCAAACCCTTTTCCAACCCCGGCTCCATAACAGACGCTAGGCCTCTCTCTAGATGCCCTCTGGAGGCCTGGCAAGGGTGTCCTATCAAAAAAATGCACATGAGCCCAACAGTGGTTTTTTTGTTTTTGTTTTGTGTGTGTGTGTGTCAAGTTTTAATACACGCTAGAACAAGCCACAAAAGAGGGTGCTGCTAGGCCGGAACTACACTCACCCCAAGCCCACCTCAGGAACCCCAAAGCAGAGGTCAGGAACTGAGTTCACAGCTCCTGGGGAGGCCCAGGCACCGCTGAACCCTGTGACTTCTGACCTCCCATCTTGCCCTCAGCCTGGACTCATCCCTCCCTACCAGTTCCTTCCTAGACAAAGGCCCCTCCCCTCCCTGGGTCCCAGGACTTCCTCCCTCAAGGGACAGAGGAGCAGCAGGGGAGCGACGGTTCAGGGCCCTGAGGGTCTGGCTCTCCAGGAGAAGCTGGGCTCTCACCCAGGGTGGGTAAGCATCGCAGAAGGGCTGTCAGGACACTCAGGCGCCCACGCACTCCACGTAGTTGGCAGGGTACAGGCCAATGCGGCCACTCTGCAACTGGCCTTGGCACCAGCCCTGCTCGTCCTCCTCACTCATCTTCAGCAGCTCCTCCCCTGAGGGAAAGGGGATTGGTCACTGCTAGTGGCCCTGGCCCAGCCCATTCCTGCAACTGGGTCAAGGACTGAGGGGGATGGTGTGGTCCCAGAGCCCAGCTAGCAAAGACATGGCTCAGACAGAGGCAGGTCAAGGTCAGCAAGCTGCCCCACCCCAGACCCCGAATGCAGCCACCAGGCACCAGCTGTCTGGACCTGGAACAGCTGAAGGGCCAGAGGACTGGCCCTTAAGAAGTGGGTATTTGGCTTCCCTTTGTGACATCCCTGCTCAGGCGGGTAAAGCAGAGACCGACCGAAGCTAGGAAAGGGGTCCCAGGGTACCTGCTCGGAAGCTCAGCTCATCAGCTTCCTGGCCAGCATAGTCATAGAGTGCCCGCACCCGAACCCCGGTGGCAGCCTTCCGGGGACTCTCTTCATCTGACCACTCCTCATCCTGCCCCGTGCTGGAGAGGGCAGGCAAAGGGAGCAGCTCAGTGTGCAAGGAACACGGGGCTGGAGATCTCACCCAGGATCAGGGCAAAGGCCTCCCTACCCCCAGAGGCACCTGGGAGAGGCAGGTGAGGTGCTGAAACGTTCTAGCTCTATCTCGCCATGCGGGACTGTGAGCAGGGGCAATTCCTGCCACACGCAGCTGATTTAAGGCATAAACGAGAGGGAACGTGGGAAATGCCTGGCAAATCTAAACCACTGTGAGAACCGGTATCATTACAACTACTAAGGCCCTCAGGTCCCCGGCACCAGTTTTCAACCCATTTCAGGTGTGAAGGGAATGAAACCAAGGAGAAAGGAGTGGAGGGTGGGAGGCAGAGCTGTTTCTTTGCCACAGCCACGCTCCTGGCTCTCACCCTGGGGACCCCGGGGACTGGGGTGGGGGTGCGGTGCCATCTCTTGTGGGCACGATGCTGGTCAAGGTAACCTCATCAGGGCTCCGGCCACCCTTCTCTTTCCGACTGATTGTCCTCTGTGTGTCCAAGGACCACTCCTGTGGGGACAGTGCTTACAGTCAGGTGGGGCCATCCGGACCACCTTCGCTTACTTCACCCCTAGCCCTGGCCGAGCTGAGTGGGAGCCCATCCCACCTCCCAGCCCCACCCCACCTGGAACACATGCCTCAAACTGTGGCCAGTTCATGGCCATGCCTGGCCCGTGGGTGCTGCGCCACCAGCGCAGATCCTCTTCGTCACTGGCTGCCTCGATGCCCTGGTGCAAGTCGCGGTGGAGTTCATGGAACCTATGGCCCAAGGCACACCCTCAGTCTAGGAAGTCTAGAACCTGCATCCCTCAGTCCCAGCCAGGGCCTAGGGGAGATGGAGGAGACCCAGTACTACCCCAGATCTCCACGCCCACTAGGCAGCCCATACTTCTCACTGCTGGAAAGGTCCAGGTGCTGGTGTAAGGTGAGCAGCATGTCCTTGAAGAAAAGAAGCCGCTGGCGCTCGGCGGCCTGGCAGGTCTCAAAGGCCTGCTCCATGTCTTCCATGTAGCGCGGAGTGTAGCGATGCAGCTCTGCCAGCGTCTGCTCATACTGAGCTTTTGTCTGGGTGGGAGAGGAGGGTTCTGGTGAGGACCAGACCTTCTTCCACCCAGGACTCCACCAGTGTTTACCAGACACTGCCATGGGCTGCTAGACCCGGGGTTAGCCACTAGGGGCTATCAGTCCTAAGACCCAACTCCTGCCCTCAGGAACCCCAGCAGCCTAACAAGGGAGGTGACATCAGGTGCAGCGGATAAAAGAGTGTGGTGAAGACTGAAATGAGGTCAACCTACAGGAAAGGATGGGAGAAATCAGAAAAGGCTTCCTGGAGGAGGTGGAAACTGCAGCATCTCAGGATGGTAAGGATTTGCATATGCAGAGCTGCAGGAAAGGACACCAGGCAGAGGGATACTGTGCAAGGAAAGAGCTGGAAGTTCTCAACTGCTGAAGTCATCCCAGTGCCTGAAACTCCATTTCTTTCCCTAGGTAAAGTATCACCTTTTGTCAGGTTCCTCCTTTAAATGATCATTTAGAGAGAGGGTGGCAGGTGAGGATTAGGGTAATAAGAGTGCTGGGGACTGGACAAGGTGTTCAAGGAGCAAGATTCATTCAGGAAGCCATGCCCTGGGCGGGAGCCAGGGCTGGTACCTGAGGCCCGTACCTTCTCGGCCTCCTTGGCACAGCGTTCCACCCGTTCCTGCAGTTTGCGCAGCTGCTCCTGGGAGACGGCACTGTCTGCCTTCGCATGGCTCTCCCTTGTCTGGGCTGTCTTCTCGTCCTTCCGGGCTGCATGGTAGCTTTTCTTGGAAGCCTCAACCTGGCATGTATGGGGACCACGCTGGACCCTGGATGCCACACCCTGGCCCCCTCGATCCCTTGCAGACCAGGAAGGAGCCTGCCTCGGATACCTCTCCCACCCAGCCTCACCTCCTTCAGCCTCTTCAGCCAGGGCTTCTGGGCCTTGCGGAAGCCATCCTCAGCCGCCCGGCTCTCGCGGAAGCCACCCAGCACAGGCCGGTGGAAAGCCCCCCGCTGCCAGGCGCGCACCCGCTCACTGTCCTGCCCTTGCAGCTTCTCCCGAACCTCCAGGTGCAGGGCGCTCAGCCGCTCGGCCGCCGTGAAAAAGGCATGCCAGGCCTTCTCCAGTGTGCCATACTGGGGGCCTGCAGGGAAGGACAGGGCTTGGGCCAGTCCTGGGTACCACCCAAAATAAGCCCAGCCCCTCTCACTGGGTACGAGGCATGGAGGCATAGGGTGCAAAGGTGAATGACAACCCTGTCAGCTGGACTTATTGAATGCAGACCATGTGCCTTATCTCACTGAATCCTTGTCTCAGCCACCACCGTGAGGACAGTGACATTGCCAACATTGAACAGGCAAAACACTGAGGCCCAGAGAAGTGAACTCGCTCAAAGCATTATGGCTACAAGAGGAGCTGAGGGCCGGGTGCAGTGGCTCACGCCTGTAATCCCAGCACTTTGGGAGGCCGAGGCAGGCGGATCACGAAGTCAGGAGATTGACACTATCCTAGCTAACACGGTGAAGCCCCATCTCTACTAAAACTACAAAAAATTAGCCGGGCGTGGTGGCACGCGCCTGTAGTCCCAGCTACTTGGGAGGCTGAGGCAGGAAAATTACTTGAACCCGAAAGGGGGAGGTTGCAGTGAGCTGAGATCACGCCAGCCTGGGCGACAGAGCCAGACTCCATCTCAAAAAAAAAAAAAAAAAAAAGAGGAGCTGAGATTCAAACCCATCTGTTGCATAAACACTACACTCCATTGCCTCAAAGGAAGAGCCTGTGTGTGCCCTCAAGGAAGACAGCTTGTTGCAGGGTGGAAGGATCCATGCTCCCAGTCAGAGGGCCTGGGCTCAACCTTCAGCACTTCCTAGCTGTGTGCCTTTAGGCAAGTCCCTTAGCCTCTCTGAACTTCCAGTTCCTCCTCTAGAAAATGCATAAAACAGGCCGGGTGCAGTGGCTCACACCTGTAATTCCAGCACTTTGGGAGGCCAAGGAGAGAGGATCACTGGAGCCCAGGGGTTCAAAACCAGTCTGAGCAACATAGCAAAACCCCATCTCTACAAAAAATACAAAAATGAGCCAAGTGTGGTCCATGCCTGTGGTCCCAGCTATTCAGGAGGCTGAGGTGGGAGGATCGCTTGTGCCTGGGAGATGGAGGTTGCAGTGATCCATGATTGTACCACTGCACTCCAGCCTGGGTGACAGAGTGAGACCCTGTCTCAAAAAGAAATAAATAATTAAGAAAGGAAAGAAGGTCAGACGCAGTGGCTCACACCTGTAATCCCAGTACTCTGGGAGGCTGAGGTGGGTGGATCACCTGAGGTCAGGAGTTTGAGACCAGCCTGGCCAACATGGTAAAACCCCGTCTTTACTAAAAATACAAAAATAGCCAGGCATGGTGGCGGGTGCCTGTAATCCCAGCTACTTGGGAGGCTAAAGCAGGAGAACCACTTGAGAGGCGGAGGTTGCAGTGAGCCAGCATCGTGTCACTGCACTCCAGCCTGGGCAACAATAGCAAAACGTCTCAAAAAAGAACGGAAAGAAAATGGGTAAAACAGAACCATCTCTGCAGGGTTGTTGGAACTATCAAAGTAACTCATGAGCAGCCTTTGTAAACTCTTTAATACCAGAGCCGTGAGGATGACCAGGAGGATCTTCCTTTTCTAAGGGAGGGTAGACATGGAGGCCTCAAACTTCCCACAACACGTGCAAAAAAGAAGCTGGCCCGACAGTCCTGCACTCAGCTGCCCTCTGCCCCCTGCGAGGGCCTGGCTCACCCTTCTCCACGGTCCCCCTCCACTTTCGGGCCCAGTCGGCCAACTGCTGGGCATAGGCCTTTTCGATGCGGGCACGCTCCTGGAAGCAGCTGACCAGGTCCCCGCACAGCCGGTGCCCGTCCTCCACCCGCTGCACCGTGCGCCTGTAGTTGCCAGCCTGGGCATACAGGAGAAGGGCACTGTCACCAGGGAAAAGCCTCCTTTTGGGCTGGGGCTGTCAGTTGGGCTCCTCCCCTAGACAAGGAGCTGAGCCCAGGACCCAGCTGCTCACCTCCCAGAAACTGCCCCCTAAGGCCTCCCCGCCAGCGTCCTCTTCTGGAGCCATGGTGTCCCCGCAGCACGGAATGGTGGCGGATTTGGGGCTGTGGAGGGCAGAGGGGTAAGTGGGAAAGCTGGACATACGTTTTTGGGGATAGGAAAAGACCCTCTGTATACCTGGGCCTCACCCCACCGCCTTCCCCACCACCCAAGGAGCCGTCAGAGCTAGGACTTAGCAGGCAGGGCGCTGAAGACCCTAAGAAGGGCCAGGATGGGTGAGGATGGAGTCTCAAAGCTCTTCCTCTCGCTGCTCTGCCCTTCCCCTCCTGCCCCCAACATACCTGGGGCCTAGAAATCACTTCAGGGACCTGGGTGTCCAACTTTCAATGCTGCCACCGTGACTCTGCCTTGAAGGAGAGCAGAGTGAGGGTGAGGGTGGGGACCTAGAGCGTCCAGGGCGGTGCCCAGCACCCCCGATATAGCAACTGCTGTCAGAAGCGCCAGATTCCAGGGAGGAGAATGCCAGACGGGTCACACGATCCAGCCAGGGATTAAATGGCAGGCGGGGGTGGGCGGTGGGCAGAGGGCCCCACTCCCCCAACTGCGGATGAGAGAAGAAGACTCCTGCCCAGGCCAGGGCCTCTGTTGCCTTCCCTTGAGTGACAAGATGACCCCATTACCCAAGAGGCCAAGTCAGAGGGTGCCTGGCCACATCCCAGTAGCTCCCTGTACTGAGGAGGGCACGAAGGGAGCCAAGAGGCCTGGCTTCTGTCTTGGCCAGGAAGCCTGAACAAGTATGTGTAACTGTCTCCTCCTAAGGAGGCCCCAGCTCCCTCTAAGATGGAACTCCTCTGTGTGCTCAGCTGCCATGCCAGGGCTGGTGTGAAACCCAAACCAAGCAACGCACCAGAAATACGAGGGGCCCTGCAGTCACACGAAGATACGCATCTCAGTCCACACAGCCATTGAGGGCCCACAGGACTCCATGGGGAACATACAACCCAGGCCCACCCTCCAAAGGTCTGGCGTCCAGGGCAGCGTGGAGAAGTGAGAAGCGATGGCCAGCTATAAGAATGTTCCCCAGACTGGGTGTGGTGGCTGATGCCTGTAATCTCAGCACTTTGGGAGACTGAGGTGGGTGGATCACCTGAGGTCAGGAGTTTGAGAGCAGCTTGGCCAACATGGAGAAACCTCGTCTCTACTAAAAATAGAAAAATTAGCCAGGCATGGTGGCAGGCACCTGTAGTCCCAGCTACTGAGGAAGCTGAGGCATGAGAATCACTTGAACCTAGGAGGTGGAGGTTGCAGTGTGCTGAGATTGCACCATTGCCTGGGCAACAGAGTGAGACTGTCTCAAAAAAAAAAAGTTCCCTAGAATTGCAGAGGCGGGAAGGCCAATTCCAACCCCAGAGCCACAGCCCCAGGGACTCAAGGACACAGTGGCATGTGGCTGCTCCCCGCCTGCCTCTGGGCAGGGTCTCAGCTGTCCCCAACACCGACTGACTCACAGACCCTAGAAGGAAATCACTTCCTCTCTGAGCAAGCCCAAGGGACATAGCCAGACCCAGGAGGACAGTGTGTGCCCTTTGTCCCCAAAGCAGGGTGCTGTCACAGAGCTTCCTCCAAACTCATGCACCTCTGCTCCTCCTTCAAACGTCCAATTAAGGCATCTTCTCCTCAGTCACTTCCCCTGTTCCTCTGTCCTTGCTCCCATAGCCCCGGGTGACCCTTCAGCCAGGGTGTATAACCCATGGAGTTGTGGCTGACAGGACAGTGTCTGTCTTCAGTCACCGACAGAGGTTTCTGGGATTCTCATTTGTGTGTCCCCACAAGCTGGAATCAGCAATAATTAGTTAAGTGAGAAAACAGGTGATGTCCACCTGGAGCGCAGGAAACACACCGGCTCCAACAGCTGTGGGAACACTTGGTGCAGGTGGGCTTCCCCCTCTGCTAACAGGAGGCAGAGCTGGGGCTCCGCGGAGACCCAGGCAATGGAGATGCCCACCAGGGGCCTCACGAGCTCGTCACTTGGTTCCCTCTGGAATCTGTCCTGCCTGTCCAGAGAGGGCCTGACAGGGCGATGGAGAGAAAGAGAGCTGCCGCCATGAATCACAGGGCTCTGGAGCCTGCCCCAGTCCAGCCTCAGGAGCCTGGGGCCCCTTGCCTGTTCCAGCCTCCGAGTTCCCTGCTCCCCAGAGAGCTGCCCCCCACCCCTTCCCTCTCTCTGGCCCCAGAACAGAGCAAGCTGTGTGTACTGGGCTGGCACAGCTCCCTCCGGCCTCCCAGAGCAAACACAGGCCCAAGCCCCGGGTGCAGCCAGGCCCCACAGCCGCAGCCTGACCTCTGTGGTGGGGGGGAAGGCTTGCACCTTGGCCCCTGTTGAGGAGGTTGGCACCCTGTGCCTCCTGAGCTCAGCAGAGACCCAAATCAGTCCCCACCACAGGCAAGAGCTCAGAAAGCAGGTAATGCAATCTTCCCAGCCCCGGGAGCCAGCACGCTCGGCTCTAAGAGGTCTTCGTGGGCTTGGCAGGTTCTCCTTGCAGCTGCACCGGCCTGGAGAGGGAAGACCCCCTCTCCATACCTGAGGCCTGAAGGTACCCGGCCCCAGACCAGCCCTAACCCCTTCCAGAAGCTGGGGGCTTGCCCCTGGTAGGGAGCTCAGCCATTCTGCCCGGCCCATCCCTGGGACCTGAGTCACAGGCTGCGCCCTAGGGCTTCTTCCCCTGGCGGCCCCTCCCGGTGCGCCCGCAGCCCTAGGATTTCAGGATAGAGCCGGGGGGCGGGGTCAGTCGGCTGGTCCGGAGAGGGGCAGCGAGGTTAGAGGGGCTGGAACCAGAAGCCAGAGCTAGCCAGGTCAGGAGGCTGCGGGAGCGGGTGGCGCAGCCAAAGGGGGAGGAGGCAGGGCCAGGGAGGGGCATAACAAAGGGGCACTTTTGGAAACCCGACCTGCCGGCCGGGGTGCCTTCTCCCAGATGACGCACTCCGAACCCCAGCCTTCACTCCAGAGCTCGGCGCCCAGGGGCTACGCGCCTCTGGCCTCAACTCTTACAGACCGCGCCCCTCGACAGGACCCCTTGCCGCCCGGAGCTGCATAACTCGGAGCCCGTGGAGCCACGCGGAGCGGCAGGGCCAGGCCTAGCCACCGAAGCTCTAGGACTTCTTGGCCAAACTTGTTGAACTTGGTCTCGGCGGGGGTGGGGCCACCGATCACTGCCAAGGGGAGGGGACACCCCCTGCCCGGGCCGGCCTCGCCGTGGGCTCCAGATGGTGGCCCCGGGCAGCGGACCCAGGAATCGGGGCTCGCAGCAGAG
>NW_012107141.1:5286036-5289591 GCF_000951045.1 Mandrillus leucophaeus
GGGGTGCGGGCGGAGGTTTCTCTGCTCCGCCCGTGTGCGGAGTGCCTGGGCGGGCTCCCCAGGGTTGCACCCGGGTGCTGCAGGGAGCCCGATTTCGGCTTTACCCCTCCCCGACCGTTGCAGAGGCTGGGAGACCCGAGGGAGCAAGAAGGGACCCGGCCGGCACGGGCAGCCTTGGAGCGGGGCCGGGGGCTGCACTGCCTCACATTTTTTGCTGAGCACAGCCTGTTTAGAAATTGGCTCAGGCGAGCCTCACAACCACCCCTTGTAAGCATTAGGATTCCCACCATACAGATGCAAAAACTGAGGCTGGGAGGCTTTTCAGAGGTTTGCCCAAGATTTCCCTTTAGTCGGGCAGGGCCGGGACTCCAGAACCGTGCCCTACCCTGTATAGCTGCCCTGCTAATCTGGGGCGCCTTCTAAGGCCTGAGACGAACACGCGGTGGGGGTGGGACAAAAAGGCGTAAGCTCCTCCCCCTCCGTTTTCTTATTGCCAGATTTTTGTACCACGATTCATTCTTAAATCCCTTCGCCCCCCTTTATCAGTCTGGTACATTTTTCCGTATCGCCACGATCCCACTCCACGCTAAATAAATCCCTTCTCCCTCCCCTCTTCCCCCTGGAGGGAGATTTTGCAGAGCGGCCCCGTCTGTTATTTATATCCATTGGAGCGGTCCAAGAATGTTCGAAGCTGACCTAATCGCCACCTGCTCGGCCTCTCCGCCCCTCCCGCTCTCTCCTGGGCCCGGTGACCCAGCGGCGGTGCCCTGAGCGTTGGAGACTAGGGGGAGCGCGGGCCAAAGGGGTCGAACGCCCCGGGCGCAGAGGGTCCCGGGCGCGCAGATTCGCAGCGGGTCGGAGAGTCCCGGCGCTCTCGGAGGCGTGCTCCCCCAGGGACGCGGCGCTGAGCTCTCGCAAGCTGAGGCGCCTCGCTGCGCTCTCTGAAGCTCCTACTATTCCTCCCACCCCCGGCTCCCTGAAGAGTGTGAGTGCGTGCGCGCGGAGTTTTAAAAGGCAACTTTAAAAATAGCAAAATTATGTTGTTTCTAAATCCAGGAGGAATCGCTGACGCGTTCTTTACGCAGATGAATCCGCTCACAAAATGAAAAAGGGGCCTAGAGAAAACGAATGGGGGTAATTTTGCCCGCGGAGGGCTCACTTGCTGGGCAGTGCTGATGGAAGGGTAAGGCTGCCTCCCCAAGACACCTGTGGGGCACCCAAGGCGCGCCACCTTTGGCCTGAGGATTCTGGCCGTGCTTGGTAAAATCATACCTGAGTAGTGAATCTGAAACCTGGGATGTGGTTTCTGAAACCAGTTTCAACACCCACTCTCTCTTAGGGCTTGAACAAGTCTTCTCTCCTTATCTCTATTTCTACCTCTGTAAAACATGACAGGTGACCCGGATGACCTTCCACTGAGCCATGAGCCCCAGCTAATTAATGATTGTAAAAATAACTGCAGATCAGAGGAGCTGGGAAAATGGCAAATGACAGCCACAGGGTTTTGTATTCTTTAAAATCAGTTAACATCCCACCTAGCGCCTGAAGGCCTTTAGGCACCTAGACCGAAGTGTGAAAACACAAGAATGAAATTAATTACAGGAGTCACCTATTAAAACCTCATTAAAAATAAGGTGGCAGCCAGGCTGTGGGATCTGGGAAAGCCAGGCCATAGAGAGACTCAGAAAACAGGGCTGTTCATTAGACCACAAGGAGAAGGGGATGTGGACTGTAAAACATCTGGCTTCCCTTGGTCTCAAGTCTGGGAGCAGAAAGCAGAAATGTTGCAGCTGATCTTAATTGCCCCTAAGGTACTGTAGGGGGGAAGAAAACAACAAAATAAAACCCAGAGTATAGGGGGCTGCTTCTAAGGTGAAAGCAGACAGACATGCCCTTGGAAAGCCAGCTCCCAGCTAATGCTACCCCCAGGGCTTCGATTCTGTGTTCTATGGCCAGAGCCCTTAACATCCACACTGCTCCATCAGTGCTGTCCTCAAGCCAGAATTCAAGATGAGATGTCAATAGACAGAGGGCTGCATAAAGACAGAAATCTGGCCGGGAGCAGTGGTGGCCCATGCCTGTAATCCCAGCACTTTGAGAGGCTGAGGCGGGTGGATCACTTGAGGTCAGGAGTTCGAGACCAGCCTGACCAACATGCTGAAACTCTGTCTCTACTGAAAATACAAAAATTACCTGGCCATGGTGGCGGGTGCCTGTAATCCCAGCTACTAGGGAGGCTGAGGCAGAAGAATCGCTTGAACCCGGGAGGTGGAGGTTGCAGTGAGCCGAGATCGTGCCATTGCACTCCAGCCTGGGCTACAAGAACAAAACTCCATCTCAAAGAAAAAAAAGAAAAAAAATGACAGAAATCTAAAGCTGGGTGCGGTGGCTCACGCCTGTAATGGCAGCACTTTGTGAGGCCGAGGCAGGTGGATCACCTGAGGTCAGGAGTTCAAGACCAGCCTGGCCAATATGGTGAAACCCCATTTCTACTAAAAACACAAAAAAACTAGCTGGCGTGGTGGCAGACGCCTGTAGTCCTAGCTACTTGGGAGGCTGAGACAGGAGAATTGCTTGAACCCAGGAGAGGCTGAGGTTGCAGAGAGCTGAGATTGCGCCACTGCACTCCAGCCTGGGCGAAGGAGACTTTCTCTCAAAAAAAAAAAAAAAGACAAATCTAGCAAGGCACTTGGCTCAGGGTACCAATGGGCAGATTGGTCCATTGCCAAATATCGCTCCACTCACAGACTCACCTTGAGTTTCTGGAATGTCCTAACCACTGTGCCTTCATTTGTTTGTTTGTGCATTCATTCATCCAGCCAAGAAAACACTTGAATTTTTACTCTATGCTAAGCTCTATGCTAGAAATGTTGGGGGTACAAAGTTAAATAAGGCAGAGTCCAAGTGTACAGCAATGATGCAATGCAGATAGAAGTATTGAGGGAAAACAGGCAGAAGGGATGGCCTTTCACAGGATATGACACTGATAGGTCTTGATGAGTAGGAATTAGTCATGTGGACAGGCATTCTAGGCAGGAGCTTCAGGGTGTGCCAAGCCCCGGGGGCGTTACCATATGACTTTGTGACCTAGCAATTCTACTTTTCGGTATTTACCCTGGACGGACATGTACAAATGCAGAAAGAGGCACAAGGATGTTTGCATATAGTACTGTTTGCAACAGGGGTGAACTAAAAACAAAAGTTCATCATGAAGGCAATAGTTGAATAACCTAAAGTTCATTCATGCTGTGGATTACTCTGCAAAAACTCAAGAACAAGCTAGAGGCAGGAGTTGGAGACCAGCCTGGCCAACAAAGTGAAACCCCTTCTCTACTAAAAATACAAAAAATAGCCAGACGTGGTGACGTGTGCCTTTAGTCTCAGCTACTTGGGAAGCTGAGACAGGAGAATCGCTTGAACCCAGGAGGCAGAGGTTACAGTGAGCTGAGATGGCGCCATTGCACTCCAGTCTGGGCAACAAGAGCGAAACTCCATCTCAAACAAAAACAAACCAAAAAAGAAAAAAGAAAGAACAAGGTAAAGAGAGAGGTATAC
>NW_012107141.1:5290306-5306835 GCF_000951045.1 Mandrillus leucophaeus
GAGATGTATTCTTATAGGAAGATCTCCAAGACAATGTCAAGGGAAAAAAGCAAAATGCAAAACACACTAAATCTTCACAGAGAATATACATCATACTGATTTTGGCGTTTATCTTTAGGCAGAGGTCTAGAATTGGTAAGGGACATTTTTGTAATGTTAGAACATTTATAATGAGAATGTACCCATGTGTAAATTATGTAACTAAAATTAAAAACTGGGGGGTGGGTGAGTGGGTATTCGTATATAAAATAGTGCTGTCCAATTATTTTCTGCAGTGATGGGAATGTTCTATAGCTGTGCTGGCCAATCTGATAGCCACTAGTAGCATGAGACGAGCACTTGAAATGTGGCTATTGAGAACATAAACTTTCAATTTAAAAATTTTGAAATTAGGCCAGGCGTGGTGGCTCACGCCTGTAATCCCGGCACTTTGGGAGGCCGAGGCAGGAGGACCACTTTAGGCCAGGAGTTCAAGACCAGCCTGGCCAAGATGGTGAAACCACGTCTCTACTAAAAATACAAAAATTAGCCTGGCGTGGTGGTGTGCACCTGCAGTCCCAGCTACTCAGGGCAGGGCTGAGGCAGGAGAATCGCTTGAACTCAGGAGGCGGAGGTTGCAGTGAGCCGAGATTATGCCACTGCAGTCCAGCCTGGATGACAGAGTGAGACTCTATCTCAAAAAAAAAAAAAAAAAAAAAGCTGAGTGTGGTGGCACATACCTGTAATGCCAGCTACTGAGGAGGCTGAGGTCGCCTGAGCCTGAGAGGTCAAGACTGCAGTGAGCCGTGATTGGGCCACTGCACTCCAGCCTGGGCAACAGAGTGGGACCCTGTCTCAAAAAAAAAAAAAAAAAATTAACAACTACATGTGAGTAGTGGCTACTGTATTGGACTGTGCAGGTCTCGAATCTCTAGAATAATGAGGTCATGATGGGGTGGAAGTATCAGAGGCATCTGAACTAGAGAGACTCCAGCTTGAATAGGGGCTGGGTAAAATAAGGCTCAGACCTACTGGGCTGCATTCCAAAAAGGTTAGGCATGCTGAATCCAGCAGATAAAAGGATGCGATAAAGAAGCCGGCCAAAACCCACCAAAACTAAGATGGCAATGTGACCTCTGGTCGTCCTCGCTGTTCATTATACGCTAAATCTGATACACTAGCATGCTAAAAGGCACTCCCACCAGTGCCATTACAGTTTACAGATGCCATGGCAATGTCAGGAAGCTACCCTACATTTAAAAAGAAAATGAAGTCACTCTATATAGTCTAAAAAGGGGAGAAACCCACGTTTCTGGGAATTGCCCACCCCTTGACCAAAAAACTCAGGAATAATCCCCTTGTTTAGCATATAATCAAGAAATAACTATAAGTATTCTTAGGTGAGCAGCACTTGCTGCTGCTCTGCCTAGAGAGTCGCCTTTTTTTTGTTTTGTTTTTTGAGACAGAGCCTTACTCTGTCACCCAGGCTGGAGTGCAGTGGTGCGATCTCGGCTCACTGCAACCTCTGCCTTCTGGGTTCAAGCAATCCTCCTGCCTCAGTCACCAAAGTAGTTGAGTTTATACATGTGCACCACAATGCCTGGCTAATTTTTGTATTTTTGTAGAGACGGGTTATCGCCATGTTAGCCAGGCTGGTCTCAAACTCCTGACCTCAGGTGATCCGCCTGCCTCAGCCTCCCAAGGTGCTCATTGCAAGCTCCGCCTCCCAGGTTCACGCCATTCTCCTGCCTCAGCCTCCCAAGTAGCGGGGTCTACAGGTGTCCGCCACCGCACCTGGCTAAGTTTTTTGTATTTTTAGTAGAGACGGGGTTTCACCGTGGTCTCGATCTCCTGACCTCGTGATCCACCCGCCTCAGCCTCCCAAAGTGCTGGGATTACAGGCGTGAACCACTGCACCCGGCCTTATTCCTTCACTTTCTTAATAAACTTGCTCTCACTTTATTCTATAGATTCACCTCAAATTCTTTCTTTCGCCAGACCCAAGAACCCTCTCCTGGGGTCTGGATCAGGACTCCTTTCTGGTAACAGAAGCAGATAGAAGATGAAGCTGGAAAGATAGGTTGGGATTGGATGGTGAAGATTTGCAAAGTGAGCTAGGGAATTTGGACTCTGTCCTATAGGCAGTGGGAAATGTGCATGGGAGTAAGTAGATCAGATGTCCCCTTTTATTTTATTTATTTATGTTTTTGAGACAGAGTCTCGCTCTGTCGCCCAGGCTGGAATGCAGTGGTGCGATCTCGGCTCACTGTAACCTCCGCCTCCCAGGTTCAAGCGATTCTCCTGCCTCAGCTTCCCAAGTAGCTGGGATTACAGGTGCCCGCTGCCACAGCTAATTTTTGTAATTTTAGTAGAGACAGGGTTTCACCATCTTGGCCAGGCAGGTCTTGAAATCCTGACCTCGTGATCCACCCACCTCTGCCTCCCAACTGGGATTACAGGCATGAGCCACCACGCCCAGCCAGATTTCCCCTTTTTTTGTTATTATTATTATTATTATATACTTTAAATTCTAGGGTACATGTGCACAACATGCAGGTTTGTTACATATGTATACATGTGCCATGTTGGTGTGCTGCACCCATTAACTCGTCATTTACATTAGGTATATCTCCTAATGCTATTAGCAGATTTCCCCTTTTTAACGATAACTCTGGCCACCCTGCCGAGAGTAGATCAGAGCTGGCCGAGTGCTGTAGGCAGGGCTGTCTCCTCTGGATGCTGCTTTGTGAGTTTCCCTCCGTGGCCTCTGGACATTGCCCCAGCATTCCTGACAGGCAGCTGAGGAAAGTATTCTAATTTCACAGCTATGTTTTTCAGAGCTCAGGCAGTCCCACGTAAAGACTGGTCCCAGCTATTAAGAGCAGTTAACCTCAGTCGGGGAGGCTGTTTGTGGATAGCAAGGCAGACCGATGGTGCTCGGGTGAAAATGAATTGCAGGTTTCGAGAGTGCAGCCTATAGAGAAAGGTTCTCCAGGGTCAGGAAGTTACCCTATTAAGAAAAAAAAAATTAAGTTACCCTATATAGTCTAAACAGGGGTGGAACCAGTAGTTCCAGGAATCTGCCATTGCCCCAGGCAGATTCTCTAGCTGGTCCCTGCGTTGGCAGGAGACGCCCCAGGAGTTGCCATTGTGTACTCCGGGTTTCAGCTCTGTTGGCCGGGAGGCTCCTGCTCCGGAAGCCTACCCTGGTGCTCCGGAAGCCTACCCTGGTGCTCCGGAAGCCCCTCCACTGGGGTCTCCTTGCCGGTGAATGAGGAGTTCCTCGTGGCAGATCCATTCATTTCATAGGTTTTCAGGGAACACCCGTTGTGTGCCCAATACCAGGCTGGGTGCTCAGTCCTTAATTCAAAGAAAGCAGGCCAGGCATGGTGGCTCACACTTGTAATCCAAGCTTTTTAGGAGGCCAAGGCAGGCGGATCACTTGAAGTCAAGAGTTCAAGACCAGCCTGACCAACATGGTGAAACCCCGTCTCTACTAAAAATACAAAAATTATCCGGGCATTGTGGTGCACGCCTGTAGTCCCAGCTACTCGGGAGACCGAGGCAGGAGAATTGCTTGAACCCGGGAGGCAGAGGTTGCAGTGAGCTGAGATTGCGCCACTGCACTCCAGGCTGGGTGACAGAGCGAGACTCCGTCTCAAGACAAAAAAAGAAAGCAGACAAGATGCCTAACTTTGTGGAATTTTCCACTGAAATCAAATAAAGTTTCAAAAACATCATTACCAATTGTCATGACTGTTTGAAGGAAAAAAATAAAAAAAAGGACAGTGTGCTGGAAAAGAATAGTGGAAGTGTGGCTTCAGGGAGTTTACGCCTCCACCCAAAAAGACCCAAAAGACAAATGGAAGTTAAAAAGGTGAAGAGGGGACCTAAGGAACGGCATTCCAGGCAGAACAACTGAAGACATGTATGTAAAGGTCCTTACATGAGAACTTGACCTTCTGGGACAGAAGGGTGGAGTGGGCAGGGCACGGTGAATGAGCGGGTGAGAGGCCCAGAATGAGGTGGGAGAGGCAGGCAGCACCCGGACACTACCAGGCTTTGTGAGTTCTGTTTCGAATGCAGGAGGAGGCCCTTGGAGGGATTTAAGCGGAGGAGGGAACTGAATGTCCTTTTTGGATGTTGCATGAGGAATGGATTAGAGCAAGGAATTAGCAAACCATGGCCTGTATGGCCCACAGCTAAGAGTGGTTTTTACTTTTATTCTTTTTTTTCTATGGAGACGAAGTCTCCCTGTGTTCCTCAAGCTGGTCTCGAACTCCTGGGCTCAAGTGATCCTCCTGCCTTGGCTTCCCAAAGTGTTGGGATTACAGGCATGAGCCACTGCCCTGGGCCGGTTTTTACCATTTTAAATGGATGAAAAAATAATAATAAAAAGAAGACTATTTTGTGACACACAAAGGTTATAGGAAATTCAAATTTCGGCATCTATAAATAAAGTTGGATTGGAACACAGCCACACTCATTTATTTATAAACTGCCTTTCGCTGTTTTCACACCACAATGGCAGAGTTAGTACCGTAGTTGCAACAGAAATCATATGGCTCAGACAACCTAAAATATTTACTATCTGCCCCTTACACAAAACTGGCCTGACTCATGGATTGGAGAGAGAGAAAAAGCAGGGAAATCAATTAAGAGGTACCTGCGGTAGATGGTACAGGGGTGAGATGACCACATAAGATGAACAGGGTGACTTGTTCCAGGGTGGTAGCCGTGGAGGTATGAGACGTGCATGGGTCCGGGCAAGGTGGCTCACTCCTGTAATCCCAGCACTTTGGGAGGCCAACGAGGGCAGATCACCTGAGGTCAGTTTGACACCAGCCTGACCAACATAGTGAAACTCCATCTCTACTAAAAATACAAAAATTAGCCAAAGCCAGACGTGGTGGCTCACACCTGTAATCCCAACACTTTGGGAGGCCGAGGCGGGTGGATCACCTGAGGTCAGGAGTTCCAGACCAGTCCGGTTAACATGGTGAAACCCTGTCTCTACTAAAAATACAAAAATTAGCAGGGCATGGTGATGAACATCTGTAATCCCAGCTACTCGGGAGGCTGAGGCAGGAGAATTTCCTGAACCCAGGATGCGGAGGTTGCAGTGAGCCGAGATTGCGCCATTGCACTCCAGCCTGGGCAACAGAGCAAGGCTGAATCTCAAAAAAATAATAATAATAATAACTGGGTGTGGTGGTGCATGCCCGTAATCCCAGCTACTTGGGAGGCTGAGGCAGGAGAATTGCTTAAACCCAGGAGGCGGAGGTTGCAGTGAGTGGAGATCATGCCACTGCACTCCAGCCCAGGCAACAGAGTGAGACTCTATTTCAAAAAAGAAAAAAAAGCGCCGGGCGCGGTGGCTCAAGCCTGTAATCCCAGCACTTTGGGAGGCCGAGACGGACGGATCACGAAGTCAAGAGATCCAGACCATCCTGGCTAACCCGGTGAAACCCCGTCTCTACTAAAAAAAAATACAGAAAACTAGCCGGGCGTGTTGGCGGGCGCCTGTAGTCCCAGCTACTTGGGAGGCTGAGGCGGGAGAATGGTATAAACCCGGGAGGCAGAGCTTGCAGTGAGCTGAGATCCGGCCACTGCACTCTACCCTGGGCAACAGAGCGAGACTCTGTCTCAAAAAAAAAAAAAAGGCAATAATGATGTCCAGATGTTTAGCTACCTGAAAATACCATTTATTGAGACGAGGGAAACTGTGAAAGAGACAGAAAAAGGCGAAAGATCAATAGTTCACTTTTGGACACTTTGGATTTGAGATGCTGATGAGATGTCTGGGAGGATTTGTCAAGAAGGCAGGGGCATGCACTATTCTGGACATTACCAATGAGCCTGAGACCCAGGAAAATGTATAGGAACCCTGCTCCTCAGCCTTGCAATGGGAGCTCTGTGCCGGAGGTGAGGTTGGACCAGGGTGGAGAAGGGGGAAGATGGGAACTCACGCATTAAGTCTTGTCTGTGGTACATCTGTCATTCCGCTCAGCACTCTGTCACCACGGCCTTACAACGACCTGGCAGAGTAGGACTTACTCTCCCCGTTTTACAAAGCAGGAAACTGAAAATCAGAGAGGGGCTACGATTTGCAGAGGGACACATCTAGGAACTGGGGAAGTGAGGGCTGGTTACGAGGTATATTTGTTTCCCAGGGTGGCTGTAACCAATTACTGCAAATGAGTGACTTCAAACAACAGAAATATATTCTCTCATAGTTCTGGAGGCCAGAAATCCAAAATTGAAGTGTTAGTAGGGCCACACTCTTTCCCCAGGCTATGGGGAAGAATTTTTCATTCTTTCTTTTTTTTTTTTTTTTTGAGATAGGATCTTGTTCTGTCATCCAGGCTGGAGTGCAGTGGCATGATCACAGCTCACTGCAGCCTCAAATTCAAGGCATCCTCCTACTTCAGCCTCCCTGGTAACTGAGACTACAGGTATGCACTGCCATGCCTGGATAATTTTTTTTTTAGTTTTTGTAGAGATGTTGACCAGGATGGTCTTTAACTTCCTGGCCTCAAGTGATCCTCCAGCCTCAGCCTCCTAAACTGCTGGGATTACAGGCGTGAGCCACTGCACCAAGCCTTGAATCTTTCCTTGCCTCTCTCCTAGTTTTTGTGGCTGCCAGCAATCTTTAGCACCCCTTGGCTTACAGCCTGTCATTCCAATCTCTGCCTCCATTTTCCCAGGATCTCCTCCTCTGTGCATCTATTTCTCTGTATCTGGCCTCCTTCTGCTTCACTCTTTTGTTTGTTTTTGTTTTTAGAGATGAGGTCTCACTGTATTGCCTAGGCTGGTCTTGAACTCCTGGGCTCAAGAGATCCTCCCACCTCAGCTTCCCAAGTAACTGGGACAACAGGCATGGGCCACCATGCTGGCTTGCCTTACTCTTTTCGGTGTGTGCTTCACTTTTTTCTTTTCTTTCTTTCTTTCTTTTTTTTTTTTTTTTGAGATGGAGTCTCGCTCTGTCCCCCAGGCTGGAGTGCAGTGGCGCGATCTCGGCTCACTGCAAGCTCCACCTCCCAGGTTCACTGCATTCTACTGCCTCAGCCTCCCGAGTAGCTGGGACTACAGGTGCCCACCACCATGCCCAGCTAAGTTTTTGTGTTTTGTATTTCACCATATTAGCCAGGATGGTCTCAATCTCCTGACCTCGTGATTCCCCCACCTCAGCCTCCCAAAGTGCTGGGATTACAGGCGTGAGCCACCACGCCCGGCCTTTTTTTTTTTAATTATTATTTTTTTGAGACGAAGTCTTGCTCTGTCGCCCAGTCTGGAGTGCAGTGGTGCGAGCTTGGCTCACTGCAACCTCTGCTCCCCCGGTTCGAGCGATTCTTGTGCCTCAGCCTCCTGAGTGGCTGGGATTACAGGCATGCACCACCACACCCGGCTAATTTTTGTATTTTTAGTAGAGACAGGGTTTCAGCATGTTAACCAGGCTGGTGTTGAACTCCTGAGGTCAAGTGATCTGCCTGCCTCAGCCTCCCAAAGTGCTTGGATTACAGGTGTGAGCCACCGTGCCAGGCTGATGTGCCTCACTCTTATTAGGACACTTGCCATTGGATTTAAGGTAACTGGATAATCCGGGATGATCACCTCACTTAAAAATGCTTAATTAGGTTGGGTGCAGTGCCTCAAGCCTGTGATCCCAGCACTTTGGGAAGCTGATGTGGGTAGATCGCTTGAGCCCAGGAATTGGAGACCCACCTGGGCAACACAGTGAGATACTGTCACTACAAAAAATATACAAATTAGCTGGGTGTGATGGCAGGTGGCCATGGTTTGAGCTACTCAGGAGCTCAGGAGTTCGAGGTTGCAGTGAGCCATATTCACGTCACTGCACTCTGCCTGGGTGACAGATTGAGACCCTGTCTTGAACAGACAAACAAACAAACCTTTTTTTTTTTTTTTTTTTGACATGGATGGAGTGCAGTGGCACAATCTCAGCTTACTACAACCACTGCCTCCCAGGTTCCAGCAATTTTCCTGCCTCAGCCTCCCAAGTAGCTGGGATTACAGGCACCCGCCACCACACCCAGCTAATTTTCGTAGTTTTAGTAGCAACAGGGTTTCATCATGTTGGCCAGGCTGGCCTAGAACTCCTGACCTCAGGTGATCCCCCTCGCCTTGGCCTCCCAAAGTCCTAAGATTACAGGCGTGAGCCACTGCACCTGCCAAGAACAAACCTTTAATTATATCCAAAAAGATCCTTTTTCCACATAGAATAACATCCACAGGTTCTGGGGATTAGGATATGGACATATCTTTTTAGGGACTGCCAGTCAACCCAGCTAGAGGAGCTAGAGGAGGCCGCAGCTGTTAGCCTTGGAAATCTTATAAAATGCTTCCTGAGCTTAAAAAGCAGGCAGCTTTTCCTACTATTTCTTCATCTAGCACAAATATGCCTCTTTGCAGGATGGCCTGGCAGCCTAAATGCTGCCAACCCAAATGTGGCTTGGTCTTCTAGACTGTGTATAATTATGACAAAACCCTCAGAATCTGAGCCCTTATGACACAGGGATAGTCAAGTATGAAGGGGAGGCCAGGCGCAGTGGCCCACGCCTGTAATCCCAGCACTTTGGGAGGCCGAGGTGGGTAGATCACTTGAAGTCAGGAGTCCGAGACCAGCCTGGCCAACATGGTGAAACCCCATCTCTACTAAAAATACAAAATTACCTGGATGTGGTGGTGCATACCTGTAATCCCAGCTACTCAGGAGGCTGAGGCAGGAAAATTGCTTGAACCTGGGAGGCGGAGGTTGTGGTGAGCTAAGATCGTGCCATTACACTCCAGCCTGGGCAACAAGAGCGAAACTCCATCTCAAAAAAAAAAAAAAAAAAATGTCTTTGGGGATGTGCACTCAGAGTTTGGAGCACAGGGGAGGACGCGTGTGGATCTGTACAAAGATACCACCCCACCTGGCCATGGGCTTCCCCAATAAGAGCCACAGCTACCCAGGTAGCTTGCCACCTTCCTCCCCATAGAGAAACTAAGCTGGGGTTTCTTGAGCAAGTTTTTTGTCACAGGGACAGGAGACAACGCAGGGCAGTGGAAAAGAGGGTGGGAAGAGGGAAATGTAAAGGAATGTAAGTATAGTTCTCCCAGCCCTGCTCACACGTGACTCATCCACCCATAGGGAACTAGCTTGGCTGTAACACAGACAGAATCATTTTTATTTCTGCCACTTGGGATTTTTGCTGTCCTTGGAAGAGACCTTTGGCATGAGAACAGTGAGAGGAAGGATCTAGCAGAACTCAAAACCCTGGTTTCTGATTCTGGAGTTCCAGTTCTTTCTACGATGGTTTTCTAATCACTGAGGACTTCTGAGAACAGCAAAGGGCTTGTTCACCACCATCATCAGACCTTATTAGTAACTCACATACCCCCAGGAGATTATATCACAATGTCTATTTGCAGAACACTTTACAATTTACACAACACTTTCACATGTATTATTTCAGCACTCTGGTGATTGTTGTGCAAATCTGGCTGCCTAGAGAAGTTACCTGGCATTCTGTACATACGGTATTTTATGACATGATATTGATTTAGTGTGTGGATGGTGCCTCATCCCCCGTATATAAAAACAGAGGTGAGGCTTGGGTTTGGGTTTTTGTTTTGTTTTTTTTTTTTGGACAGGGTTTCTGTCACCCAGGCTGGAATGCAGTAGTTTGATCTCAGCTCACTGGAGCCTCAACTTCCTGGGCATTGATCCTCCCACCTTAGCTTCCCAAGTAGTTGGAAATACAGGCACAGACCACCACGCTGGGCTAATTTTTTTTTTTGAGACAGAGTCTCACTCTGTCGCCTGGGCTGGAGTGCAGTGGCGCGATCTCAGCTCAGTGCAACTTCTGCCTCCCGAGTTCAAACGATTCTCCTGCCTCAGCATCCTGAATAGCTGGGATTACAGGCGTACCACCATGCCTGGTTAATTTTTGTATTTTTAGTAGAGATGGAGTTTCACCATATTGGCCAGGCTCGTCTCAAACTCCTGACCTCAAGGGATCCACCCACCTTGGCCTCCCAAAGTGCTGGGATTACAGGCATGCGCCACCGTGCCCACTTGAGGCTTGAGTGCGTATGTGTGTGTGTGGGTGTGGGTGTGTGTTTTTCTTGTTTTGCTTTTTGGTATTTATGAAGCTGTCTGACACTTCCATCGTTATCCAAATACACACACACACACACACATACACACACACACACACACATATACATATAGTTGTTGTTTTTGTTTTGTTTGAGATAGTCTTATCATGTCGCCCAGCCTGGGGTGCAGTAGCGCGATCTCGGCCCACTGCAACCTCTGCCTCCTGGGTTCAAGCAATTCTTCTGCCTCAGCCAACTGTGTATCTGGGACTACAAACACATCCCCCCACACCCAGCTAATTTTTGTGTTGTTGTTTTTTGTTTTTTGTTTGTTTGTTTTTGTTTTTGTTTTTTGAGACAGAGTCTTGCTCTGTCGTCCAGGCTGGAGTGCAGTGGTGCGATCTCGGCTCACTGCAACCTCCGCCTCCCGGGTTCAAGTGATTCTCCTGCCTCAGCCTCCTGAGTAGCTGGGATTACAGGCGCCCCACCACGCCCGGTTAATTTTTGTATTTTTAGTAGAGATGGGGTTTCACCATTTTGGTCAGGCTTGTCTTGAACTCCTGACCTCAAGGGATCCACCCATGTCAGCCCCCCAAAGTGCTGGGATTACAGACGTGTGCCATTGTGCCCGCTTGAAGCTTGAGTGTGTGTGTGTGAGTGTGGATGTGGGTGTGAGTGTGTGTTTTGTTTTGTTTTTTGGTATTTATGAAGCTGTCTGATACTTCCATTGCTATCCAAATTTATATATATATATACATATATATGTATAGTTGTTGTTTTTGTTTTGTTTGACACAGTCGTCTTACTGTGTCGCCCAGCCTGGAGTGCAGTAGCACCATCTCAGCCAACTGCAACCTCCACCTCCCGGGTTCAAGCAATTCTACTGCCTCACTCTCGTGAGTAACTGGGACTACAGGCATGTGCCACCATACCTGGCTAATTTTTGTATTTTTAGTAGAGACGGGGTTTCACCGTTTGGGCCAGGCTGATCTTAAACTCCTGACCTCAGGCGATCTGCCCGCCTTGGCCTCCCAAAGTGCTGGGATTACAGGCATGAGCCACCGCACCCGGCCTCATTTTTGTATTTTTAATGGAGATGGGGTTTCGCCCTGTTGGTCAGGCTGGTCTCAAACTCCTCACCTCAAGTGATCCGTCCACCTCAGCCTCCCAAAGTGCTGGGATTACAGCCATCAGCCACTGTGTCCAGCCCCAAAATTGTGTTTTTGACGCTGATTGCTGCTCCCGGAGTGTGGGACTCCTGCCTTCAGTCAGCACTGTTACGGATTTTCTCCTGTTAGGGCATTTAAATATGTGTTGGAGATGCCAAGCAGCAAGGACTCCGGATGCCTGTATTCAGTCTGTTTCCAAGCCTTGAGGAGGAATTTAATCTTCAGTTTGCTGCAAATTCTGCAGAATCCTTGAGGCTGTTATTTGCAAACCACTGGATGCAGTGACTGTGCGGGAAGCTCACACACATCATCTGTGTGGATTATGCATAGTTTTGCAGACTCAGCAAAGCGTTTGGATCCACAGACCACTTGAACAGAATCAGAGTTGTGTATTAGCCTGCACCAGGAAAATTCATCCCACGAAATGGAAATTTCCCAGAGGGAGCCCGGAGTTGAAAGACTTCTGCTGCTAGGCGGGGCGCGGTGGCTCATACTGTGATCCCAGCACTTGGGGAGGCCAAGGCAGGCGGATAACCTGAGATCGGGAGCTCGAGACCAGCCTGAGCAACATGGAGAAACCCCATCTCTACTAAAAATACAAAAATTAGCTGGGTGTGGTGGTACGTGCCTGTAATCCCAGCTACTCGGGAGGCAGGAGAATTGCTTGAACCCGGAGGCAGAGGTTGCAGTGAACCGAGATTGCAACACTGCACTCCACCCTGGCAACAGAGCTAGACTCCATCTCAAAACAAAACAAAAACAAAACAAAACAAAAAAACAAAACAAAAAAACAGACTTCTGCTGCTTTTACAGCAAATCATGAAATCCACAGGTCCCAAAACTGGAAGGGATCCAAGGGACCATCTAGTCCCTCCCCTTTCATTTTAGGATGAGGAAACTAAAGCCTAGAAAACTGAAAGGATGAACCCAAAATCCCATAGCCCAAGTCCAATGCTCTTTCCACTGTGCTATGTTACCTGTTCTAGAAAACACCCCGACAAAGCCAAATATTGTTTTGCAGATCAAAGAAACTGGCATTATTTAGGGTCATGCTCATGGTCTGCCCAGCTTCCAGTGTAAGTGAACCTGAGACCTTGATTTGCTATCCCCAGCAGCTTTTCAGTGAGTTGCCTTGTGATGCCTTAGGTCGAAGTAGTGTCACAGACAGGAGCAAAACGTCTGTAAACAGGGCTTTATGACGTGGTCTCTTCATGGCAAGAAAGCAGAGCAGGGCTGCCCCATCCTCCTCACTATCAGATTAGCAGCATCAAAAAGTAGGTATCAGGTCAGGCATGGGGGCTCACACCTATAATTCCAGCACTTTGGGAAGCCAAGGCGGGAGGATCGAGGATCGCTTGAGCTCAGGAGTTGGAGACCAGCCTGGGCAACATAGCAAAACTCTGTCTCTACAAAAAATACAAAAATCAGCTGGGTGTGGTGGCTCATGCCTGTGGTCCCAGCTACTGGGGAGGCTGAGGTGGGAGGATCACCAGAGCCCAACAGGTTGAGGCTTCAGTGAGCTATGATCATGCCACTGCACTCCAGCCTGCAGCCTGGGCAACAGAGTGAGACCTTATCTCAATAAATAAATAAATAAATAAATAAATAAATAAATAAATAAATACAGTGTTAAAATTTTGTGTCCACCCTGCATCTGAGGGCTCATCAGATGGGAATGGATGACTTTAAGCCCCTAGGAAGTTGTTTTGCTGTGTAGCAAAGGGAGCCAAAGTAAAGCCTGGGGTTAGTTAAGATGCCTCAAAGCACAGCCTGAAACAAAGTGCTTTACAGGAGTGTGCAAGGCAGGTCTCCCCTGCTCAAACATGGCTCTTTTTTTTTTTTTTTTTTTTTGAGATGGTCTCCCTCTGTCGCCCAGGCTGGAGTCCAGTGGCACGATCTCGGCTCACTGTAACCACCGCCTCCCAAGTTCAAGTGATTCTCCTGCCTCCACCTCCCAAGTAGCTGGGTTTACAGGTTTACCATGCCTAAGTTTTGTATTTTTAGTAGAGATGGGGTGTCGCCATGCTGGCCAGGCTGGTCTCGAACTCCTGATGTCAAGTGATCCACCCATCTCGGCCTCCCAAAGTGCTGGGATTACAGGTGTGAGCTAACGTGCCCGGCCCGCACATGGTTCTTTCTATCCACCATGGAAAACCTCTCCAGTCCTAAAAATGGATTCTGGGAAAACGTGGCATTAAGCAGGACATTTCCTGTGCTCATAAATCCATTATAGCTAGAGGTGGCCTCCCTGCCCATGCATTTCCTGCTCCCTCTGCCTGCAACGCCCTCCCACTCCCGCTGGCTCAATCTCTCAAGATTCAGCTTAAGTGTCACCTTCTCTGGGAAGACCTCCTTGACACTGTCTTTTCTTTTTTATTTCTTTCTTTTTATTTATTTATTTTTTCTGAGACAGGGTCTGTCTCTGTGGCCCAGGCTGGAGTGCAGTGGTACAATCGCAGCTCACTACAGCCTTGAACTCAAGTGATCCCTCCACCTCAGCATTCCCAGTAGCTGAAACTACAGGTGCAAGCCACCATGCCCCAGTATTTTTTTTTTTTTTTTTTTTTTTTTTTATTTTTTTTTTGAGGCATGGTCTCGCTATGTCGCCCAGGCTGGAGTGCAGTGGCTGGCCTCAAGTGATCCTCCTGTCTTAGCCTCCCAAAGTGCTGGGATTGCAGGTGTGAGCCACCGTGCCTGGCCAACACTGTTCATTCTTTACCCCATTTGAAGCTGACTTAAAGTGCTCCTTTTCTGTGCCCCCCGCCCCCCAATGCCTCTTCTCTCAGCAAGCTTATCACATTCTATTGTAGTTGTAGGTTGACTTGTCTCCCACTCTTAAAAGACACACTCCGTTGGGGGCAAAGAGTGTTTTCCATTTCAGCATTTCTTTTTTGTTTTTGTTTTTTTAAAGACAGGAGTCTAATCTCAGCACTTTGGGAGGCCAAGGTGGGCAAATTGCTTGAGCCCAGGAGTTCGAGACCAGCCTGGGCAACATGGTGAGACTCTGTCTCTACAACAACAACAACTTAGCTGGGCATATGCAAGCCTGTAGTCCCAGTTACTCAGGAGGCTGACAGGGGACAAGTACTTGAGCCTGGAAGGTGGAGGTTGCAGTGAGCCGAGATGACACCACTGCACCCCAGTCTCGGTGACAGAATGAGACCTGGTCTCTCAGGAAAAAATAAAATAAAAAGACAGGAGTCTGGTTCTGTCACCCAGGCTGGAGTGCAGTGGCACGGTCATAGTTCACTGTAATCTTGAACTCCTGGCTCCAGTGATCCTCCTGCCTCGGCCACTCAAAGCGCGGGGACTACAGGCGTGAACCACCGCGCCTGGCTGAGCATTCTCTTTGGAACAGTGAAGAGGAGAGTAGATTTTAAATAAATGTCAGTAGAATTAATGATTCTTCTGCCTGCCATCCAATCACCCCCTTTATCTGGCCCCTCTTACTTTTTTTCTTTTCAAACAGAGTCTCGCTCTGTCACCCAGGCTGGTGTGCAGTGGTGCAATCTCGGCTCACTGCAACCTCCACCTCCTGGGTTCAAGCAATTCTCCTGCCTCAGCCTCCCAAGTAGCTGGGACTACAGGCACATGCCACCACACCCAGCTAATTTTTGTATTTTTAGTAGAGACGGGGTTTCGCAGTGTTAGCCAGGATGGTCTCGATCTCCTGAACTCATGATCCACCTGCCTCAGCCTCCCAAAGTACTGGGACTACAGGCATGAGCCACTGCACCCAGCCTTTTTTTTTTTTTTTCTCTTTTGAGACAGAGTCTCACCCTGTCGCCCAGGATGGAGTGCAGTGGTATAACCTCGGTTCACTGCAACCTCCACCTTCCAGGTTTAAGCAATTCTTCTGCCTCAGCCTCCCAAATAACTGGGACTATAGGTATGCGCCACCATGCCCGGCTAATTTTTGTATTTGCAGTAGAGACAGGGTTTTACCATGTTGGCCCGTCTGGTCTTGAACTCCTGACTTCAGGTGATCCGCCTGCCTCAACCTCCCAAAGTGCTGGGATTACAGGTGTAAGCCACTGAGGCCGGCCTCCTCTTACATTTTTTAAAAGAAATAGAGGCAAGAGAGGCCTCACTGTGTTGCCCAGGCTGGCCTCAAACTCCTGGGCTCAAGTGATTTTTCTGCCTTATCCTCCTGACCAGCTGGGACTCCAGGCACACGCTTCTGTGCCCAGCCAGCCCCTCTGACTCTTGAAAGATCTTCAATATGAGGATCTCTTCAAGCTGCCTCCTATCCTACCAATAAATGTCACTGTTCCCAGCCAGACACCACCAGGAACACTCCTGTAGCTGAAATTGGGGTGTATTGCTGTTTGCAATGGAGAATGTGTACTGGGGGAATGATGGGACATCTGTCTAAGAGGGTGTTAGAAAGGACTTATTACAGGATTTGACTTGCATTGGGTGATTTGGGGAAGAGTCAAAGAAACAGGGCTTTGCTCTAAATTGGAGGCTGTCAGGAAGTGGGGGTAATACTATAATTGTTTTTTTGTCGTCGTTTTCAAGACAGAATTTTGCCCTTGTTGCCCAGGCTGGAGTGCAGTGGCACGATCTCGGCTCACTGTAACATCCACCTCCGGGGTTTAAGTAATTCTCCTGCCTCAGCCTCCCGAGTAGCTGGGATTACAGGCATGTACCACCATACCCAGCTAAATTTTTGTATTTTTAGTAGAGACGGGGTTTTGCCATGTTGGCCAGGCTGGTCTCGAACTCCTGACCCCAGGTGATCCGTCTGCCTCGGCCTCCCAAAGTGCTGGGATTACAGGGGTGAGCCACGGTGCCTGGCCCTTAAGATTGGTTACTGAAGTGGTTCAGAGCATGCCACCTCAAAATATGCCACTTTAGCATACTGATTATATACTGGGCTGAAGGCACAAGAGAAACAGCAGATACAGGAAAGGATCTCTGACCTCTCCCTTTCTACCTAAAAGAGGTCATAAAATTTCTCATGAGAAAGTTTCCTTACCTAAACCAGGAAGAAAGAGACTGAGAACCTGTATAAACCAACCTACTAAAATAAGCCCTACCTTCCATTACTTTCCTCCATCTATTTCCTAGTCACTGTCTCACAATTTACTGCCCCTAGTTCAAGCCTCTTTGTCTTGTCACATCCCCACTGTGCCCAGTTGTGAACAATTAACTGTGCTTTTTTTTTTTTTTTTTTGAAACAGTCTCCCTCTGTCACCCAGTCTGGAGTGCAGTGGCACAATCTCGGCTCACTGCAACCTCTGCCTCCTGGGTTCAAGCGATTCTCCTGCCTCA
>NW_012107141.1:5306885-5307373 GCF_000951045.1 Mandrillus leucophaeus
TAGCTGGGATTACAGGCATGTGCCATCACGCCTGGCTAATTTTTGTATTTTTGTAGAGACAGGGTTTCACCCTGTTGGCCAGGCTGGTCTTGAACTCCTGACCTCAGGTGATCTGCCCCCTCGCCTGCCAAAGTGCTGGGATTACAGACGTGAGACACCACGCCCGGCCCACAGTTGATTGTTCTTTGTGTGAAAAGGTAAAGGTATATAAGCTTTTGAGCCTAACAGCTTCTTTGGGTCTTCATTTTCTTTCTAAAGTCTCCCATGTGTACACACAAAAATATTAAATAAAATTTGTATGCCTGGCTGGGCGTGGTGGCTCACACTTGTAATCCCAGCACTTTGGGAGGCTGAGGCAGGCGGATCACGAGGTCAGGAGATCAAAACCATCCTGGAGGCCGGGCGCGGTGGCTCAAGCCTGTAATCCCAGCACTTTGGGAGGCCGAGACGGGCGGATCACAAGGTCAGGAGATCGAGACCATCCTGGC
>NW_012107141.1:5307753-5308496 GCF_000951045.1 Mandrillus leucophaeus
AAAAACCATCCTGGCAAACATGGTGAAACCCATCTCTACTAAAAATACAAAAAAATTAGCCTGGTGTGGTGGCGGGTGCCTGTAGTCCCAGCTACTTGGGAGGCTGAGGCATGAACCCGGGAGGCAGAGCTTGCAGTAAGCCGAGATTGTGCCGCTGTACTCCAGCCTGGGCGACAGAGCAAGAGTCTCCCCAAAAAAAAAAAGAAAAAAAGAATTTGTATGCCTTTCTTCTGTATATCTGTCTTACATCAGGTTTTTTTCTTTTCTTTTCTTTCTTTTTTTTTTTTTTTTAAGACAGGGCCTCAGTCTCCCAGGCTGGAATGCCATAGCACCATCAGCTCACTGCTGCCTCAACCTCCCAGGTTCAAACAATCCTCCCACCTCAGCCTCCCAAATATCTGGGACCACAGGCTTGTGCCACCACGTCAGC
This sequence comes from Mandrillus leucophaeus, assembly GCF_000951045.1. NCBI lineage: Eukaryota > Metazoa > Chordata > Mammalia > Primates > Cercopithecidae > Mandrillus > Mandrillus leucophaeus. Next base: position 5,308,184 of record NW_012107141.1, read on the forward strand.
TAATTTTTAAATTATTTTTGTAGAGATGAGGTCTCACTATGTTGCCCAGCTAGTCTTGAACTCCTAGGCTCAAACCTCCCACCTCAGCCTCTCAAAGTGCTGGGATTACAGGCATGAGCCACCACACACGGCACATGGCCAGTTTCTTTTTTTTTTTTTTTCTTTTGAGACGGAGTCTCACTCTGTCACCCAGGCTGGAGTGCAGTGACACGATCTCCGCTCACTGCAACCTCCGCCTCCCAGGTTCAAGCAATTCTCCTTTCTCCACCTCCCGAGCAGCTGGAATTACAGGCGCGCCCCACCACGCCCGGCT
>NW_012107141.1:5308546-5321428 GCF_000951045.1 Mandrillus leucophaeus
TTTTTTTTTTTTAGTAGTGACGGGGTTTCACCATGTTGACCAGGCTGGTCTCGAATTCCTGACCTCAGGTGATCCACCCACCTCAGGCTCCCAAAGGGGTGGGATTACAGGCATGAGCCACCGTGCCCGGCCTGGCCGCTTTAATTCTTAGTCTCAGCTACAGAAGCTGAGAAGGTAGAAGGAAGTTTTTTTGTCCTCCCACATCCTGTACCTTAATAAATGTTATCTATAAGGTGAGAGGAAAGAAGCAAAACTAAAGTTGTGATTGGGAAAGCAGCTGCAGTGAATCACATTGGCGAAAACAGGGAAATATTTGGTCATTTCGGTGTTTTGGACAATGTCCATATTTTTGCCTGTGTTCTGACATGAGTGATGATTTTCTTGTTTGTTTTTTGAGACAGAGTCTTGCTTTGTCGCCCAGGCTGGAGTGTAGTCGCACAATCTTGGCTCACTGCAACCTCTGCCTCCCGGGTTCAAGCAATTCTCCTGCCTCAGCCTCCTGAGTAGCTGGGATTACAAGCCCACGCTACCATGCCCAGCTAAATTTTGTAATTTTAGTACAGATGGGATTTCATCATGTTGGTCTGGCTGGCCTTGAACTCCTAACCTCATGATTTGCCCACCTCAGCCTCCGAAAGTGCTGGGATTATAGGCATGAGCCACTGCGCCCGGCCGTGATGATTTTTTTTTTTTTTTTTTGAAACAGTGTCTCACTTTGTCACCCAGGCTGGAGTGCAGTGGTGTGATTTCAGCTCACTGCAACCTCCGCCCCGAGTTCAAGCGATTCTCCTGCCTCAGCCTCCTGAGTAGCTGGGATTACAGGCGACTGCCATCGTGCCCGCCTAATTTTTGTATTTTTAGTAGAGACAGAGTTTCACCATCTTGGCCAGGCTGGTCTTGAACTGCTGACCTCATGACCCACCCACCTCGACCTCCCGAAGTGCTGGGATTATAGGCGTGAGCCACTGTGCCTGGCCATGATGTTTTTGTCTTGGTTTATCATGGCCACAGAGTAGCCTTGTCTGGTGTTGACGTACTGTGAAACTGTTCACTTCAGTGGAACACCAAGGCCTAGCTGATAGTACCAGGCCCACTACCACATGCCAGGGCTTCATTGCCTTTCTCAGAACTCACACCTGTTCCTGAATGTTACCAAGCTGTTCCTGTTCCTTGCCTAGGAGGCTCTTTTCCCTTTCCCAGCCAAACACTACTTTTTTCAAGTCAAACTGCACAAAATTCCATCTCCCCGTGAGGTCTTCCCAAAGACAGTGAAACCGCCTTTGCAAAATTATAACCGATACAGTGAAAGAGATCTAACTCAACCAACTCCATCTTGCTTTTAACCTCCAAGCTGTCCTTTTTCATTCCTGGGCGTAGGCTGAACTAACTTTGGGAGAAATTTATTTATAATTTATAGTTTGAAACAAAGACGATGGCCGGGCACAGTGGCTCATGCTTGTAATCCCAGCACTTTGGGAGGCCAAGGCGGGTGGATCACCTGAGGTCAGGAGTTCGAGACCAGTCTGACCAATATGGTAAAATCTCGTCTCTATTAAAAATATAAAAATTAGCTGAGCAAGGTGGCGTGTGACTGTAGTCCTAGCTACCAGGGAGGCTGAGACAGGAGAACTGCTTGAACCCCGGAGGCAGAGATTGTGCCACTGTACTCCAGCCTGGGCGACAGAGCAAGACTGCCTCAAAAATACATACATACATACATACATACATACATACATACAAACAATTCATAAAACAAAGATGATAACAGTCCTTTCCCAAAGCAGACCATCTTCCTGCTTGCCTAGGGACTAGATTGCTTCTGTAGGACTAACATTAGCCATAAGATTAGAAATAATTATGGTTTAGGAGTCATGCAGCTGGAGGTTACAAGCTTTTGACCCTCCCTAAACTGCTCCTAAGATCAGTGCTTGAGATAGTTTGCAGACCCTGCACTTGATGGATCAGCTGGCACCGCCCAGATCGATAAACTGGCTCACCTGATCCTGTGGCCCCCACCCAGGAACTGACTCAGAGCAAGAAGACAACATCAACTCCCTGTGATTTCATCCCTGACCAGTCAGTACTCCTGGCTCACTGGCTTCCCCCAGTCACCAAGTTATTCTTAAAAACTCTGCTCCCCGACTGGGCGTGGTGGCTCACACCTGTAATCCCAGCACTTTGGGAAGTGGAGGCAGGTGGATCACCTGAGGTCAGGAGTTCAAGACCAGCCTGGCCAACATGGTGAAACCCCATCTCTACTAAAAATACAAAATTAGCTGGGCATGGTGGCGCATGCCTGTAATCCCAGCCACTCTGGGTACTGAGGCAGGAGAATTCCCTGAGCCCAGGAGGTGGAGACTGCAGTGAGCTGAGATTGTGCCACTGCATTCCAGCCTAGGTGGCAGAGCGAGACTCCGTCTCAAAACAAAACAACAGAAAAACCAAAACACCACCACCAACAACAAAAACTCTGCTCCCCAAATGCTTGGGGAAGCTGACTTAAGTAATAATAAAACTCCGGTATCCCGCACAGCTGGCTCTGCGTGAATTACTCTTTCTCTATTGCAATTCCCCTGTCTTGATGAATCGGCTCGGGCAAAATGAACCCCTTGGGCGGTTACAACAGTACTACTTTCTCCATAGAATTAGCTTTCCTGCATGCATCTAAAAACCTTAATTGGTCATGTCTGTAATCAAAGCAATTTGAAAAGTTGAGGCTAGAGGATGGCTTGAGCCCAGGAGTTCAAGGCCAGTCTGGGCAATATAGTGAGACCCTGTTTCTATAAAACCAAAAACCAAAAACTCTTGATTGGCATAGCATAGTTAGTCTTCAAATGTATCCCTATCTTGAAGTATTTTACTTGTTTCACGTGTGTTTTTCTTCTGTTCCCAATAGGTTGTAAATCTTTTAGAGGCAAAGTCCCTTTCTTACACTTCAATATCCCCTACAACTGAGCACCCTGCTGAAGGACAGGTTAGTCTGAGTTGGCATATTGGTTGGTCTGAATAAGGAGAGAGGGGAGAACAGTTTGCTTCTGCAACACAGCTGTGAAAACACAGCTCTAGGCTAGCAGGGGAGTAGCTCCCAGCTTGCCCCTTTCCCAGGTAAAGCCATTTCTATTTTTGTTTGTTTGTTTGTTTGTTTTAGACAGAGTCTTGCTCTGTTAGCCAGGCTGGAGTGCAGTGGCACGATCTTGGCTCACTGCAACCTCCCTCTCCTGGGCTCAAGCAATCCTCCTGCCTCAGCCTCCCGAGTAGCTGGGACTACAGGCGCCCGCCACCATGCCCAGCTAATTTTTTGTATTTTTAGTAGAGACGGGGTTTCACCGTGTTAGCCAGGATGGTCTCGATCTCCTGACCTTGTGATCCACCCGCCTTGGCCTCCCAAAGTGCTGGGATTACAGGCATGAGCCACTGCGCCCGGCCAATATTTATTTATTTATTTATTTATTTATTTATTTTTGAGACAGAGTTTTGCTCTTCTTGCCCAGGCTGGAGGGCAATTGCACCATCTCAGCTCACTGCAACCTCCGCCTCCTGGGTTCAAGCAATTCTCCTGCCTCAGCCTCCCAAGTAGCTGGGATTACAGGCGCTGACCACCACACCCAGCTAATTTTTGTATTTTTAGTAGAGACAGGGTTTCGCCGTGTTAGCCAGGATGGTCTCGATCTCCTGACCTTGTGATCCACCCGCCTTGGCCTCCCAAAGTGCTGGGATTACAGGCATGAGCCACTGCGCCCGGCCAATATTTATTTATTTATTTTTGAGACAGAGTTTTGCTCTTCTTGCCCAGGCTGGAGGGCAATTGCACCATCTCAGCTCACTGCAACCTCCACCTCCTGGGTTCAAGCGATTGTCCTGCCTCAGCCTCCTGAGTAGCTGGGATTACAGGCGTGTGCCACCACGCCCGGCTAATTGCACCATCTCAGCTCACTGCAACCTCCACCTCCTGGGTTCAAGCGATTCTCCTGCCTCAGCCTCCCAAGTAGCTGGGATTACAGGCATGTGCCACCACGCTCTGCTAATTTGGTATTTTTCCTAGAGACGGGGTTTCTCCGTGTTGGTCAGGCAGGTCTCGAACTCCCGACCTCAGGTGGTCCGCCTGCCTCGGCCTCCCAAAGTGCTGGGATTACAGGCATGAGCCACTGCGCCCGGCCAATATTTATTTATTTATTTATTTATTTATTTATTTTTGAGACAGAGTTTTGCTCTTCTTGCCCAGGCTGGAGGGCAATTGCACCATCTCAGCTCACTGCAACCTCCACCTCCTGGGTTCAAGCGATTGTCCTGCCTCAGCCTCCTGAGTAGCTGGGATTACAGGCATGTGCCACCACGCTCTGCTAATTTGGTATTTTTCCTAGAGACGGGGTTTCTCCGTGTTGGTCAGGCAGGTCTCGAACTCCCGACCTCAGGTGGTCCGGCTGCCTCAGCCTCCCAAAGTGCTGGAATGACAGGCGTGAGCCACCATGCCTGGCCAATTTTTATTTATTTATTTAGAAACAGGGTAAACCTCTGTCATCCAGGCTGGAGTGCAGTGGCACAATCATAGCTCACTGCAGTCCCAAACTCCTGGGCATAAGCGATCCTCCCACCTTAGCCTCCCAAGTAGTTGGGACTACAGGCGCGTGCTACCATACCTAGCTAAGTTGTGTATTTTTTAATTTTTTAGACAGGGGTCTCAGTATTGCTGAGGCTGGTCTCCAACTCCTGGGCTGAAGTGATCCTACTCCCCTGCCCTCTCAAAGTGCTGAGATGACCAGCATGAGCCACCACACAGGACCAAGAGTTGATTTTGGTAACATCTTCTGTCCCTATCTGTCTGAAAAGTCCTTGAGAGCAGGATCTACCATTAATGCATTAAACAATTATTATTATTATTTGTTTGCTTATTTTGAGATGGAGTCTCACTCTGTAACCCAGGCTGGAGTGCTGTGATGCTCTCTCAGCTCACTGAAAACTCTGCCTCCCAGGTTCAAGTGATTCTCCTGCCTCAGCCTCCTGAATAACTGGGATTACAGGTGCGTGCCATGATGCCCAGCTACTTTTTTTGTATTTATTTATTTTTATTTTTATTTTTTTGAGATGGAGTCTTGCTCTGTCACCCAGGCTGGAGTGCTATGGCATGATCTTGGTTCACTGCAGCTTCCCTCTCCTGGGTTCAAGCAATTCTCCTACCTCAGCCTCCTGAGTAGCTGGGACCACAGGCGACTGCCACCACGCCCCAGCTAATTTTTGTATTTTTAGTAGAGATGGGCTTTCACCATGTTGGTCCAGCTAGTCTGGAACTCCTGACCTCAAGTGATCTGCCCGCTTTGGCCTCCCAAAGCGCTGGGATTACAGGCGTGAACCATCACACCTGATGGTATTTTTAGTAGAGACGGGGTTTCACCATGTTGGCCAGGCTGGTCTTGAACTCCTGGCCTAAAGTGATTCACCTGCCTTAGGCTCCCAAAGTGCTGGGATTACAGGCTTGAGCCAACGCAATTGCCTACCATTAATGTATTTTTGTATATCTCCTCCCACCCCCACAAACTGTCAGGCAGGGGGCTTAGTGGGTGGTGGAAAGGCCCAGCAGTGCCTGAGTAACCCCTTTGCAGAAGGGCTTTGCCTACCTCTTTGCAGAAACTAGGGCACATCCAAACTCTCTCTTCTCAGGCTAGGCAGGACAGCGTGGCCTCACCTCTGAACCTTCAAGACTTGGACTTTGGCTGAAGCCAGGGCATAGGAGTTCTAAGTCCCACTGGCCACATGCCCTCTGGCCCATCACTGTCCCAGGCTGCTCCTAGGTGGACACTCAATAGGTTAGGCAAGTCTTAGTTAAAAGCAGTGAGAGGCCGAGAGGCTGGGCATGGTGTAATCCCAGCACTTCGGGAGGCTGAGGCAGGCAGATCACGAGGTCAGGAGACTGAGACCATCCTGGCCAACATGGTGAAACCCCGTCTCTACTAAAATACAAAAAAATTAGCTGGGTGTGGTGGTGGTGCACGCCTCTAGTCCCAGCTGCTCTGGAGGTTGAGGCAGGGGAATCGCTTGAATCCGGGAGGCAGAGACTGCAGTGAGCCGAGATTGTGCCACTGCACTCCAGCTTGGGTGACAGAGCAAGACTCTGTCTCAAAAAAAAAAAAAAAAAAAAAGAATCAGTGAGGAGGCTGGGCACGGTGGCTCACACCTGTAATCTCAGCAGTTTGACAGACCGAGGTGGATGGATGCCAGGAGTTCTAGACCAGCCTAGGCAACATAGGAAGACCCTGTATCTACAAAAAATGCAAAAACTAGCTGGGTGTTGTGGCGCGCACCTGTAGTCCTAGCTACTCGGGAGGCTGAAGTGGGAGGATCGATGCCCAGGAAGTCGAGGCTGCAGTGAGCCCACGTCCTGCCACTGCACTCCAGCCTGGGTGACAGAGAGGTCCTGTCTTTAAAAAAAAAAAAAAAAAACCGGCCAACCACCAAACAAAAAAGCAGTGAGGGTCAGACATAGTGGTTCATGCCTGGAATCCCAGCACTTTGGGAGGCCGAGGTGGGAGGATCACTTGAGCCCAGGAGGTCCAGACCAACATGGGAAACATAGCAAGACCTTGTCTCTACAAAAATACAAAAATTAGTCAAACTTGAGGACGCAGGTCTGCAAGCCTACTTGGGAGGCTGAGGTGGGAGGATCAGTGAAGCTTGAGTGACTACATCACTGCACTCCAGCCTGGGTAACAGAAGACAGACGACGTCTCTAGAAGAAAAAAAAAAAGGCAAGGCGTTCCAATCATTCTCCCTTCACAGAGAAGCAGCTTGGATTCGATGGGGCTATAGTTTCTGGATTCCGACTGCAAAGCTGACCGCTGGTACAGCGCAGCTTCTAACTTAGGAAAGGCACTAGCTCTCTACAAAGCCGCCACGCCCCAACTACACCCTGTAGCTACCAGCCAATCCCAAAGCCCGAGCGGGCGTCATCACCAGTTGCAAGGCGGGAGCCAGGGCCTTGGCTGGTACCAGGCCTCCTCCCCGGACCCGCAGAGGCCTGGCAGCGCCTCGTCTGAGGAGGGTTCGTGTCGGGAGGCCAAGGCTGGATGATCACTTAAGCCCATGAGTTCAAGACCGGCCTGGACAACATAGCGAGACCCCGTCTCTCCAGAAAAAGAAAAAAAAAGGAAAAAAGAGAGAGAGAGATAAATTAGCCGGGCGGGGTGGCGCACGCTTGTAGTCCCATCTACTTAGGAGGCTGAGGTGGGAGGATCGCTTGAGCCCAGGAGGTGGAGGCTGCACTGACCTATCATCGCGCCACTGCTCTCCAGCGTGGGCGACAGAGCCAGACCCTGTGGCTGAAAAAATAAAACATAAAGCCGGGGGCCATCTTTGCTCCGGGCAGGTCAGCTGACCCGGGCTGGCACAGGCCCTGGCGCAGTTCCCCCGCCCCTCCCGAGAGCGCTGGCACCGCCCCCTCCCCGCGCCCCCTCCTTCCAGGAAGGGGCGGGGTCTCCTAGACGGGTGGGGCCGGAGCTCGGAGCTGGTTTGAACAAGCCCTGGGCATGTTTGGCGGGAAGTTGGCTTAGTCGGCTACCTGTGGCCCCGCAGTTTTGTAGTCCCCGCCTTGTTTCTCCCCAGAGGTCTCTCAATCCTCCCTCCATGATCTTCGCATAGAGCACAGTACCCCTTCGCACGGAGGACGCGATGGCTCCCAAGAAACGCCCAGAAACCCAGAAGACCTCCGAGATTGTATTACGCCCCAGGAACAAGAGGAGCAGGAGTCCCCGGGAGCTGGAGCCCGAGGCCAAGAAGCTCTGTGCGAAGGGCTCCGGTACTGCCTGTGCCTGCTGCTTGAATATTTCCGCCTTTTGGGGTGCTCGCGCAGGAGGCTGCAGCGGGGGATGGGTGCTCCGAGGCTCCCGAGGCCGGCGCAGGTCACGGATGCCTCCGGCTGTGCATTGTACCTGCAGGTTCTTTGACACCAGAGCGTTTAGGCTTCAACACCTCTCCCGCCAGGTGACAGGAAGCAGACAAGCTCCGTAACAACAGACACACGGACTTGTCAGATTCCTTGTTTGTAGCAGGGTTCTTGCACAGTTTGGACGACTTCAGAGAATCCTACCTTTCCTGGCACTGTGTGTGCTGGATTTCATAGTCACGCTTGTTAGCTGCACGTGCTAGGTGGTCAGTTGTGAGAGCCCCCAATTCCTTCCCTCCTTAGAAAGCTCATTCTCTGAGGTTTACTGGGGCTAGAACCTGAGGCTATAAGGAGTTTCGAGACACTCAAAAACTGGAGCTGGGGCTTGTTAATCAAGTGGTTTTTGTCCATGAGAAGAAAGAATTGGTTGTCAGGACGTCGGACCTATAGTGATTGGGTCCTCAAATACAAGTTTGGTGATCCGGAGTTGTTGCTTTATTGCTATTCTAATTTCACTCACCTCCCCAGAAGTAACCTAGTTAAGAGCATTTCCAGGCCTTCCTACCTATTCCTTCTTTTCCTAAACGGTGACTTCTGCCATGCTCCCCTAAAATATTTTTATTGTGCATTATATGTGATTTATAAAATTGTGACCCTGTCCCATCTCGTTTTGCAGCCCAAACTGGGAAGAGTTCTGCAGTGTACTTTATTCTTGTGTGTTTCTTTGGCTGGGGTCTCAGGAACCCTGAACGATTATTTACTTTCATTTCAGTCTTACTGTTTGGGGGAGTGTTTTGGGGAAGGGGTCCAAATCCCTACTCTTTTTTTTTTTTATTTCTGGTGCTGGGTGAGACCGCACAGACACGGAAAGGCCTCAGGAGATGATGAGACAGAGATTAGCCATGCCGAATGAAACAAGGCTTCCTTTCAGGGAATTCAGCAGAAAAACCTTTCGTGAGATTGGAGAGGAAAATATGTCTGTTCTGCTTGGCAGGTCCTAGCAGAAGAGGTGACTCAGACTGCCTCTGGGCGGGGCTGGCTGGCCCACAGATCCTGCCGCCATGCCGCAGCATCGTCAGGACCCTCCACCAGCATAAGCTGGGCAGAGCTTCCTGGCCATCTGTCCAGCAGGTAAGGCATTTTTTGCCTCAAGTCCTCAAGGGTTTGCACGTGCATTTTTACTATTGCATGCTCCCAAATTAGATGATGGCTTGGTTCACCAGCTTGTCAGAGTGGTCCGATCACCCAGACTGTGGTGACTGGCCTACTGGGCACTCAGCCAGGTAAAAAAAAGTCTTATGTTGTAAAGGTCCCAGCTGGAATGCACTCTGCCCCTTTTGCTTTCCCAGATTATTAGTTCATGTACATTGCAAATATTTTCATGCACAGGGCAGGCGGTTAGCTTTCCTTTGGTGGGAGGACTTGGCTCTAGGGCTCATCTATGAAGGAGGCAGAGATTGGCAGTTTACCCAGAACTTGGGTTTTAATTCAACCTAATTCATTTCTCTCTGTGGCAGGGGCTCCAGCAGTCCTTTTTGCACACTCTGGATTCTTACCGGATATTACAAAAGGCTGCCCCCTTTGACAGGAGGGCTACATCCTTGGCGTGGCACCCGACTCACCCCAGCACTGTGGCTGTGGGTTCCAAAGGGGGAGATATCATGCTCTGGAATTTTGGCATCAAGGACAAACCCACCTTCATCAAAGGGGTGAGCAGTTCCCCATGCCAGGTCGTGCTAAAGAAGTGTTTGCTGGCCGGGCACGGTGGTTCACGCCTGTAATCCCAGCACTTTGGGAGGCCGAGGCGGGCAGATCACCTGAGGTCTGGAGTTTGAGACCAGCCTGGCCAACATGCTGAAACCCTGTCTCTACTAAAAATACAAAAATTAGCTGAGCGTGGTAGCAGGTGCCTGTAATCCCAGCTACTCAGGAGGCTGAGGCAGGAGAATTGTTTGAACCTGGGAGGTGAGGTTGCAGTGAGCCAAGACTGCGCCATTATGCTCCAACCTGGGCAACAAGAGTGAAACTCCATCTCAAAAAAAAAATAGTAAAATAAAATAAAAATAAGGAGTGTTTATTGAGGGAATGAAAGGGATATTGATGTCATCCAGTAATTGTCAGGAAGAGGACTGGGATCAAAAGTAACTGTGGGCATTTTCAAATACGTAAATGGTGATGATATATATTTTTCTAATGCCTGCCCTTAAAATACTAGAAGATATAGACTATTGATCATCCATAGAATTGAAGCCCCTTCTGGGCTGGGCGCGGTGGCTCACGCCTGTAATCCCAGCACTTTGGGAGGCCAAGGTGGGCTGACCACGAGGTCAAGAGATCTAGACCACCCTGGCCAACATGGTGAAACCCCATCTCTACTAAAAGTACAAAAAATTTGCTGGATGTGGTGGCGCGCGCCTGTAGTCCCACCTACTCGGCAGGCTGAGGCAGGAGAATCGCTTGAACCCGGGAGGCAAAGGTTGCAGTGAGCCGAGATCGCACCACTGCACTCCAGCCTGGGCAACAGAGTGAGACTCCATCTCAGAAAAAAAAAAAAAAGAACTGAAGCTCCTTCTTACCACATTGACCTCATCTGACACCACTGTCTTTTCTCACTTCCTATGCTGTAGCCACACCAGTTGTTTCTATTCCTGAAACCCAGTCTCTGTAATTGCTGTTCCCATTGACTGGAGTGCTTTTCCCCATGGTCTTCTCATGGCTGGCGTCTTCTCATGCAGGTCTTTGCTGATTCTACCTCTTCAAAGAGGCTTTCACTGGTGGTCCTTACTCATAACGTAGATCCCACTCCTCCACCGTCATTCCCGGTATCATTACCCTGCTTCACGTTTCCCCCCGGTGTTGGCCAGTGTCTGAGATCTGATGCTTATTTGTATGTGTTTGCCAACTAATGGCAGGGACCTTGCCTGTCTGGTTCACCACTCTATTCCCGGTGCCTGGAACAGTCTGGCCTAGAGTAGCTGCTTTATATTTGTTGAATGAATGAGGGGCTTGAAGTGTAATTGAGCAGATAGGATGTATACATACGAGGTAATTAACAATACAGATGCCAAGTGCTACAGAATGTGAAAGAAGGAAGAACCCCTTGTGAATTGGAGTCAATAGAGAAGACTCCATGGATAAGCAAGGAGGAGCAATATTAGGTAAATGGAGAGAAAAGAAGGAAAGGCGTAGTGTGATCGGGTGAGGTTTGGCATAGAGTTCTTGGAGATGGTCTTTGTTGTGTCAGAGTTTATCATCCGTTGCTGAAGGGTGAGTGTGTTGTCCCCTCTAAGACCTTTAGCCAGCCCAGCTGGTGGCTAACGTTGGACGGCTGTGCTGTGAAAAGTGACACTGGGTTTAGAGCAGGAGTCACAAACTTATATGGCTCCAGAAGCCAAACAGAGTGGAGAAAAAAAAAAGAATGTATGGTGGTAGCGTCAGGGGTAAACTAGAGATGACCATTGTGCAAAAATGTAGGTCTTGTGCTATCAGATGTGATTTTTTCAAACAAAGCCACAAATCCTCATTTTTTTAATGTCAAATATCTTGAGTGTTAAAAAAAAAGTAAAATACATGTAACATAAAATTTATCACCTTAGCCATTTAAAACTTTTTAAAAAATAATGATAAAATACATATAACATGAAATTTACTTTCATAACCATTTTTAAGTGCACAGTTCAATGGCATTAGGTAAATTGTGTAACCAGTCTCCAGAACTTCATTATTTTATTTTTTTTTTTTATTTTTTGAGTCTCATTCTGTCACCCAGGCTGGAGTGCAGTGGCACAACCATAGCTCACTGCAGACTCCACCTCCCTGACTCAAGGAGTCCTCCAGCTTCAGCCTCCCATGTAGCTGGGACTACAGGTGCGCACCACCATGCCTGGCTAATTTTTAGAGATGTGGTCTCTCTGCTTTGCCCAGGCTGGTCTCAAACTCCTGGCCTCAAGCAATCCTTCTGTCTTGTCTTCCCAAACTGCTTGGGATTACAGGACTAAGCCACTGTGCCGGGCCTCTAGAACTTCTTAATATTGGCACTAAATAAAATTAAACACACATCTCAGCTGAATTCTGCTTCAGCCCACTATTTTTCTAACTCTAGTTTAAAGGTAGAGATGGGGGAAACCCAGGAGGAGGTCTCTTAAGTGGAGGGATTTGGAGACCAGCCCACCAGAAAAGGCCAGGTTAGACAGGTGTGGGAGACTGGAATTCAAGGTGTGAGATGGGTGTTCAAGGAACAAGTGCCAGCAGCCCCCAGAAAGGCAGTCAGAGGAGTGCCGTGGACAGAGAAGGGTAGGTTTCCTGCCTAGCTAAAGAGGCAGGTGACCGCCAATATGGCAGCATGAAGTTGAAGTCAGAATCCAGAGCTCAGACAGGAAGACATTTGTTTTCTTGTTTTCTCCAGGAGTCTAGGACATGGGAATAGAGGAATTTAGCTTATGCCTGGAGATGGGAAGAAGCAGTGTAGGGTATTCTAGGGGAAGATCTTCCTGACTAACAGGGTAATGACAAGTGCTTTGAACTTGTGCCAGACTGAGATTTTTTTTTTTTTTTTTTGCATCACCTTATGACATGCATGTAACTTTCTTTACAGTGTAAGCTTTCTTTACACTGTAATGAAGATTGGTCTAGGCATTGAATTTCGTGACTTGCAGTTGCAGGGAGCTAGGTTGGAGCAAAGGAAGGGTATGGCAGTCTGGAGGAGAACTGTCTGGTTTTGCTCCCAGATGCTGACAGCAGAATGCTGATTTGAGACCAGTTACTGGAGGAGTAACAGTGCCTCATTTTGTCACTTCTTTAGTCATCTGACTTTGGCTGTGACCTCTACATTCTTCAGGCCCTTGTCAAGGGAACATGTATTACAGTTTCACAATGAAGATAGCTTAATTTTATTACTATTATAAAAACAATGTATGGGGCCAGGTGCAGTGGCCCACGCCTGTAATCCCAACACTTTGGAAGGCCGAGGCGGGTGGATCACCTGAGGTCAGGAGTTCAAGACCAGCCTG
>NW_012107141.1:5322258-5324877 GCF_000951045.1 Mandrillus leucophaeus
TGAGCCACTGCACCTGGCCTGGGTTTTTAAAATTATATCTTTATTGAGGTATAGTGGACATAAACTGCACCTATTTTAAGTGTACAATTTGGCTATTCTCAGCCTATGGGGTAGTCCTACTCCATAGGAGCAGTAAAAAATAAAAATAAAAAAAAAAAATTGTAAAATTTGATGAGTTTTGATGTATGTGTACAACTGTGAAGCCATTACCACAATTAAAATAACTCACATTTCCCCCCCTTTGTAGTATATTTGGGGCGTGAGAGATAGATGAGTTATCTATGACCCTTTGTAATCCACTCCTCTCTACCCAATATCTTATTCACTGTAAACTGCTGATCTACTTTTTATTTTTAGAGATTAATTTACATTTTCTAGAATTATATATAAATAGAATCATAGAACATATGCTCTTTTATTTTTGTTCTAACTTCTTTCAGTATAATTATTTAAAATTTATCTACATTTTTATGTGTAGTTTTTTTTTTGTTGTTGTTTTTTATCTTTCTGAATAATGGTTCATTGTTTTTTGGTTTTTTTGGGTTTTTTTTTTTGAGACAGAGTCTTGCTGTCTCAAAAAAGGGGGAGTGCAGTGGCACGATCTCGGCTCACTGCAAGCTCCGCCTCCCAGGTTCACACCATCTCCTGCCTCGGCCTCCCAAGTAGCTGGGACTACAGGCATACACCGCCACACCCGGCTAATTTTTTTGTATTTTTAGTAGAGATGGAGTTTCACCATGTTAGTCAGGATGGTCTGGATCTCCATCCATAATTTTTTTGTATTTTTAGTAGAGACGGGGTTTCACCGTGTAGCCAGGATGGTCTCTATCTCCTGACCTCGTGATCCACCCGCCTCGGCCTCCCAAAATACTGGGATTACAGGCGTGAGCCACCGCACCCGGCTGCTTTTTTTTCTTTAAAGACAGGGTCTTGCTGTGTCACGCAGGCATGATCATGGCTCAGCATAGCCTCAACCTCCTCGGCTCAAGCAATTCTCCTACCTCAGCCTCCTGAGTAGCTGGCACTACACACACAGGCCACCATACTTGGCTAATTTTTAAATTTTGTTATAGAGACAGGGGTCTCACTGTGTTGCACAGGCTACTTTCAAACTCCTGGCCTCAAGCAATCCTCCTGCCTCGGCCTCCCAAAGTGCTGGGATTATAGGCGTGAGCCACTGCACCCAGTCGCATTGTATTGATATGCTACAGTTTATTCATTTACCTATTGAAGGATATTTGGAATGTTCTCTAGTTTTTGAATGCAACATGTAAAGTGGCTGTGAACATTCACATACAAGTATTTGTGTGGATATATGTTTTCATTTTTCTTGGGTAAATACTTAGCAGTGGAATGGCTGGATTATTGAGTAGGAATGTTTTAAAGATACTTTTTAAATGAGAAAAGGCTTTTCTATTTACCCACATATTGTCATTTCCAGTGCTTTCATTCTTTCATGTGATCCAGATTTCCTTTTGGTAATATTTTCCTTCTGCCTGAAGAAATTCCTTTCATATTTCTTATAATGCAGATTGTTGATGAATACTTTCCACTGTTGTTTGTCTCAAAAAGTATTTTGCCTTTATTTTGGGGGAGGATGTTTTTGCTAAGTATAGAATTCTAGGTTCACAGTTTTTAAAATTATTTAACTTTTATTTTTTAATTGACGAATTAAAATTGTATTTATTTATCACGTACCATATATTGGTTCGCAGTTTTCTTTCTTCAGTACTTTAAAGATGATTTCTAGGCCGGGCGTGGTGGCTTACGCCTGTAATCCTAGCACTTTGGGAGGCCAAGGCAAGTGGATCATTTGTGGTCATGAGTTCCAGACCAGCCTGGCCAACATGATGAAACCCTGCCTCTACTAAAAATACAAAATTTAGCTGGGTTTGGTGGTGCTCACCAGTAATCCCAGCTACTTGGGAGGCTGATGCATGAGAATCGTGCTTGAACCTGGGAGGCAGAGGTTGCAGTGAGCCAAGATGGCATCACTGCACTCCAGTCTGGGTGACAGAGTGAGACTGTGTCTCAAAAATAAATAAATAAAAATAAAGATGATTTCTAGCTGGGCACAATGGTTCATGCCTGTAATCTCAGCACTTTGAGAGGCTGAGGATGGGGGTCCTCTTGAGGCCAGGACTTTTAAGACCAGCCTAGGAAACACAGCAAGATCTCATCTCTACAAAAAAATCTTAAAAATTAGCAGTAGCTTGAACTTGCAGTTCCAGCTACTCTGGAGGCTGAGGTGGGAGAATTGCTTAAGCCCAGGAGTCCAAGGCTTCAGTGAGCTCAGCAAGTCTGGGTGACAGAGCATGATCCTGTCTCAATTAAAAAAACAAAACAAAACATCCCGATGAGAAGTTTGCTGCTATCCTTATGTTCTTCCCTATGTAATTTTTCTTCTGGTGGCTTTAAAAATGATTATGAGACCGGGGGGCACGGTAGCTCATGCCTGTAATCCCAGCACTTTGGGAGGCCGAGGCGGGCGGATCATGAGGTCAGGAGATAGAGACCATCCTGGCTACACGGTGAAACCCCGTCTCTACTAAAAATACAAAAAAATTAGCCAGGCGTCGTGGCAGGCGCCTGTAGTCCCAGCTACTTGGGAGGCTGAGG
>NW_012107141.1:5326357-5328365 GCF_000951045.1 Mandrillus leucophaeus
TAATCCCAGCACTTTGGGAGGCTGAGATGGACAGATCTCCATCCAACATGGTGAAACCCCATCTCTACTAAAAATACAAAAAAATTAGCTGGGCATGGTGGTGGGTGCCTGTAATCCCAGCTACTTGGGAGGCTGAGGCAGGATAATCACTTGAACCCGGGAGGCAGAGGTTGCAGTGGCCCGAGATTATGCCACTGCACTCCAGCCTGGACAACAGAGCGAGACTCCATCTCTATTAAAAAAAAAAAACTGGTAGAAAACACGTAACAAAATTTACAACCTTAACCATTTTTAAGTATACAGTTTAGTAATGTTAACTATATTCACGTTGTACAACAGATCACTAGAACTTTTTTCTTATAAAATTGAAACTCTACACCCGCTGAACAACAAGTCTCCACTTCTTCCTCCCCTTATCTCCTGGCAACCACAGTACTACTTTCTGTTTCTGTGAGTTTGACTACTTTAGATGAGATCATCTAAGTGGAATCATACAGTATTTATCTTTTTGTGACAGGCTTATTTCCCTTAATACAGTTTTTTAAGATTCATCCATGTTGTAGCATGTGGCAGAATTTCCTTCTTCTTTAAGGCTGAATAATATTCCATCATTTGTGTGTACCACCTTTTGTTTATCTGTTTATTCACTGGCAGACACTTAGGTTGACTTCATCTTTTGGCTACTGTGAATAATGCTGCAGTGAATATGGGTGTGCAAATATCCCTTTGAGACCCCGACTTCAGTTCTTTGGGGCTAATGCCAGTAAGTAGGATTGCTTCATCAAATGGTAATTCTGTTGTTCATTTTTTGAGGAACCACCATACTGTTTTCCATACTGGCTATACCATCTCATGTTCCCATCAGCAGTGTACAAATGTTCCTACTTCCCCACTTCCTCACCAACATTTCTTTTCTTTTCTTTTCTTTTTTTTTTTTTTTTTTTGAGATGGAGTCTCCCTCTGTCACCCAGGCTGGAATGCAGTGGCGTAGAATCAGCTTACTGCAACCTCTGCCTCCCGAGTTCAACTGATTCTCCTGACTCAGCCTCCAGAGTAGCTGAGATTATAGGCACACACCACCATGCCCAGCTAATTTTTGTATGTTCAGTAGAGATGGGTTTTGCCATGTTGGCCAGGCTGGTCTTGAACTCCTGACCTCAGGTGATTCACCTGCCTTGGCCTCCCAAATTGCTGGGATTACAGGCGTGAGCCACCATGCTCAGCCTTTTCTGTTTTTTTGATAGTGGCCGTCCTAAGCGATGTGAGGTGATAGCAGTGTAGTTTCATTTGCATTTCTCAAATGATTAGTGATGTTGAACATCTTTACGTGTGCTTCTTGGCCATTTGTATATTTTCTTTGAAGGAATGTTTATTCAAGTCCTTTGCCTTTTTTTTTTGTTTTTTTTTTGAAACAGGGTCTTACTTGGTCACCTAGGCTGCAGTGCAGTGGCATGATCATAGCTCACTGCAGCTTCGAACCTCTGGGCTCCAGTCATCCTGCTGCCTTAGCCACTCTGGCTAAGACTGGGACTGCCGGTGCTTGCCACCATACCCTGCTAACTTTGTTTTGTTTTGTTTTTTTCGCTATCTCTTACAGAAAGGACCTACTAACTTAAAAAAATTTTTTTTTCCGTAGAGACTGGGTCTTGCTAGTCTCCCAGGCTGGTCTTGAACTCCTCTTTGCCTGCTTTTAGTTGGGTTATTTGTTGTTGTTTTGTAGAGGGTCTTCATATATTCTGGATATTAACCTCTTTTTTGTTTTTTTTTTTTTGTTTTTTGAGATGGAGTTTCGCTCCTGTCGTGCAAGCTGGAGTGTAATGGCGCAATCTCCGCTCACTGCAATCTCCACCTCCCGGGTTCAAGCAATTCTCCTGCCTCAGCCTCCTGAGTAGCTGGGATTACAGGCATGAGCCACCATGCCCGGCTAATTTTTGTATTTTTAGTAGAGACACGGTTTCACCATGTTGACCAGGCTGGTCTTAAACTCCTGACCTCAGGTGATCCGCCC
>NW_012107141.1:5328415-5330245 GCF_000951045.1 Mandrillus leucophaeus
ATCACACCACTGCACTCCAGCCTGGGCAACAGAGACTCTATCTCAAAAAAAAAAAAAAAAAAAATTATGATGATGTGCTTGTGGAGATCACTAAGGTTCTTTGATTTGATTTGTGAATTTTTTTTTTTTTTTTTGAGACAAAGTCTTGCTGTGTTGGCCAGGCTAGAATGCAGTGCCATGATCTCGGCTCACTGCAACCTCCACCTCCAGGGTTCAAGCGATTCTCCCTCCCTCAGCCTCTGGAGTAGCTGGGATTACAGGCACCCACCACCTCGCCTGGCTAATTTTTGTATTTTTTTTTTTTTTAAGTAGAGACGGGGTTTCACCATGTTGGCCAGGCTGGTCTGGAACTCCTGACCTCCGGTGATCCGCCCACCTTGGTCTCCCAAAATGCTGAGATTACAGGCATGAGCCACCATGCCCGGCTAATTTGGGTTTCACCATGTTGGCCAGGCTGGTCTGGAACTCCTGACCTCCGGTGATCCGCCCACCTTGGTCTCCCAAAATGCTGAGATTACAGGCATGAGCCACCATGCCCGGCTAATTTGGGTTTCACCATGTTGGCCAGGCTGGTCTGGAACTCCTGACCTCCGGTGATCCGCCCACCTTGGTCTCCCAAAATGCTGAGATTACAGGCATGAGCCACCATGCCCGGCTAATTTGGGTTTCACCATGTTGGCCAGGCTGGTCTGGAACTCCTGACCTCCGGTGATCCGCCCACCTTGGTCTCCCAAAATGCTGAGATTACAGGCATGAGCCACCATGCCCGGCTAATTTGGGTTTCACCATGTTGGCCAGGCTGGTCTGGAACTCCTGACCTCCGGTGATCCGCCCACCTTGGTCTCCCAAAATGCTGAGATTACAGGCATGAGCCACCATGCCCGGCTAATTTGGGTTTCACCATGTTGGCCAGGCTGGTCTGGAACTCCTGACCTCCGGTGATCCGCCCACCTTGGTCTCCCAAAATGCTGAGATTACAGGCATGAGCCACCATGCCCGGCTAATTTGGGTTTCACCATGTTGGCCAGGCTGGTCTGGAACTCCTGACCTCCGGTGATCCGCCCACCTTGGTCTCCCAAAATGCTGAGATTACAGGCATGAGCCACCATGCCCGGCTAATTTGGGTTTCACCATGTTGGCCAGGCTGGTCTGGAACTCCTGACCTCCGGTGATCCGCCCACCTTGGTCTCCCAAAATGCTGAGATTACAGGCATGAGCCACCATGCCCGGCTAATTTGGGTTTCACCATGTTGGCCAGGCTGGTCTGGAACTCCTGACCTCCGGTGATCCGCCCACCTTGGTCTCCCAAAATGCTGAGATTACAGGCATGAGCCACCATGCCCGGCTAATTTGGGTTTCACCATGTTGGCCAGGCTGGTCTGGAACTCCTGACCTCCGGTGATCCGCCCACCTTGGTCTCCCAAAATGCTGAGATTACAGGCATGAGCCACCATGCCCGGCTAATTTGGGTTTCACCATGTTGGCCAGGCTGGTCTGGAACTCCTGACCTCCGGTGATCCGCCCACCTTGGTCTCCCAAAATGCTGAGATTACAGGCATGAGCCACCTTACCCAACCCATTATTTCTTACAAATAGTTCTTTTCCTCTTGGGTCTCCAATTACATATTGTACAGCAGGTCATTGTTGTACTGTTAATTTTTGTCTTTTTCCCTGTTTCATTTTGTGCAGTTGTTCACTGATCTTCACTTCTGTAATATCTGACCTGCTGTCAATCCCTTCCTTCTTCCCTTCCTTCCCTTTCCCTTTTCCTTCCCCTTCCTTTTCTTTTCTTTCTTTCCTTCCTTCCTCCTTCCCCTTCCTTCCCCCCCC
>NW_012107141.1:5334351-5335810 GCF_000951045.1 Mandrillus leucophaeus
GCTGAGGCAGGAGAATTGCTTGAACCTAGGAGGCAGAGATTGCCGTGAGCCAAGATTGTGTCACTGCACTCCAGCCTGGGCAACAGTGTGGGATTCTGTCTCAAAAAATAAATAAATAAAAATTAAAAAAAGAAAGATCAGTATCTCTTCCTCAGCCAGGTCTGGTGGCTCATGACTGTAATCCCAGCACTTTGGGAGGCCGAGGCAGGCAGATCACATGAGGTCAGGAGTTCGAGACCAGCCTGGCCAACATGATGAAACTCCGTCTCTACTAAAAATACAAAACTTAGTTAAGTGTGGTGGCGTGAGCCTGTAATCCCAGGTACTTGGGAGGCTGAGGCTAGAGAATTGCTTAAACCTGGGAGGCGGAGATTGCAGTGAGCTGAGATCGCACCATTGCACTCCAGCCTGGGCTAGAGTGAGACTCCATCTCAAAAAAAAAAAAAAAAAAAAAATTTTTTCTTTCTATCCATCTTCCTCTTTCATCATCATCTTTTTCCCTTCCTGAACAGTTCAAACCAAAAGTCATTAGGTAGGATCAAGCAAGATAGATGTTTATGTAGTGGGGAGGCTACAGTGCTGGAAGTACCAGATGCTGGGCCCCTGAAGCTGAGGTGGGTGTCAGTACAGGTGGCAGGTGGCAGCAGCTCAGTACATAGAGACTGGGCCCAAGCAAGATCAGAGGGGCATCCATGCAGGCAGGGGTGGAGAGTAGAGGAGGCCAGGCATGGAACAGTGAAGTGTGAAGCGGGGGTAAGGAGGCTGACCCACAGGGAGGTCTAGAGTGGGGTGGCGGAGTCAAGTGGGGTGAGCAGGGCTTTTGCATGGAGAGGGGACGGCAGTGGCGCCTGATGTGGGCAAGGAAGTTGTGTCTGCGTGGTTGAGGGAGTGGAGAGAGAGGAGAGGGTGATTGTGCCCTCGGGAGGGTGCAAGAGTCCAAGCATCCTAAGGAAGACGTGCATTTGGGGAGGTGTGGCAGCAATACTGGAAGACTGGTTAAATACAAGGAGATTAATCAAATATGTAAGTATATTGAGTGTAATGGGAACCACATTTTTCACTGTCAAAGAAGGGAATTATAAATATGGAAAGAGAGAAACTCGAATCAACTCTGTGGTGTTGAATTTGAATTGAAGACATTGATACGAAATTATGGTTTTCAGTATACAAAGTGAAGACAGTTGTGAAGCAATCTGATTGCAGATTCTCTTTACAGTTTTATTACCTTAATCTTTTATAAGTGTCTCACCCCGTGCTTAATTTGATGGCTCTTTTTTTTTTTTTTTTTCCAATAGAGATCGGGTCTTGCTCTGCCGCCCAGGCTGGAATGCAGTGGTGGGATCATAGCTTACTGCAGCCTTGAACTCTTGGGCTCAAGTCATCATCCCGCCTCAGCCTCTCGAATAGCTATGAGCACAGGTGTGCACCATCACTCCCAGCTGGTTTTTAATAATTTTTT
>NW_012107141.1:5338385-5339789 GCF_000951045.1 Mandrillus leucophaeus
AAAAAAACAAAAAAAAGGAAAGGGAGGGAGGGAGGGAGGAAGAAAGAGAAAGAAAGAAAGGAAGGAAAAGAAAAGAAGGGGCCAGGCAAAGTGGCTCATGCCTATAATCTTAGCACTTTGGGAAGCCACGGTAGGAGGATCACTTGAGCTCAGGAGTTCGAGACCAGCCTGGGCACCACAATGAGACCCTGTCTCTACCAACAATTTTTTAAAAATTAGCACTTGTAATGCCAGCACTTAGGGAGGCCGAGGTGGGCAGATCGCTTGAGCTCAAGAGTTCAAGACCAGCCTGGGCAACATGACAAAACCCCATCTTTAAAAAAAAAAAAAAAATACAAAAATGAACTGGGCATGGTGTGTGCACCTGTAGTCCCAGCTACTTGGGAGGCTGAGGTGGGAGGATCGCTTGAGCCCGGGAGATTGAGGCTGCAGTGAGCCGTGTTCGTGCCCCTGCACTTCAGCCTAAGTGACAGAGAAAGACCCTATTTCAAGGGAAAAGAAAAAGAAGTGAAGGCTCTGTGGAGAGCGTCCTAGTGTTTAGGTGTCCGAGCTGACCTGGCCCCACACACTGCTCGTTGGTGCTTCCGTGACAGCGCAGCACGCGTGCCCAGGCCTGGTTCTTCACTGCCAGGCCCATCATCACTCACTGGCTTTTTCCTTCCTCGTGTTAGATTGGAGCTGGAGGGAGCATCACTGGGCTGAAGTTTAACCCTCTCAATACCAACCAGTTTTACGCCTCCTCAATGGAGGGAACAACTAGGCTGCAAGACTTTAAAGGCAACATTCTACGAGTTTTTGCCAGCTCAGACACCATCAAGTGAGTAGTTTAACTAGGCGGGGAAAGGGCTTCTAAGCTTAGGTGTAGTTCCGGCAAGAGCATCCAGATCCCATTTCCTCAACCCAACCTGGCACAGGGAAGAAAGGAAAGATGTCAGCCACCTTCCGCCCTTCTTTCTCTTTCTCAAAACTGTTCCTTGGCCACCCTCACTTTGGTCCAGGTGGGTTACTGCTTTGGGAAGGTGTTCTGGAGCCTCAGCTCTTCTGTAAGTCATACCTGTATTAGACTAGACCTTGACCTTCACTAGATAAGCCAGCATGGCACAGGCCCAGAAAGCCACCTAGAGAATGGAGCAGCAGCTAAGAACTTGAGACTGAATTCCCTGCACTCGCTGTGGTGTAATGACCTGAGCCGTTCCTGGGTGCAAGCTTACATGGATGGAATCTTGTCCATAAAGTGCTCTGAACTTCCCAAGAGAAAGTGGCTGGAGAAATTACAGAATGCAGCTGGGTGCGGTGGCTCAAGCCTGTAATCCCAGCACTTTGGGAGGCCAAGGTGGGTGGATCACCTGAGGTCAGGAGTTCAAGACCAGCCTGGCCAACATGGTGAAACCCCATCTCTACTAA
>NW_012107141.1:5342604-5345072 GCF_000951045.1 Mandrillus leucophaeus
CTCTTGGGCTCAAGTCATCATCCCGCCTCAGCCTCTCGAATAGCTATGAGCACAGGTGTGCACCATCACTCCCAGCTGGTTTTTAATAATTTTTTATAGAGGCTGGACCCAGTGGGTCATGCCTGTAACAGGACTTTGGGACGCTGAGGTGGAAGGATTGCTTGAGCCCAGGAATTGGAGACCAGCCTGAGTTACCTAGTGAGACCCGGTCTCTAAAAAAAATAAATAAATAATAAAAATTGGTGACACACACCTATAGCCCCAGCTACTTGGGAGGCTGAGGCGGCGGGAGGACTGCTTGAGCCCAGGAGGTTGGGGCTACACTGAGCCAGGATTGCACCACTGCATCAGGGTTTCGAACTCCTGGCCTTAAGCGATTCTCCTACCCCAGCGCCCCAAAATACTGGGATTATAGATGTGAGCTACTGTGCCCAGCCAATGGCTATTCTTTTTGCAACTGATTACCGAGTTCTCCCAAAGCTTTCAACACGGCTTTTGTAGAAGTAACAATGTCCTTTGTTTTTGCACGTATTTCATCAGTTTACATGCTTGATTAAATTTGGTATTAATTACAATAAAAGATGCAACTGGAATAAACAGATTTGAGAACAACTACAACCAACCCTTGGTTTGGTAAGCATAGAACTCAACTGGAGGGAGCAGAAGATTATCATACTACCAGCCAGCATTTGGCAGACCGTGAGCATTAGAATGACCGTGAGGTTAGAACGTTTTATAGAGGGAAGGGAACGTGCCAGTTAGTATGTTGCGATAGCTAAGTGATTGTTGCATAGAGGAACTTGTACAGCTCTATGAGGCTGGGATAGCTGCAGCGTAAGGAAGAAGTGGAAAAGGTGGAGAAAGGCAGAGAAGTGGAGAAGTTTCCATTTTGGGGATGTAAAGTTCTTAAAACAATGCCTGACCGGGCACAATGGCTCACGCCTGTAATCCCAGCACTGAGGCAGGCCAATCACCTGAGGTCGGGAGTTCGAGACCAGCCTGACCAACATGGTGAAACTCGTCTTTACTAAAAATACAAAAATTAGCCGGGTGTGATGGTACGGGCATGTAATCCTAGCTACTCAGGAGGCTGAGGCAGGAGGATTGCTTGAATCGGGAGGTGGAGGCTGCAGTGAGCTGAGGTTGTGCCACTGCACTCCAGCCTGGGCGACAGAGCAAGACTCCATCTTAAAAAAAAAAAAAAAAAAAAAAAAAAAAACTCCCCAAAAAACAGTGCCTAATACATAGGAAGCAATTAATAAGGTTAAGCCATTGATATTATCATGATTACTTTCATCATAATTTTCTGGGATGACTGGAAGAATAGGAAGGGGCACAGGTCTGACTCTTGCCCTCCTAACTCCGCCACTGCTCTGAGCTGAAGCTCTTCTAAAGAGAGCACTGTGGGAATAGCAAATTAGGGCACATCCGTAAAATGGAATAATACCTCAGCAATAAAATGAGATGAGCTGTTGGTAAAGCAAACTCGGATGAATCTCAGAGGCATGATGAGTGACGTGAAACAAGACAGTCTCAAAAGGTTGCATACTGCCTAATTCATTTACATGACATTCTATTTTTAATTCTATTTTTAATTTAATTTTATTTTATTTTTAGAGACAGGATCTTGCTGTCACCCACGCTAGAGTGCAGTGATGCGATCACAACTCACTGCAGCCTCGACCTCCAGGGTTCCGTCATCCTCCCACCTCAGCCTTCTGAGGAGCTAGAACCACAGGCACCTACCACCATGCCTATATATATATGTGTGTGTGTGTGTGTATGTATATATATATTTTTTTTCTTTTTTTTTTGTAGAGATGGGGGTTCTCCCTATATTGCTCAGGCTGGTCTTGAACTCCTGGCCTCAAGCAGTCCCCCCGCCTCAGTCTCCCAGGTGGTGGGATTACTGTGCCTGGTCTATTGGACATTCTATGAGGGCAAAACAATAGTGATGGAGAACAGATCAGCCAGGGGCTGGGGGCGAGGGGAGGGTGTGATTGCAATGGGATAGCACAATGGAGTTTTTGGGCTGTTGCAAATGTTCTGCATTTTGATTTGGGTGGTGGTTATTTAAATCTATACATATGTTAAAATTCAGAGAACTGTATACCCCAAATTTGCTATATGTTAATTAAAAAAAAAGAAAGTAAAAATAAAGCCTTAAGAAATGAAGGGAGGCCAGACTTAGTGGCTCACGCCTATAATCCCAGCACTTTGGGAGGCTGAGGCTGGCGGATCACCTGAGGTCAGGAGTTCAAGACCAGCCTGGCCAACATGGTGAAACCCTGTCTCTTCTAAAAATACAAAATTTAGCCATGCGTGGTGGTGGGCACCTGTAATCCCAGCTGCTTGGGAGGCTGAGGCAGGAGAATCGCTTGAACCTGGAAGGCAGAGGTTGCAATGAGCCGAGATCACGCCATTGCACTCCAGCCTGGGTGACAGAGTGGGACTCCATCTCAAAAAAA
>NW_012107141.1:5346667-5369063 GCF_000951045.1 Mandrillus leucophaeus
AAAAAAAAAAAAAAAAATTACAAAATACTCGTCACTTTGATTTCCAGCTAGAGCCGGGACTCTGACTGCTCCCTAAGGAATTAAGTGAGGGTGCTGGGGTGTAACTAGCATTGGATGGGATCCTGGGCTGTCCTGCAGGGATGAGGAGTGCATGCGCAATTCAGCAGGTGATTGGATAGACGAGGCTCCAGGCTCGTTTTCCACAAGAAATCTTCTTGCTTGAAGATATTCATAAGGGATGGCAAAAGTCAGTGTAGCATGGATTTGAGGGTTTGAGAGAAAAACTGAGCTGAGCTCCTCTGGCTGGATAGCAGGATCCCTGAAGCACCCGCTAGTCAGCCTCCCAGTCCAGTGGTTTGAGGGACCAGAAGAGCTCCTGGTTGTGTGTTTTTCCCTCAGTGTTCAGAAGGGGGCAGAAGTGCCTTTCCAGCCAGCTCTGAGGAACAGAGCCAGGCAATCCCTGTTTGGCTTGTGTCTCCTTTGGCCCAAAGGGTGGAGAGTGAAAGGAGAGAGCAGTAAAGGAGGATTGCTTAGAACCCGGGGTGTGGGGGCGGGCGTGCCCTGAGGCTTGCTTTATGGTCTGAGCTTTGTCTGCTTCAGAGACTCTTAGGAGCTGGGGATCCTGGGCCCAGCAGTAACCGGACAGATTTCTGAGCCCCATTACCCCATTCCCTCTGTCTGGACGGTAGAGCAGTCTGAATGTTCCTCGCTAGGAATCCACGGCAAGACAGTTATTCATTCATTCAACAAATATTTATTGAATGCCCACTGTGGGTTAGTCACTGGAGCAGCAACAGTGAGTAAACAGGCCTATCTCTGTCCCCAAGAATCTTACAACACAGTCTTTCCCTCCAGCATCTGGTTTTGTAGCCTGGATGTGTCCGCCAGTAGCCGAATGGTGGTCACAGGAGACAACGTGGGGAACGTGATCCTGCTGAACATGGACGGCAAAGAGGTGCGTTCTCCCAGGTCCTGCCTTTCCCTCCCTCATCCCCGCCTCGGTTCTGTGTCCCCACCTGAACCGAGCTCTTCTCTGCAGCTTTGGAATCTCAGAATGCACAAAAAGAAAGTGACGCATGTGGCCCTGAACCCATGCTGTGATTGGTTCCTGGCCACAGCCTCCGTAGATCAAACAGTGAAAATCTGGGACCTGCGCCAGGTTAGAGGGAAAGCCAGCTTCCTCTACTCGCTGCCGCACAGGCATCCTGTCAACGCAGGTGTGATATCCCAGACCTCATCTCTCCTGCAGACCCTGCCTATCTGACTACTGCTGGGGTGTTCCCTCAGCGTGGAAGCCACTACTACAAACCTTTACCCCTGATAGCGTCTGCCAAGCTGATGTCTGGGAACCTTTGTGGCTGTGGCTGTCCCCATCAACTGCTGAGTTTCCAGAATTTTGTTGTTGTTCATAGCCCAGATTCACCTCTTCCTTTCCGCTCCCGTCTAGAGAGGAGTGGTAGGGAGGGTACCCCTGCAGGAGAAGGCCTGCAAGGCCAGGACCACAGGCGGCTCGTGGTTCCTTCAGCTCAGGGGCTTTTCACTTTGCCAGCTTGTTTCAGTCCCGATGGAGCCCGGCTCCTGACCACGGACCAGAAGAGCGAGATCCGAATTTACTCTGCTTCCCAGTGGGACTGCCCCCTGGGCCTGATCCCGCACCCTCACCGTCACTTCCAGCACCTCACACCCATCAAGGTGAGTGGCGGAGGGAAGGAGCTCCCAGAAGGAAGCTGTGATCATGAGGCTGGAGCAGGTCTGCCCACGGTGGGGAAGGGCTGATGTGGTAAGCCTGCCACCCCAGATCGCTCCTGGCCCAAGCACAGAGCATCTCTTACCCTTTGGCTCTCTCTCTTCCTTTTATCCCACTTCTGCCATTCCATATGGTTGAGTTTTCTTTCTGTCTCTCTGATAAAGTATTTTTCTGAGTTTTTTCAGCCCAGCTCTGATCTCACCGTGAGCATTTTCTAAGATCCTGACCCTCTGTTCTGTCTTCTCAGCTTCAGTTACCTGTGTACAGTTGACCCACAAACCTTCACCTTTTATTTATTTTTTTTAAGGCAGGGTCTCGCTCTGTCACCCAGCTGGGAGTATAGTGGGGCAATCATGGTTCATTGCAGCCTTGATCTCCCAGGCTCAAGCGATCCTCCTGCCTCATTGTTTTGTTTTTGTGTTTCTTTTTTGCTTTTTGTTTTTTAAAGACAGGGTATTCCTCTGTTACCCAGGCTGGTCCTTTTTTTTATTTTCTTTCTTGAAAGAGGGTCTTGTTCTGTCACCCAGGCTGGAGTGCAGTGGCACAGACATAGCTCACTGCAGCCTCAACCTCCTGGGTTCAAGCAATCCTTCCATCTTAGCTTCGGGAGTAGATTGGACTACAGGTGTGTGCCACCACATCCAGCTAATTTTTTTATTTTTTGTAGAGATGGGGTTTTGCCATGTTGCCCAAGCTGGTCTTGAACTCCTAGGTTGAAGCTATCCTCCCGCCTTGGCCTCCCAAAGTGCTGGGATTACAGGCATGAGCCACCACGCCTGGCAACTTTGCCTTCTTAGTTTGTCTTGCAGGTTTCTGTGCTTCTAATAATAAAAATAAGTCTTTTATTTTCCCACCTTTTCGCAGGGTCTTGTTAATAGCTTCTCTATCCTTAGTCCCCAAGACTAATGGCTTTCAAGTCCTTTGATGCCTTCTTGCCTGAGCCCCCATGCAGCCTGAGCTCTGCTAGTTCTGCGTCCTTTTCCAAAACTACAGATCCTCTTCAGATCTTCAGGTTTTATGCCTGTACTTCTCTGGTCAGTTCAGCCTAGTGGTGGAGAGCACCAGTTTCCAGCAGCCAGACCCCCTGGGTTAGAATCCTTGGGCAAATTATTTATATTTTGGATCTGTTTCCTCATCTGCAAAAAGGGAATACTAGTCTCTAACTGATAGGGTTGTTGTGACGATGAGTCAGTATACTTAAAGCACTTGGCCCCATGCCCAGCACCTGGTAAGTATTGGTAAGTACTCAATAAATGATGATTGAATATTGAGTGGCCCCCATGTACCTCAATCACATCCAAGCTCTTAATAAATAATGTCAAGAATCCTTCCCCAATTGGTGTTCCTGTTAATCCATCAGTGTTCCTAATAATCCATCTGTCCCCATGTCCCAGTTTGTATCTAGCCAGGTGTCATAAGTCATTACAGCTTCCTGTGATTTGTGACTTACGTCTAAGCCTTTGCATGTACTAGTTCTTCCTACCTGCTAACCATGTCTTTCCTCCTTCAAAACTTCCTTGAGAAGTTTAATTAGGAAAATCCCATCCAATTTTGTCATTTTAATAACTGCCAGATTTGTTTTCAGTGGGGTGATCTGGGGAACGTGGGTTTCCTTCTCTTTTTTAGCCAGTAGCAATTCTATACTCAACTCTTAGTAATTCATGCTGACGGAGGCGGGATGATAGTGGGGTTCCTCCAGAACTGAAGTCCTGTTAGGTTTTGGTCATCAGAGGCTTCTTTTGCTTTGTTGTAGGCTGACCTCTTAGGCTAATATCTGGGTCAGGCTGAGGTGAAAACGTTTATCAGTTAGCATGATCTTAGGAAATGCAAGTGAGGGAGAAGGCCTGAAGCTGCCCTAAGGGCCAGGGAGGCCAGCTAGGGATTAAAAATGTGCAATGGCAGAGGCAAACACAACCAAAAACCATTCTTGTCGTTTTCTGTAAGACTTACCTCCATTATTAGGTTGGCTTGTTACTGGCAAATAATACCTTTTTTTTTTTCCTCTTTGAGACAGAGTCTTGCTCTGTTCCCTAGGCTGGAGTGCAGTGGCATCATCTTGGCTCACTGCAACCTCCGCCTCCCAGATTCAAGTGATTCCCCTGCCTCAGCCTCCCGAGTAGCTGGAACTACAGGCATGTGCCACCACGCCCAGCTAATTTTTTTTTGGTATTTTTAGTAGAGACAGGGTTTCACCATGTTAGCCAGGATGGTCTCGATCACCTGACCTCGTGATCCGCCCACCTCGGCCTCCCAAAGTGTTGAGATTACAGGCGTGAGCCACCGCGCTCGGCCCAAAGAATACTTTTGATGTCCCTCTTTGTTGATGTTTGA
Organism: Mandrillus leucophaeus; assembly: GCF_000951045.1. NCBI lineage: Eukaryota > Metazoa > Chordata > Mammalia > Primates > Cercopithecidae > Mandrillus > Mandrillus leucophaeus. The sequence goes on from NW_012107141.1 coordinate 5,350,746, forward strand.
TGTCCCTCTTGGTCATGTTCTGCGTTTACTCTCATGACCGGCCTCTCCACCTCCTAGGCAGCCTGGCATCCTCGCTACAACCTCATTGTCGTAGGCCGATACCCAGATCCTAATTTCAAAAGTTGTACCCCCTATGAAATGAGGACGATCGATGTGTTTGATGGAAACTCAGGGAAGATGATGTGTCAGCTCTATGACCCAGAATCTTCTGGCATCAGTTCGGTGAGGCTTGGGCCCTCAAATAATGATGGGAGGAAGCAGGGATTCAACCTACCTTATTGACCAAAAATGACCAAAAATTAGGTTTTGTGTGCCCTTCTATGTCTCTGCTAATACCTTCACCCTTTCCTTGTGTTGACACTCTTGTCTCTGCAGCTCAATGAGTTCAATCCCATGGGGGACACGCTGGCCTCTGCAATGGGTGAGTAGGAAGAGGATGTATCTGACTTGCCGAGCCCAATCCTACTTCCCAAGGCTCAGTGCGGGCCAGCTTCAGCCCTGCCCTGCCACATTCACCCCAGTGCAGTGGCCCGCGAAGAAGATGGCTGGAAGACAGTGGTCTCTTTAGCCGAGGCCCTCCATGCCTCTGGCTTTGTCTTGGTCATGCAATGCCTGGCTACTGTCCAGTTTCCTAATGTTTCTTTCTTTCTTTCTTTTTTTTTTTGAGATGGGGTTTCACTCTTATGGCCCAGACTGGAGTGCAATGGCATGGTCTTGACTCACTGCAACCTCCGCCTCTCGGGTTCAAGAGATTCTCCTGCCTCAGCCTCCCGAGTAGCTGGGATTACAGGTGCCTGCTACCACGTCCAGCTAATTTTTTTCATATTTTTAGTAGAGACAGGCTTTTACCATGTTGGCCAGGCTGGTCTCAAACTCCTGACCTCAGGTGATCCGTCCGGCTTGGCCTCCCAAAGTGCTGGGATTACAGGCGTGAGCCATCATGCCGGCCAGTTTCCTAGTATTCCTTATTTTTTTTTTGAGATGGAGTCTCGCTGTGTCCCCCCAGGCTGGAGTGCAGTGGCACGATTTTGGCTCAGTGCAAACTCCGCCTCCTGGGTTCACGCCATTCTCCTGCCTCAACCTCCCGAGTAGCTGGGACTACAGGTGCCCGCTACCACGCCCAGCTAATTTTTTGTATTTTTAGTAGAGATGGGGTTTCACCGTGTTAGCCAGGATGATCTCGATCTCCTGACCTCACGATCCGCCCGCCTTGGCCTCCCAAAGTGCTGGGATTAGCCACTGTGCCTGGCCTTCCTAGTATTTCTTTACCAAATCCTAGGTTTGCAGGCCAGCCCCAGGCTCTGAGAGACTGGTAACGGAAGGTGTAAGTCAGACTGGTCTCATTCCTCCTAGGTTACCACATTCTCATCTGGAGCCAGGAGGAAGCCAGGACCCGGAAATGAGAGACACTAAAGAAGGTGTGGGCCAGACAAGGCCTTGGAGCCCACACATGGGATCAAGTCCTGCGAGCAGAGGTGGCGATTTGTTAAAGGGCCAAAAGTATCCACGGCTAGGGTTGGAGCAGAGGTGCTGGGAGCTGGGGCGCTGTGGGACTGGGACACTTTCGTGTTAATGCTCTGGACCTACCTCCAGAGACTGCTCCAGAGTTGGTGACGCAGCTGCCCCAAGGGCCCCTCTGTATCTAGCCTGGAACCAAGGTTATCTTGGAACTAAATGACTTTTCTCCTCCTCTCAGTGGGTGGTAGCGGAGGGATCAAGCAGTTATTTGATTTCTGCTCACTTTTGATATGGCCAATAAAACCATACCCGACTGAGATTTTGTGTGGATCTTCCAGAAGTGACCTGGTCAGAGAGCTTCTTGCGTCTCAGAAATGAAAAGGCACAGGAAACAGCACTATCAGTCCAATAGGAAACAACACTATTCATTCTCTGGGAGCTGCCCCAGCCCTATTCTGGGCCACAGTCTACAACTTTCTTTTCCAGCTCACAACCCGCATGTACCTCAGGTCCCTGGAGACCCCAGCCCAGCTGAGGGACAGCAGTTTCCTGATTCCATGTGACAAGCAACTCCCCTCCCACCACTCCCCACTCCCTCCCAAGTACAGACACCCTTCCGTCCTGCTCCAGTTGAAGGGGTGACAAAGGTTCCTGAAGCATTCTGTCTGAGTCTAACGGTGGCTCTAGCCAGACACAGGGAAATGTGGCTGGCTGGCTGTTGGGTGATCCAGTTCTTTGGGAGCCAATGTTTGTACCCCTGGTATTTGCTGTTTTTCTCACTAAAATAAGCACTGAGAGGCAAGACGGTGTCCTCTGAGCTATTTGCCAAAGACTCCAGGCTGGAGCAAAAAGAACGGGGCTTGATAGAAGCGCAAGGTGGATCCAGCACCAACTCTGCCGTTTTCTAATCCTAGGTCCTGAGTGAACACTGACGGCCAGTTTACATCTCAGGTGTGTAGGGAGCGTGGAGGAGGCAAATCCTGTTTGGAGAAAGCCAGTGTCCAACACAGCACTTGGTAAACATCAGGCATGGGAATGCTGAGTGACAGGCACCACGGGCCACGCTGAGCCCCACTCGCTCATCTGGCTGGGGTCATCAGAGGGAGGCCCAACCCAGGATCTCCCGTCCGTGGGCTGGGGAGCAGCAACAGTCAGGAGCGAGGGCCCAGCTCACCTCCCCTAGGAGGCGGAGGGAAGCGGGCTGAGTGGTTGTCAGGCATGGTCCTCCCCATCTGCGACGTGGCGGTAGCCAGGAGGCTGGGCCTGCATCCGGAAGAGGACGGTGAGGAGCAGCACTATGAGGAGGAAGAGGATGGAGCCACATACAGCCAAGGCCACGATCACTTCTGGGCATGGGGGAGGCAAGAGAAAGGTCATGTCAGTGTTCCATCATATGCCAGGTACTGTTCTGACATATAGGAGATACACAGAGGTGGCCAAGACAGAGTCCCTGCTCTCATGGAGTTTACGTGCTAGGAGAGGGGATGTAATAAATAAGCAAATGGGCTGGTCACAGTGGCTCATGCCTGTAGTCCCAGCACTTTGGAAGGCTGAGACGGGCAGATCACCTGAGGTCAGGAGTTTGAGACCAGCCTGGCCATCATGGTGAAAACCCATTGTTACTAAATAAAGTTGGCCGGGCGCAGTGGCTCACACCTGTAATCCCAGCACTTGGGGAGGCCGAGGTGGGCAGACCACCTGAGGTCAGCAGTTCAAGACCAGCCTGGCCAACATGGTGAAATGCCATCTCTACTAAAAATACAAAAAATTAGCTGGGCGTGGTGATGCGCGTGTGTAATCCCAGCTACTCGGGAGGCTGAGGCAGAGTAATTGCTTGAACCCGGGAGGCAGAGGTTGCAGTGAGCTGAGATCGTGCCATTGCACCCTAGCTTGGACAACAAGAGCGAAACTCCATCTCAAAAAAATAAAAAATACATAAAAGCTGGGCGTAGTGGTACACGTCTGTAGTCCCAGGTACTCAGGAGGATGAGGCGGGAGAATTGCTTGAACCTGGGAGGCGGAGGCTGCGGTGAACCGAGATCACACCACTGCACTCCAGCCTGGGCGACAGAATGAGACACTGTCTCAAAAAAAAAAAAAGTTAGGAGTGACAGGTCAGTGATGAATGTGATACAGAGAGACAAAGCAAAGTAGGTCAGCAGGGAAGGTATCGTTGAGGAAGTGAGAAGTTTAACAGAGACCTGGAGTCAATGAGTGACATACAATGATCTGAGAAGAGTGTCATGGGGCAGAGGACAGGAAGGAAGGGCAAAAGGCCCAAATGTGGGGATAAGCCTGGCATGTGCTAGGATCATCAGGAAAGTCAGTCTCACCAGAGCAGAGTAAGCAAAGGGCATGTAGGAGATGGGGCAGGAGACCAGATGGAGTAGGGCCTGGAAGGCCATGGTGAAGAACTTGGATTTTATTCTACATGTGATGGGAAGCCATTGGAAAATTCTGAGAGGACAGTAGTGTGAACTGGTTTAAGAGTTAACTCAGTCGGCCACGGTGGCTCATGCCTGTAATCCCAGCACTTTGGGAGACTAAGGTGGGCGGATCACCTGAGGTCTGGAGTTTGAAACCAGCCTGACCAACATGGAGAAACCTCGTCTCTACTGAAAATACAAAATCAGCTGGGCGTGGTGATGCGTGTGTGTCATCCCAGGTACTCGGGAGGCTGAGGCAGGAGAATTGCTTGAACCCGGGAGGCGGAGGTTGCAGTGAGCCGAGATTGCGCCATTGCACTCCAGCCTGGGTGACGAGCAAAACTCCGTCTCAAAAAAATAAAAAAAGTTAACTCTGCTGTGCTGAAAGACTGGTAGGGACAAGAATAGAACCAGAAAGAACTAGGAAACTTCAGTCGGTCGGCAAAAGCTGACAGTAGATTGGACTGTGGAGGCAAGAGCATGTATTAATATTTGAAAGGTTGAGCTGATCTGGCAGTGGGCTGGATGAGGGGTATGAGAAACGGTATGCAGAATGACTCCAAGGGCTATACTGTGCCACTAGGCGACTCGTGGCATTGACTGAAACAAGGAAGCCTGGAAGAAAAGCAGCTTTGGAAGGAAAAGCATCTGGTTTAAGACATTGCAACTTTGAGATGCCTTACTTAACGTGCACATAGAGACCTCAAGTCGGCAGCTGGATATGAGTCTAGCTCAGAGAAGAGGTGGTGAACCTGTGAGTCAGGGCGTAAGGACAGAAGTGAGCATGGAGATGGGCATAAAGTCATAAGGCTGCATAAGATCACTTGGGAGTGTGCACAGATGGGGAAAGCGCCAGGGATGAGTCCTGGGTCATCCGTTCTTTAGTGAGGAAGGGACAACTAAAGTCAGGAGAAGCCAAGAAAGTGTTTCAGGAATTGGTGGCCAATTATGTAATGCTGCTGAGAGGTGACAGAAGCTAAGAATTGGTCACTGGCTTTGGTAAGAGGAGGTCACTGGTCACCAGACAAGTGTGGCTTCAGGGTAGGGGAAGGTGACACAAGACTATCTAATGTGAGTCTAAGAGATCAGGCGGTGAGGAAGCAGAGCCAGAGTCTAGGCAGCTCTTTCGAGGATTCCATTCTGAGAGGGAAGAGGCTGGTGGCTGGGGAAGAGGTGGCTCTCAGAGGTCATGGATGGGCTTTTGGGAGGGAAGTGATCCAGTAGGGAAGCAGAGGTGTCAGAGCTCCTTGCAGAGGTGAGGAGAGAGAACCTGAGCGCGGGTGGAGAGGCCATCCTAAGCAGTGGCTTCCCCAGCAAGTAAGCTGGTGGAGCTGGTGGTGGAAGAATGAGCCGATTCTCTCCTGGCTCTTATTTTCTCGGTGATATAAGTGAGACATCACCTGAGGGTGAGAAGTGGGGAGAAGGTATAAAGTGGTCTGCGGTCGGGGAGGGAACTCCTAGCAAATGCAGTCAGATGACTGGGAGTGTGACAGCTCTTGAGATTTGAGGATGTGAACTGCAGGTTGGTCTGGGGCATGACTAGCAAGGAGTCTGGTGACAGCTCACCTGTGTCTGCAGGACCGCTTGCCAGCTGGCACTCCTGCTGCCAGTCCTTGGGCACGACGGGCTCTGTGAGGTGAAGGAAGTCCTGCAGTGGGCAGCGGTGAGGGCAGCCAGGCAGGCTGAGCGGCCAGGGGGCCTTGTCACTCTCGTTCCGAAAGTACATCTCCACTGAGAAATTCCTAAGGGTCGACAGGAGGCAACATGGGAGCTGCCCAGCCTGCCTGTCATGGGGTCCTTGGGCTGCCCCGAGCCACCTCCTGAGGGCCCTCTCCAGAGGACACTGCTAGTTCCACTCACCCAGAATCTTCCTGGTACAGTTCAAATATGTGGCAGGAGGCGTACGGGGCTTGTTCGCCATTGTAGACGTCCAGTGCCATTTGCAGGGCAACCAGGGTAGTGTCGTGCTGCGGGGGAAGAGGGGCTCCCCGTCAGCATTGTTCCCCACACCCGCAGGAACTGAACAGAGAAGAAATCCAGCTCCTTGCCTGACACAGCACGCTAGGGAGCGCAGGCACTCACCGCGGAGTAAACCAGCAGCTTGGGGAGCTGGGAGGTGGTCGCCATTAGGGTCAGGTTCTTCCTTATCTGAGCCAGCAGGACTCCTGAAGGAGAAAAGTCCCCGGTGTTGCCGGCTACAGCCACCCCTGCCTTCTAATTCCACCTATCTGTGCTCCTTTCACCCTCTGCCAGGCCTGGGCCTCATCCCCTACACGGAGAACTCTTTAGTGTCATAGGGACCGTGTAAGAACTCTGTGGCACCCCTCCTCTCTAAGAATTGTCAAATGTATAGAAGGAAGCAAGACAAAACAAGGTATTTGCCTATATTTCAACACGGATGTAGAAACCTGCCTGTGTTTACAGAAGCACTTCAGTTTGAAACAAATGTAAACGTAAGATTGCTTCAGAGTACACAGTGGGTGGATCTGTGCCCGGGTAACTACCATATGCTCTGAAAACTGAGATGTCAAAAAGGTGTGACAGCCGGCAAGCCTTTAGGTGCTCAAATGAGGAAACTGGCATGTGTATTACTCTCAGCCTTCTCAAAATGGCCCCCACTGGTTCTCTTGGGGCAGCTATTCATTTAGGAAAGGGAGGGTCTTCTGATGTGGGCGAAACTTAAGAACATGAATGGCAGGGCTGGGCGTGGTGGCTCACGTGTGTAATCCCAGCACTTTGGAAGGCTGAGGCGGGCAGATCACCAGAGGTCAGGAGTTTGAGACCAGCCTGGCCAACATAGTGAAACCCTGTCTCTACTAAAAATACAAAAAGTAGCTGGACGTGGTGGCAGGCACCTGTAGTCCCAGCTACTTAGGAGGCTGAGGCAGGAGAATCACTTGAACCTGGGAGATGGAGGTTGTAATGAGCCAAGATCGTGCCACTGTACTACAGCCTAGGTGACGGAGCGAGACTGTCTCAAAATAAATAGGCTGGGTACGGCGGCTCATGCCTGTAATCCCAGCACTTTGGGAGGCCGAGGTGGGTGGATCACCTGAGGTCAGGAGTTCGAGACCAGCCTGGCCAACATGGTGAAACCCCATTTCTACTAAAAATAGTAGGCCAGGCGCAGTGGCTCATGCCTGTAATCCCAGCACTTTGGGAGGCCGAGGTGGGTGGATCACCTGAGGTCAGGAGTTCGAGACCAGCCTGGCCAACATGGTGAAACCCCATTTCTACTAAAAATACAAAAATTATCCAGGCATGGTGGCATGTGCCTGTAATCCTAGCTGCTCAGAAGGCTGAGGTAGGAGAATCGCTTGGACCCAGGAGGCAGAGGTTGTAGTGAGCCAAGATCGAGCCATTGCACTCCAGCCTGGGTGACAAAAGGGAAACTCCGTCCCCCCGAAAAATAAATAAATAAATAAATTTCTTTTAAAAAGAATAGGATGGCAGAAAAGGAAGAGAGCTGGGGAAATTTGGTGACTAGCAGCATGAGGAGGGGAATTTGGTTCTGAAAGAGCAGGGAGTGTTTCAGTAGAGAGGGAAGTGTGTAAGAAGCCCCCACAGCAGATTTTTAACGCCTTAGGGTCCTGAGGAGTGGAGTGACATGCTGTCTTTGTCACTCACCCCCCTGAAGCCGGGCCTTCTCCGCCTGCTGGTAGATTCCGAAGAGGAAGCGGAAGCTGAAGTCCTTTAGCCGGCTGAGACGCTGCATGGTTTGGGGTGAGGCCCAGGGCGGCAGGTGCAGCCCGTGTGTTTGCTGTATATCGCAGCGGGCAGGTTAGCGCCCCAGGCCTAGGCCAGCCTCTCCAGGGGGCAGCTCTCTTCCCCAGTGGGAAGGTGCCTGTGTGTGTGAGGGAGGGAGAGGAGACAGAGGCAGAGGGGCTGGAACTAGTAGACATGGCAGACGGTGTGGATGCTGCAGGGCACAGGAAAGGAAGCTCAGGCACAAAAAGTGAGACTCAGCAGAAAGGAGCTTTGGGTGGAGAGCAGCAGGGACTGCTGACAATTAATAAACCATTTCCCACTCTGAGGATCTCTGTCACCCGTGAGGGAAGTTCCCGTGTTTCACAAGCACAACCTCCCTGGACCTCCCCAGGGGCGTGACAGTATCAGGCACTGTGTTCTACCGTCCTGGTGACCTGGGCCTGCTGAGGGGAAAAAGAGTGATCACAATGGGCACTCTAGTGGGCTCACCTCACAGAAGAGTGTGTCATAGACATTCCAGACAGTCTCCAGTGTCAGGTCTGTAAGCCCTGTCTCGTTGGCCACCATGTCCAGAAATTGCTATGAAAAATGGATCAGGATCTCAGTGCTTTTGTGGGGAAAAGACAGTGTGGCGACCTCCACCTCTGCCCCTACTCACTGCATTCCGAGAACTCTCATTCTGATACTCTGGTGTCTTCCGGGTCTCATTCTGCAGCTGCTCATAACGGGGACATGGGCCCAACGGGAACTTCAGCAGCTGTAGAGCGAAGCGGGGAAACAGGCAGTGGGAAAAGGAGCCTGGCATCAGCAGGCACACGGCCACAGCTGTCCCCTCACCATCCCAGGGAAGGGCTGGCCACTCTCACCCTGTCCTCAGTGATGGGCACAGTGTGCACAGGGATAGGCTGCCACGAGATGTTCGGGTTGAAGCGCTGCATCCCGTTGGGAGGGAAGAGTCCAGCCAGGTTGGCCTCAGCACTCATGAGAGTCCGGTCAAAGTCTGTGCTTCGCACATAAACCTGCAGAGATAGCAACACAAGTCACGTGTGTGTGTGTGTGTGTGTGTGTGTGCACGCGCGTGTGGTGGGGAAGTTTTGGTCACCCTGGAGTCGTGTGTGTGTGTGTGTGCGCCTGCGCACGTGCGTGTGTGGTGGGGAAGTTGTGGTCACCCTGAAGTGGAGCCGTGTGTGTGTGGGGGGGTGTGTGTGTGTGTGTGTGTGTGTGTGTGTGTGTGGTGGGAAGTCCTGGTCACCCCAAAGTGGAGCCCCGGGGGAGAACCTGTTCTTGAGGGTCACCCAGCAAACTGTAAACCTACCATGTATCTGGCCCTCACCCCCCTCTGGCCTCTGGCCTTCCCCATCCCCCAAACACTCCACTGGGGGTTGTCACCACTCTGTGAAGAACTCCTGTGGGAATGGCCTTAATTGAATACCCCTTTCTCCCAGTTAAAAGTGCTGAGTCAATCAGTAAGGCTCTCTGGTCTGTCTGGTTTCATAACAACACCTCTCTCCTTGTCTAGATCAGGGTCCTTGGGGTAGAAACTGGCTCCAGTGATGACCCTTAGAGACCAGGGAGAAAAAATAAGATAAAGGTCTGGGCCTGGTGTCTCACGCCTATAAACCCAGCACTTTGGGAGGCCAATGCAGGAGGATCGCTTCAGGCCAGGAGCTCGAGACCAGCCTGGGCAACATAGTGAGACCCTGTCTCTATAAAAAATGACCCAGGTGTGGCGGGCACCAGCTACTTGGGAGGCTGAGGCAGGAGGATCACTTGAGCCTAGGAGTTTGAGGCTGCAGTGAGCTATGATTAAGTCACTGTGCTACAGTTTGGGTGACAGAGTGAGACCCCTTTAAAATATATGTATATATTTTGGGCCAGGCACAGTGGCTCACGCCTGTAATCCCAGCACTTTAGGAGGCCAAGGCGGGCAGATCAGCTGAGGTCAGGAGTTCGAGACCAGCCTGGCCAACATGGTTAAATCCTGTCTCTACTAAAAATACAAAAATCAGCTAGGCATGGTGGCATACACCTATAATCCCAGCTACTCGGGAGGCTGAGACAGGAGAATCGCTTGAACCCAGGAGGTGGAGGTTGCAGTGAGCCAAGATCATGTCACTGCACTCCAGCCTGGGCAACACAGCAAGACTCCATCTCAAAATAAATAAATAAATAAATAAACAATATTTTGAAGAGCTTATTCAGAGATAGTGGCTCATGAAAAGGGAGGAGGAAACTGGGGAAGGACAAGCTCAGGACAGAGCTGGGCCTTAAGGGAACAATTAACAATATCTAGGGACTCTTGACACAGCTGAGGCTGACAGTGGTAACCAGAGGAATAGCTTCCCCCATCCCTGGGGTAGGGCAAGGACTCAAAGAGCAGGCACACTCGCCAGTCCTCCCTGATGTGCCCTAGGAACGTAGCGTGACCTGGCGTGGCAGACAGGGCTCGAAGACCTCATCTTGATCAAGGAAAGACAAGCCCTATCTACGTGCGTCTTCCCCGCTGTCTTTCATCTTGGCCCTGTCTGGTTTATCATCAGATACCGCCACAACATTCTAAGCTCTATGAAGACAGAGATCATATCTGTATGGTGCACCACTGAATGCAAAGTCCTAGCATAGTTCTTGGCCTTTAATGGGTACTCAATAAATGTCTTGGATGCAAGGCCTGTGATTTCAAAGAGTCAGAAACCACTTTGCCAGGCCCGCCCGTAAGGCTGAATTTGGATGCTTAATCAGGTTTGCCTCTTCCTAGCCAAGCAGGGGCAACTCAGCTCCTAGCGTTTTGTTCCAGACAGCTCTCAGATGCCTTTTCCTGTAGTTGTAACCAAAAATACAAGAAGGAGGCCAAAGTGCCCAGCCTCAGCCTTAGGCTCCCTGAGAGCAAAAGATGAGGGCAGCATACCCCATTCCCCTTGCCTCTGGAGCTCCCAAGCTTACCTCTTGCCGGTGATAAGAGGTGTTTAGGAAGCCATGATAGCGCTGCCGCAGGGCCTGGCCCAGCTCCCAGTGCTGTAGCATCCCCTCCTGTGGGCAAACCCAAAAGTTAAGAGGGTCTAGAGGGAAGGGGTGGCTCACAAGCCCCATGGGGTTTAGGCCCTGTTGCTTTCCAGGTTTACCCTTTGCTGGAGTCAATTAATCTGATCCCAGAAGTCTTTCATTAAGTGGCCAGTCATGCACGGCAATATCATGGGCACAGAGGTTAAGGTTATGAAATCTGGTCAAAGTCAGCACCCATATGGGAAAAGCCAGTTTAGTAAGGCCCCAAGTTCTGTAGCCTGCTCTAGACATCACTCATTCTACAGCTCATCCTGAGGAAAGGCTGGCTTCTGACCCACCTTGGTTAATTGACCAAACCCCTGGGGCCATTCTTCTTCCTGGTAGGGGTCCTTGGGATATGTCTTCACTGGTGAACGGTCTCCATGGCGGTACAGCTGAGGGAAGAAAATGGTTTGTCTATAGGTCAGAAGCATCTCGATAGGGACCCAGAGCCTACCTTTTGCCCCATGTTAGGGAAGGAAGTCTCATTCCCTTTGGGAAGCCTACTCGCTGCAAAAGACCCCAGTTAGGAGTCAGTCACTTCTTCCAGATTCCAGACACTCTAACTTGGCTAAGCAATGCCACTGGAGACCACAGGCAAAGCCAAGGTACAGGTGGTAAGGGAAAAGAGAAGTGAAAGCAACATATGTGGTGGGGACAACTGGGGAAAAAAGACAACCAAAGGCTTCTTTAGGGATGAGTCTTAACCATTCAACTACTTCCCTGTCTCAGGGCAGACTCACCCCGACCTATTCGGTCACCCTGACCCCTATAACCCAGGGCTCCACGTCAATCCTGAACCCAGCCTCCCAACTACACAGGCCAGTCGTCCTCTCCTAAACCAGCTGTTCCTTCCCAAGATCCCCGACCCCCACCAGCTGGCCTTTGCCCTTCTAGCTTCAGGGAACTCTTTAGTGACCCCATTTCTCATTACCAAGGTAACGAAGCGCAGACTCCGGGCCTGGGTGGGCGGCATCACCATCAGGTTCGCGCCGAGAAGGAGCTGGAGGAGAGCCGCACGGCTCCAGCCGGACCGCTTGCCCGCCATCACCGTTGTAATCTATGCAGCAAAGAAGCTGGAACCCGCTGGGTGGCACCTGCAAGCAGCCGCCCGGACGCACTCGTAAGGACACACGCCGGAAGTGCGCTCGCCGCCATCTTACTTAGGGACGAGCTGGGGTTGGGGGAGAAGGCGCAATCTCGGTGGGAATGTGTGCAGGAGGGTCGCGACCTGGCTGTGGCGGAGGAGCGTAGGCATGTAGCCCGACGTGGCGAGGCAGACAGGTCTCGAAGACCTCATCTTGATCAAGAAGGCATTAAGTTCGCGTTTGCCTCTGCTAGGAGAAATCCCTTACCAAGGTGGCGCTTGCAGTGGGCGGGACCATGTCCTGGAAAGCGAGCGTCCCCTCCAGCCAGGGTGCTTCCGGGCTTGACCCCATAGCTAGAGCGGGTGCAGAGTTGAGGCGAGGGACGGAAAAGCAGAGGTCGCTTCTCTCCATGCCCCTGCTTTTGGGGTGGATTGAGCCCTGGCCCTGTTTTCTAGGAGACGTTTTGCTTGGGGTGCAGGGCATAGTATATAAACAACCCTTTGGATTTCCTGTGTCCTTGAGGTTGCCTCCAGTCTAGCCTACCGTTCCTGCCCCGCACGAAGCTTCAGTAGCCCTTTCACTTTCCCTTCCAGTCCTTTCCCTGACCTCCCTCCCCTCCACTTCCAAGTTTTAGTTAATTAGAGTCAAGACGTCATGCCTCTTCCCAAAGGAGTTGTGTTGCACAGGATGTTCAGACTTTCCAAACCCAAAGCACTGAATCCCTAGGGGAGGAATTTCAGACCGGTGGGGAGGTATTTTGAGGTAAGGGGCAGGCGCATATCATAAAGTGGGAGTACATGCGGTTTACACAGAATCAGTGGCCCTCTTGGCATTGACCATTAGGATTCAGGTGCAGCCAGTTTGGCCTCAGGACTTTGTGACTAATATGACGGTTGCAGAAGGTCAGATCGTAGGTCCTGGGGATGTTTTGATTCAGATCTGCCTACTGGAAGCAAATCTCCTCAGATCTTTGGGAAACAAAACTGATCAGGCTTGGGCTGGGCACCGTGGTTCGCCTGTAATCCCAGCACTTTGAGAGGCTGAGGCAGGCAGATCACCTGAGGTCAGGAATTCGAAACCAGCCTGGCCAACGTGGCGAAACCCCATCTCTACTAAAAATAATAATAATTTAAAAATAGCTGGGTGTAGTGGCGTGCTCCTGTAATCCCAGCTACTCAGGAGGCTGAGGCAGGAGAATCGCTTGAACTCGGAAGGTGGAGGTTGCAGTGAGCCGAGATAACACCACTGCACTCCAGCCTGTGCGACAAAGCAAGACTCTGTCTCAACAACAAAAAAAAAACCTGATTAGGCTTGGTGTGGTTGCTCACGTTTGTAATCCCAGCACTTTGGGAGGCTAGGGTGGGAAGATTGCTTGAGCCCAGGAGTTCGAGACCAGCCTGAGCAGCTTACGAAGAGCTCATCTCTACAGAAAAAAAAAAAAAAAAAAGTTTAAAAATTAGCTGGGTGTGGTGGCACACACCTGTGGTCCTAGGTCCTCAGGAGGCTGAGGTGGGAGGATCACCTTGAGCCTGGGAGGTTGAGGCTAAAGTGAGCCATCATGGTGCGACTGCATTCCAGTCTGGACGGCAGAGCAAGACTGTGTCTCAAAAAAACAAAAAGAAAAGAAAAAAAAGATCAGAATTAGCTGTCCTTATTTTGCCCTAGGACTCCAGATTCAATTATTTATATATACTTCAGGATTTAAACTTTGCTTCCAAAGTTGTTGTGGAGGAGGCTGAGAAGCAAATAGAATAAGAGCTGAAGCCTGGGTAGCCAAATAGTTCTTAACCTTCTTGTTTAATCACAAGTCCCTTTTTGAATCACATGAAAATTTTGCACCTCTCCTCCAAAAAAATGTTCACACATGTAAACACGCACATGGAATTTTGCATATAATCCCAAATGGTTCACAAAGACCATTTACTAGAGGTTTCATAAATCAGCATTTCTGAATACCTGATTTAACCTAGTCGTCTTACTTCACAGTTTAGGAAACAAACCTAAAGAGAGGAAGTGACTGGCCCAAACTCACAGTTGAGGAGAATGGATTAAAGGTCTAGTTTTGTGGTTCTCAGTTAAATAGTCTATAATGGGCTGCTTCTTGCAGGCTACTCAAACTGCATTACTAAACTGTAATTGGTGATCTCGAAATACTTTCAATAAAGAGGTATCTGTCAAAGGAAACCTTTTCACATTAGTGGGACTAAACAGGGCCTAGGCCGGGCACAGCTCGCACCTGTAATCTCAGTACTTTAGGAGGACAAGGCAGGCAGATCACCTGAGGTCAGGAGTTCGAGACCAGCCTGGCCACCATGGTGAAACCCCATCTCTACTAAAAATACAAAAATTAGCCGGACGTGGTGGAGCACGCCTGTAATCCCAGCTACCCGGGAGGCTGAGACAGGAGAATTGCTTGAACCCAGGAGGCAGAGGCTGCAGTGAGCCAAGATTGTGCCACTTCACTCCAGCCTAGGCAACAGAGCGAGACTCTGTCTCAAAAAAAAATAAATAAAGGGGGCTTGGGTAATTGGCAGAATGCTGCATATTAGTGGCGGGGAAAGGGGTTGAGTATTTTGTTTTAATGGGCCTCTTACTCTCCTTGCAAACTAGCCATTGTACTTTCAGAGTGTAAATCTTTGGCTCACCAAATTTCAGCAATCTCTCAAATTCAGCTTTTGCTTTTCTTCCCACTTGCTCAACTATGTCTGTATTCTTTGTGCGTGCAAGTATCCCACGTGGGAGGGATTGATGAAGCAGATATTATTTCAGTTTTTATAGGGAGAAACTATTCCAGGAAGGATGGGGATTACAGCACAAGTAGACAGTAGAGCCTGGAGCTGAGCCCTAGTTTCTTCTTCCTTTGCCCCCAGCTTTTGCATTTTCTGCCAGATGATTCTGTGGTCCTTACACTTTGGTTCCTAACTACAGATGCAAAAGAAACAACAACAAAAAACAAAAATACCACACACATGTAGATGGTGAGATAGATGGATATGTGGGCCTATACCAGATCAAATAAATCAGAATCTCTGAAGGTGAGGACAGGAACCACTACCTTATTCTGTGTTGGCAGAAGCAAACCTAAATCCAGGTATGTTCGCCATTTTTTTCCATCTGAAGAGGCAGTTTTTTGTTGTTGTTTTTTTTTTTGTTTTGAGACGGAGTTTTGCTCTTGTGGCCCAGGCTGGAGTGCAATGGTGCCATCTCAGCTCATGGCAACCTCCACCTCCCAGATTCAAGTGATTCTCCTGCCTCAGCCTCCCGAGTAGCTGGGATTACAGGCACCCGCCACCACGCCTGGCTAATTTTTTTTGTATTTTTAGTAGAGACGGGGTTTCACCGTGTTAGCCAGGATGGTCTCAATCTCCTGACCTCGTGATCTGCCCGCCTCGGCCTCCCAAACTGCTGGGATTACAGGTGTGAGCCACCGCGCCCGGCCCCAGCCCAGTTTTATATAATGGAGTGTGTTTGTGATTTTTGTTTGTTTAAGCTTGAGCTCAAACTTTTGAATCAGCTAAACTTGTTTTTTTTTTTTTTTTTTTTTTGAGACGGTCTCCCTCTGTCACCCAGGCTGGAGTGCAGTGGTACAATCCTGGCTCATTGCAGCCTCAATCTCCTGGGTTCCAACAGTCCTCCTACCTCAGCCCCCCAAGTAGCTGGGACTACAGGCAGATGCCACCACGCCTGGCTAATTTGTGTGTGTGTGTGTATGTTTTTCTGTAAAGGTGAGGTTTCACCATGTTGCCTAGGCTAGTCTCAAACTCCTGGACTCAAGCGATCTGCCCTTCTTGGCCTCCCAAAGTGCTAGGATTACAAGTGTGAGCCACCGCACCCAGTCTTATCCCTGTATTCAAATTTGATGTTTGCCCCTTGCTAGCAACTATCTCCTAGAGTTTACTGTGAGAATAAATGAAATAATGCATGTAAAGATAAATGTATGTAGTAGGCATGAAATCAATGTTACATCTTTCCTTTCTGCCTTCTGTATCATCTCTGAACTCAGGTCTGGGAATCCAGGTTTCTGGATTATTCTCTATGTTGTGATTGGAAGGTTGGGCAGAAGTCACTTGAGTAGATACGCAGTGGTCTGCAAGATGATCCCCACGCTTTCCACCCTTCCAGAACGGTGAAGGAGGGAACAAGAAGCAGTTGCCCTTGCCCATCCCTGCAGACCTTACCCTGCAGCCTGCTTCATTGGAATGAGTACTTTTCAGGAGAGTTAGCCAGTAGTACCTGTGACCGTGGCTGGTGAATGCTCCTGTTTCTGCTTCAAGTTTCTCCTTGCTGTGAGAAGAAACCTGTGGAGGTTCTAGAGGACCAGATATGTGACTTGGTAGATCCCCGAGTGTGTTCCCAGGGGCATTGCCTCCTGCAGGAGCCAAGGAAACATAGAAGAGGCCCATAGGACTGGCGACTTTGGACCTAACAACTGTAAGCTGGTGGGACTGTGGCACAGGGGTGGGGCTGGCAAAGTGGGAACGTGATTCCGGCCGCTGATCACTTCACTGCTTGCCCTGGCTTGAAGCAAGTCTCAGTGGTTGGTCTCCAGAAACTCCGTGGAAATACTGCCAACAGGTTTTGGTCTTCTCCCACTTTCCTCTCCGTTTCCCTCTTTGTAGGGATGACGGTTGGGGTTTCTGAGCTGTAACCTGGTAGGACAGCTCTGGCAGTTGAAGTCCTGGTTATAATTTCTTCTAAACAGGAGATGAGGCTGAGGCCAACTCCCTGGCGTGGGGGAGTTGGTCCCCAACCTACTTTTTCAGCAGTTGGCCCTAGCCTGGTGCCCCCCATCCAGATGGGGCTTGTGTGTGGTCCTGGGTCCTGGGAAGCCACCTGTGGGGAGACTAGGTGTCAGGAGAAGGAGTTGAAGAACAAAGTGGATGAAAGAGACTTCTCCCAGCTCGCAGAAGATAGGGTACCAGGCCCCAGACCATTGATTCCTGAGTTTCTTGAAACCAGGCATCTCAGAGACATCTCTGACTGCCCTGCTGGGCTGGAGCTTCTGGGAGCAGGGAGGTAGAGGAGGGAGCTGGACTGGTGATGTGGGTGCTGGGACAGAATAGTGCCAGTCTCTCAGTGACTAGAGTCCCTGGTTTCTGCTTTTCCAGGACAGCTGGGGCCTTGTGAAAATCAGAGAGGGAACACATGCGAGAGGAATGGAGAGCCTTGTGCTTGTGACTCAGAGATACCCAGACCAGGGTGGGGGCCTTGGGAGGGGACAACCTTGTGATGAGGGGGAACAAGAGCAAGAGCTGCAGGCAGAAGTCTGAGATGGGGGTGTCACAGGGGCTTTTCTGAAATGTGAAAATGAATACATGGGCAGATTTTGCAACAGCACCCAGCCTGCTGTCTTCTCACACTTTGCTCCCCAGCCCCCGCCTGTTCCCCATGTCCCACCCTGTGCTTCCTCCCGTCTTTCAGCCAGGCTCCTCTTCTGCCTCAGCCTTCAACTTTTCCTCATCTGGTCCCTTCTGTCCCATCCACACCCCCGTCCACTCTTTCCCTGTTTCCTCTGTTCTTTTCCCTGGTGCCCTGTTCATCTGTTTTGGTCTCTTTGGCTGCCTGCCCTGGCCCCCGTCCTTCTGTGCTTTAATGTGGGGCCCATGGGAACTGGAGTTCATAGCAAAACAGGAAGAGCCCGTGAGCAGGAAACTGGGAATGGGGCAGGGGGTGAATGACCAGCAGTAACCTCAGCTCCTCGCCTCCCACATCTGGACTGGAGCATCTGCAGGGTTCTCAGTCTCTCCCCTGTAGCCCACCAGCCCTGGCTGCTTCCATTCCAGCACTTCACTGGCCCGAGATGCAACAAGACAAGATTGTCCTGGACTCTGACACAGCAAAGGGACTGGAGTGAGGACATCTGGGTTCTGATCCCAGCCGGGCCACTAACTGTGTGGTCTTGGAAAAGGCCCTCACATGAGTTTCAGTGTTCTCTGTCAAATGGAGCTCAGGTTACTTACTCTGCTTTCCTCCCAGGGCTGCTCTAAGGACCAGAAAAGATAGTGAAGGGTTTGTGCTGTGTATGGAAACAAGTACAAAGTTCAAAATCCACTGAGTTAAGGCGATGGGAACACCCACAACTGAAAGAACTGGGAGGGTGATGACAACTCGTGCCATTTCTCGAACACTTACTGTGTGCCACACGTTGTGATACAATCTGTAGTCCCTCCCTCCTTCCTTCCTTCCTTCCCTCCATCCTTCCTTCTTTCTTTTTTTTTTTTTTTTTATGGAGTTTTGCTCTTGTTGCCCAGGCTGGAGGGCAATGACGTGATCTCGGGTCATGGCAACCTCCGTCTCCCAGGTTCGAGCCATTCTCCTGCCTCAGCCTCCCGAGCAGCTGGGATTATAGGCATGTGCCAACACACCTGGCTAATTTTTTGTATTTTTAGTAGCGATGGGGTTTCACCAGGTTGGCCAGGCTGGTCTGGAACTCCTGACCTCACGTGATCAGTCTGCCTGGGCCTCCCAAACTGCTGGGATTATAGGCATGAGCCACTGCACCCAGCGTGATCTGTAGTTTCAATCTCACAACAACCTTGTGTGGTAAAAATGACTACTATCCCTATGTTTTCTTTCTTTTTTTCTTTCTTTTTCTTTTT
>NW_012107141.1:5369113-5376165 GCF_000951045.1 Mandrillus leucophaeus
GCTGGAGTGCAGTGGCACAATCTTGGCTCACTGCAACCTCCCAGGTTCAAGTGATTCTCCTGCCTCAGCCTCCCGAGTAGCTGGGATTACAGATCCGTACCACCATGCCTGGCTAACTTTTGTATTTTTAGTAGAGACGGGGTTTCACCATGTTGGCCAGGCTAGTCTCGAACTCCTGACCTCAAGTGATCCACCTGCCTAGGCCTCCCAAAGTGCTGAGATTACAGGTATGAGCCACCATGCCCAGCCTATTTATTTTTCAACATACCATTGCTGGCTCGAATATTCCTGTTTTAAAGATAGGGAAACAAAGATTCAGAGACATTAAGTAACTTGCTCAATCAAGATCACATAGGTACTAAGAAGTTTAGGATTTGAACCCAAAATCTGAGCCCAGAGTCTGAACACTAAATCAACATGCTGAGTTGAAATTGACTACAGCAGTTGTGAGTGCGTGCCTGTAATGCTAGCACTTTGGAAGGCTGAGGTGGGAAGATGGCTTGAGCCCAGGAGTGTGAAACCAGTCTGGGCAACGTAGTGAGACCCCACCCCAAAAAAGAAAAAAAAAGGAATAATAAAAAAAAATTGACTAGGGCTAACAAGTAGGGGATAGATGAGAATAATATTTTTCTTGTTATTCATTCAACAAATAGGAACACAGTACCTACTCTGTTGCCTCCTCTATGCCAGCCCTGTTTCAGGGGTTTTGGGGAAAATGAAATCAATAAAATATGATGTCTACTTTCCGGGATGGATTTCATGCCCCAGGCAACAGAGTGGGAAGAATGGCTATAGTCTCAGTAGCTGCTGGTTGGAGCCTGCCATCACTTCAGATAGGGTTGTTCCCCAGATGAGGCAACCTTCATACCTTCCCAGGTCCATCCTGGGCTGCCACCCGAGTTGCCTGCCTGCCTTCTGCCACCCCCCCACCCCTATCCCAGGCCTGCCATTGCTCATAGCAGATTTCCTACCAAAGGCTCTCCTGGCCTCCTCTCTTATCTGTGGCCCCTGCAGGGCACCCACTTTCAGAAACTCCCTGGAAGGCCCAGCACCTGCCTCTCTGCACCCCTGGATTTCTACCAGCTTGGCTGAAGCCTAGGGCTAGTGGGGAGAGCTTCTTGGCCTTTTCCCAGAGGCAAGGGAGGAGGAGGGAGGCTGGGAAAGCAGGCTGGGGCTCAGTGTCGCAATTCCGGGCCCTGCTGGGACCTTTGCTCCGAGAGGTGCCTATGGAAGGGAGGGAACACCGACTCTGGAGGCTGCTGGGATTGGGGTAGGGGTTCCTGGGAGGCAGTCCTTTTGCAAGAGCTGCTAAGAGCGCTGGGTAAGGAGAGGAAGGGGAGAGACATGGAACTTGGCAGGTCTGCAGCGAAATGCCACTGTTTTGACCAGGAGTAGGGGATGGGAGTGGCGGGAGAGGGGGTGGCCGGCTGGGGAGGAGCCAGCCTGGTGGAGAAACTGCCCTGTGGGCGGGGGTGAGGAGGGGAGGGCTGCGGTCGTCAGGCAGGAAGGAGGGGTGGCCTGACCCCTCGGCAGTCCCTCCCCTAGCCTTTCCCCAAATTGCTACTTCCCTGGGGCTCCAGGTCCTGCTTGTGCTCAGCTCCAGCTCACCGGCTGGCCACCGAGACCTCTGGACAGGGAACTGCACCATCCTCTTCTCCCAGCAAGGGGGCTCCAGAGACTGTCCACCCAGGAAGTCTGGTGGCCTGGGGATTCGGTGGGTCTGCTCCTTAGCAGTGGCCTGGGGCTCTGTGTGTGTATCTGGGGTGGGGTTGGCGAATGTCCTATGGATCTTAGAAGGGGGTTTCTGGGGAGAAGTGAGGGGTGATGGTGATGGAAGCTTGGGAAAGGAACAGGACTCTGGGTCCCAGAATAACTCATGAGGGATTCGGGGGAGGAGGTCCTCTATGTGAATTGGGGAGATTCTTGGAGACAAGAGATTTGTGCTGGGACCCTGGAGAGTGGCATGAGCAAGGTTCTCTAATAAGCAGCGTGTTTCACTGGGTGGAGCGAGCTTCGATCCCGTCTCCTGGTCCTGCTCAACTTTGGCTGTCCTCAGTGTTGGAGGGGGAAGGGGCCCGAGAGAAGCAGGGCAGATGTACCCAAACATTCCCCGCTGGTTTGGAGGGGACTTTGGGGGAGAAAGGCTGGTACAGTGACTGGGAGCCCAGACTTTGGAGTCAGACGAGGGTTGGAGTCTTGATTCTACCGCCGCCTAACTGTGTGACCATAGTTACTTAATCTCTTTGAACCTCAGTTTGCTTATCTGTAAAATGAGGTTAAGAATAGTCCTGAGCTGGGAGCAGTAGCATGCGCCTATAATCTCAGGTACTCAGGAAGCTGAAAGTTGATTGCCTGAGCCCAGTAGTTTGAGGCGATAGTGTCCCATTATTGCACCTATGAATAGCACTGAGTTCCAGCCTGAGCAACATAAAGAGACCCTATCTCAAAAAAAAAAAAAAAAAGACTAGTCTTGACCTCGGAGGGATATTATGAGGAAAGCACATAAAGCCTTATAATAGGCTGGGCGCAGTGGCTCACTCCAATAATCCCCGCACTTTGGGAGGCCCAGGTGGGAGGATCCCTTGAGCCTAGGAGTTCCTAGACTAGCCTGGGCAACATAGGGAGAACCTGTCTCTAAAAAACATAATAGTAATATAATAAAGCCTTAGTACAGGCTAATATATGGCAAGTAAATATTAGCTGATATTGTTGGTATTGATAAAAGGGAGGATCAGCTGGAGAAGGGAGCTGAGGCCAGAAAGGAGGCCAGTTCTAGAAGAGTATAACCTGAGTCCTTCCTGCAGGACAGTGCCTTGGTAATGACCAGGGCTCCAGGAAGAGATGTCCGTGTGGCTGGGGGCCCCTGTGCCTGACATTCCTCCTGGTAAGCTTCATTCCAGCCCTCTCCCCTGAGCCCAGACCGCAGGCTCCTCGCCTCCCCGTAGGAATCAGTCTGCTTCATTACCTGCCTTCTTCCTTCCTCCAGAGAGCAGTCCAGATTCATTCTTAGTCGTGGTTGCCTCTCCCCCGGTTCCAGTGCCTGGCCCTTGCGGGCTCCCGCCCAGTCCTTCCCAATCTGGGTTTGCTGCTAAAGAGTTGGTCAGCTGAGTGCTTACCATGCTCTGGCTTTGAAGAGTTTTATCTGATCTCTGAAATGCATACACTCCAGCCCCGCAAAGAGACGAGGGTTAACATCTTCATTTAAGGTCTTGAGATGTAAGAAACTACAAGTGACTAGTCCTAGCTAGAGCCCACACAGACGCTAGGGTCCCAAAGCCTGAGCTGGGACTTCGCTGCCCTCTAAGGGTGGGGATAAGTTTTCAGTTTCCCAGCTAGGACACTGGGCTATGGAGCGGGGATGGAGCCTGAGACCCCCATGTGCCTCTCCTTTGGAGCTCAGACTCTGCAGCGGAGCTGTGGAAGCCAGGTGCACAGGATGCAAGCAGCCAGACCCAGGGAGGCAACAGCCGCATCCTCAGAGAGGAAGCCAGGATGCCCCACTCTGCCACAGGCACTGCAGGGGTGGGGCTGGAGGCTGCAGAGCCCACAGTTCTGCTCACCAGGGCGGAGCCCCCTTCAGAACCCACAGGTGAGGAGCTTCTGGGTTTGGAGGAGGTAGGGGTCCAGATTCCAGGTCCTGGATCTGGAAGAGGTTCCTTGGGGGTTTTTACTTTATATGTAATCTCATGGTTAAGTCCAAAGGCTTTAGAGCTAACTAAATCTGACTGATCTAAGTGTGAATTCTGTCTCTACTTTAGGCCTTCCTGAGCCTCAATTTCCTTGTTTATAAAATGGAAAAAAATTATGTTTGTCATAAGGATCAGTGCATATAAAAAGCTCATACAGTACCTAGAACATAATGGCACTTGGCCAATGAGGGCTACTCTTCTCATAAAAGAGAGACTGGAGTTTGTATAATGAAGGGAATGAAGGTCACTGAGTGCCCAGGGCAGTGACTGAGTCAGGGAGAACATGAACTTTTTTCCTTGGGGGAGAGCATTGAAACACTTTCCTGTAACCAGAGATCCGTCCACAAAAGCGGAAAAAGGGGCCAGCCCCCAAAATGCTGGGGAATGAGCTATGCAGCGTTTGTGGGGACAAGGCCTCCGGCTTCCACTACAATGTTCTGAGCTGCGAGGGTTGCAAGGGATTCTTCCGCCGCAGTGTCATCAAGGGAGCGCGATACGTCTGCCACAGTGGCGGCCACTGCCCCATGGACACCTACATGCGTCGCAAGTGCCAGGAGTGTCGGCTTCGCAAGTGCCGCCAGGCTGGCATGCGGGAGGAGTGTGAGTTTCTGGGGCTGGGGGGGGAAGAGGCTGAGGGGAAAAGAGGGGGCCAGGGTGTGACCCAGGACAGGTGCCTGAACTTGTAGGGGCCAACTGATCCCTAAGTATGGATTAAAATATATTTCTTGACCGGGCGCGGTGGCTCATGCCTGTAATCCCAGCACTTTGGGAGGCTGAAGCAGGCGGATCACCTGAGGTCAGAAGTCTGACACCTGCCTGGCCAACGTAGTGAAACCCTGTCTCTACTAAAAATACAAAAATTAGCCGGGTGTGGTGGTGAGCGCCTGTAATCCCAGCTACTCAGGAGGGTGAGGCAGGAGAATCACTTGAACCCGGGAGGCGGACGTTGCGGTGAGCTGCGATCGCACCACTGCACTCCAGACTGGACAAGTGTGAGACTCTGTTTAAAAAAAAAAAAAACTTCTTGGGTTTACCCAGTGCTGTCTGTTTTTCTGGAGCCCCAAACCGCCCCTTTTGCCCCATCCTTGCTTCCTGTCTCCTCATATTTGGTCCTGTCCTTAGGTGTCCTGTCAGAAGAACAGATCCGTCTGAAGAAACTGAAGCGGCAAGAGGAGGAACAGGCTCATGCCGTATCCCTGCCCCCCAGGGCTTCCTCACCCCCTCAAATCCTGCCCCAGCTCAGCCCGGAGCAATTGGGCATGATCGAGAAGCTGGTCGCTGCCCAGCAACAGTGTAACCGGCGCTCCTTTTCTGACCGGCTTCGAGTCACGGTACTTGACACACCTGGGGAGAGGCGGCTGCACCCAGATCACCAGTGGGCTTCTTGATGTCCGACTCAAAGCGCTTTGCCTTTTCCCTCCTGGGTAGCCTTGGCCCATGGCACCAGATCCCCATAGCCGGGAGGCCCGTCAGCAGCGCTTTGCCCACTTCACTGAGCTGGCCATCGTCTCTGTGCAGGAGATAGTTGACTTTGCTAAACAGCTACCCGGCTTCCTGCAGCTCAGCCGGGAGGACCAGATTGCCCTGCTGAAGACCTCTGCGATCGAGGTGGCTGGAGAAGGGCAAGGGATGAAGGGAGAAGCAGAATGGGATTGTCTGTGGGAGGGGCCTCCAGACATCAAGCTGGGAGAACCAAATCTGCTGGGAAGCAGGGATGAGGGGAATCGGCCTCCCTGGAAGGGGCTATGCTCCAAGACCAACCTTCCTAGTCCCCGTTTGAGGTCTGCTGCTTGTGTGCAGGTGATGCTTCTGGAGACATCTCGGAGGTACAACCCTGGGAGTGAGAGTATCACCTTCCTCAAGGATTTCAGTTATAACCGGGAAGACTTTGCCAAAGCAGGTGAGAACTGAGATCACACAGGGATTGGGGCTGGATGGACAAATGCTTCTTTTTTTATTTTTTATTTTTAAAAATTGAGGGCCAGGCGCGGTGGCTCATGCCTGTAATCCCAGCACTTTGGGAGGCCGAGGTGGGCAGATCACAGGGTCAGTAGATCAAGACCATCCTGGCTAACACGGTGAAACCCTGTCTCTACTAAAAATACAAAAAATTAGTCAGGCATGGTGGCACGCGCCTGTAGTCCCAGCTACTCGGAAGGCTGAGGCAGGAGAATCGCTTGAATCCGGGAGGCGGAGGTTACAGTGAGCTGAGATCACACCATTGCACTACAGCCTGGGCAACAACAAAAAAAATTGAGATGGAGTCTCACTATGTTGCCCAGGCTGGTCCCAAACTCCTGGCCTCAAGTGATCCGCCTGCCTTGGACTCCCAAAGTGCTGGGATTACAGGCGTGAGCCACCCACCATGCCTGGCCAAGGACTGTTTCTTTTTTTGTTTGTTTCTTTTTTTTTTTTTTTTTAAGACAGAGTTTGCTCTGTCGCCCAAGCAGGAGTGCAGTGGCATGATCTTGGCTCACTACAACTTCTGCCTCCCGGGTTCAAGCAATTCTCCTGCCTTCAAGCAATTCTCCTGCCTCAGCTTCTTGAGTAGCTGGGATGAGGTGCACCACCACACCCAGCTAATTTTTGTATTTTTAGTAGAGACAGGGTTTTACCATGTTGACCAGGCTGGTCTTGAACTCCTGACTTTAAGTGATCCACACACCTCAGCCTCCCAAAATGCTGGCATTACAGGCGTGAGCAACTGAACCTGGCCAGCACTGGTTCTTTTTGTCATAGGCCCATAGTGACTACAGAGCCACAGGCCCAACGTTTGAGTGACTGGTAAGGGAAGGCTCTCCTTATTTTTTGAAGATGGAAAATTGGAATGCTGATAGGCTTCTCTCAGCTGCTCCAGATAGACCCCTGTCCTCTGTTGCTTTAGGTCAGTGGTTTTCAAAATGTATTCCAAGGAACCTGAGAGATATATGGAATGGCACCTTGGAGGAGAAACAGGGAGGCACAGGAAGTTAACTAATCTTCCTCACATGTGCTCTTTGGGGATCATGGGGGCTGATTTCCCCTACTCTTTTTTTTTTTTTTTTTTTTGAGATAAGTTCTTGCTCTGTCACGCAGGCTAAAGTGCAGTGGCATGAACGTGGCTCACTGCAGCCTCAACCACCTGGGCTCCAGTAATTCTCCTGCCTCAGCCCGCCAAGTAGGTGGGACTACAGGCATGCATCACCATGCCAGGCTAATTTTTATATTTTTTTGTAGAGACTGAGTTTCGCTATGTTGCCCAGGCTGGTCTCGAAATGGTCTCGAACTCCTGAGCTCAAAGGATCCACCCACCTCGGCCTCCCAAAGTGCTGGGATTACAGGTGTGAGCCACCACACCCAGCCTCCCCTACTCTTTTTTTTTTT
>NW_012107141.1:5377255-5379941 GCF_000951045.1 Mandrillus leucophaeus
CGCGCCCGGCTAATTTTTTTTGTATTTTTAGTAGAGACGGGGTTTCACCATGTTAGCCAGGATGGTCTCGATCTCCTGACCTCGTGATCCGCCCGTCCCAGCCTCCCAAAGTGCTGGGATTACAGGCTTGAGCCACCGCGCCCGGCCCCCTGCCCAGTTGTAAGATCTCTGTATTAGTTTGGCACTCATAGACTCGTGCTATCTGAATCTGCACCTATTTGTAGATTTATTTATTTACTTATTTTATTTTATTTTATTTTTTTGAGACGGAGTTTCACTCTTGTTGCCCAGGCTGGAGTGCAATGGCACAATCTCGGCTCACTGCAACCTCTGCCTCCCAGGTTCAAGCGATTCTCCTGCCTTAGCCCCCCGAGTAGCTGGGATTACAGGCATGTGCCACCACGCCTGGCTAATTCTGTATTTTTAGTAGAGATGAGGTTTCTCCATGTTGGTCACGCTGGTCTCAAACTCCCGACCTCAGGTGATCTGCTCGCCTCGGCCTCCCAAAGTGCTGGGATTACAAGTGTGAGCCACCGTGCCCGGCCCTTATAGATTTATTTATACAAGCAGTTTTGAAGTAATCATGCTTGCCTTTCATTTTTCATTTCGTGAGTGAGGTCTTGGGGAGAAGGAACTGGAGCTCTGTTTGTCACGTCTCCTCCTCTCTCTATCCACTACTATTTACTGCATGCAGTAGATGACTGGTGACACGGACTGAGCACATTTGAGGTGTTCATTCCATGGGCATCAGCAGACCCTCACAGGTGCATTAGCCAACTATAGAACCTCCTCTTAATTTGTGTATAAAGGGGGCTGTTTGCCATACTTTGGGGCTCAAAACCTCACCAAGAAATGCTTTAGAAAATGGGGCTTGCAGCTGGGTGTGGTGACTCACACCTGAAATCCCAGTACTTTGGGAGGTCTAGGCAGGCGGATCACCTGAGGTCAGGAGTTCGAGACCAGCCTGGCTGACATGGCGAACTCCCATCTCTACTGAAAATACAAAAATTAGCTAGGCGTGGTGGTGCACCCGTCCCAGTTACGCAGGAGGCTGAGGCAGGAGAATCGCTTGAACCCAGGAGGCTGAGGTTGCAGTGAGCCGAGATCGTGCCACTGAACTCCAGCCTGGGTGACAGAGCAAGACTCTGTCTCAAAGAAAAGAAAAAAGAAAAAGAAAATGGGGCCTGCCCATTAAATGGACTAACACACAACACTTGATAAACATCAGGGTGAAAGTACAGGAAGTGACTCACCAAGAAGCCTTGAATGGAAAAGTGTAGCAGATGGTTGCTAAAAGAAATCTGACAAAGCCTGAGGAACTGTGTAGGGCGCAGAGACTTTGACAATGTGTATGAGAGACATATTCTCTAGGTATCATGACTTTAACTCATGGTTTGTTGCATTTTAGTCTTCTCAGCAGGAAGACTGTTTCCATGAAAAACTGATTATTTATTGGCCGGGCATGGTGGTTTATGCCTGTAATCCCAGTACTTTCGGAGGCCCAGGCAGGCAGATCACGAGGTCAAGAGATCGAGACCATCCTGGCCAACATGATGAAACCCTGTCTCTACTAAAAATACAAAAATTAGCTGGGGGTGGTGATGTGCACCTGTATTCCCAGCTACTCAAGAGGCTGAGTCAGGAGAATCGCTTGAACCCGGGAGGCAGAGCTTACAGTGAGCTGAAATTATGCTACTGCACTCCAGCCTGGTGACAGAGTAAGACTCCATCTCAAAAAAAAAGAAAAAAAAAATATATATATATATATTTATTTTACAAGCACTTATGTGGTAGTTACCATATATGCCACATATTTATGAGATAGGTACTATTATTCCCATTTTACAGATGGGAAAACCAAAGCCCAGAGAGGTTACATAACTTACACAAGGTCACATTGCCTTATAAGTGGTAGAACCAGGACTCAACCCCAGGCAGTCTGGCACCAGAATCCACATCCTCACCCATACTGCAGTATTCCCTCTAGGATGTGATACATGAAATGTATCTCTAGTGTTCAAATAAGTAAGGCCAATGCCAGTGAAAAAGAATGCTTTTTTTTCCTTTAAAACAGGGTCTCACTCTGTCGCCCAGGCTGAATGCAGTGGTGTGATCAATCATGGCTCAATGCAGCCTTGACCTTCTGGGCTCAAGTGATCCTCCTTGAGTAGCTGGGATTACAGGTGTGAGCCACTGTGCCCTGCTGAAAAAGGATTCTTTTATTTTTTTATTTTTTTACATTTTTTGAGCCAGAGTCTTCTGTTGCCCAGGCTGGAGTGCAAGTAGCACGATCTCAGCTCACTGTAAGCTCCGCCTCCCAGGTTCAAGCAATTCTGCTCTTCAGCCTCCCACGTAGCTGGGACTACAGGTGCGCCACCACGCCCAGTTAATTTTTGTATTTTTAGTAGAGATGGAGTTTCACTGTGTTGCCTAGGCTGATCTCGAACTCCTGAGCTCAGGCAATCTGTCTGCCTCGGCCTCCTGAAGTGCTGGGATTACAGGGATAAGCCACCACATCTGGCTCTTTTTCTTTTTCTTTTCTTTCTTTCTTTCTTTCTTTTTTTTTTTTTTTGAGATGGAGTTTCGCTCTGTCACCCAGGCTGGAGTGCAGTGACATGATCTTGGCTCACTGCAACCTCCGCCTCCCAGATTCAAGCAATTCTTCTGCCTCAGCCTCCTAAGTAGC
>NW_012107141.1:5381441-5382894 GCF_000951045.1 Mandrillus leucophaeus
CGGTGGCTTGGGAGGGTGGAGGCTTTTGCTCTGTTATTTAGGGATGAGAGAGCTTGGCTGGAGCATGTCTCTATATTTTGGTTGCAACTTGGGGTATGGAACTGGACCCTGGCCAGACCTGCTTCTCAACTCTCTTGGTGACCTATAGACCGGCCCAATGTGCAGGACCAGCTCCAGGTAGAGAGGCTGCAGCACACATATGTGGAAGCCCTGCATGCCTACGTCTCCATCCACCATCCCCATGTGAGTCTCCCCATGGTGCCCCTTTTCCTCCTTCCCACACACAGGCCCATTCCCTGATACACCTACTTTCCCTTCAAGAATTTCTCTCTGACTGCATGGTGTGCAGACAACTCACCTCTCCCACAACTCCCCTACCCTTGCCCTGCTTCCCTGCAGACAGGCAAAAGCTGTTCTTGTCTCTCTCCTTTCCCCAGGACCGACTGATGTTCCCACGGATGCTAATGAAACTGGTGAGCCTCCGGACCCTGAGCAGCGTCCACTCAGAGCAAGTGTTTGCACTGCGTCTGCAGGACAAAAAGCTCCCACCGCTGCTCTCTGAGATCTGGGATGTGCACGAATGACTGTTCTTTCCTCATATTTTGTTTTCTGGGCCGGATGGCTGAGGCCTGGTGGCTGCCTCCTAGAAGTGGAACAGACTGAGAAGGGCAAACATTCCTGGGAGCTGGGCAAGGAGATCCACCCGTGGCATTAAAAGAGAGTCAAAGAGTTGGGAGTTTTGTGGCTACTGAGCAGTGGGGCGCCCTCTAACGCTGTGCTGTATCTGAAGACCACATTGATCCCACAAACGGATGGGCCTGGGGGCCACTTTGCACAAGGTTCTCCAGCGCCCTGCCCATCCTGCCTCCACCACTTCCTGTTTTTCCCACAGGGCCCCAAGAAAAATTCTCCACTGTCACTCTGTGGTATGGCCATAAATGTCTCAGCGCCGCCTCACTGATAGGTCTGGTACTGTTTGAACAGGAAGATCAAAATGAATACAAAATGAGAGAAACCAATGTCTGTATTGGGGGTGGGGACACGGTAGTAGAGGAGGAAGCCTGCGATCTTTAGGATCCGCCTCCAGGCTCAGAGGAGGGAGGGTCACAAGTGACAGGCTTGGCCGTGAGAGGGGGCCTCTTCTTACTAACCCCCACAGCGCCATATGAATAAATGCAATGCTGAGGCTTAGGCGCCCCCTTCCCCTGCTGGGATCCAGGTAGGATCCCGTTGCCTTTCTGCGGGGGAGGAGGAAGTGTTGGATTTCAGCGCTAAGGCCTCGGCGATGCACCTCACGTGCGTGTCTAGCATGCCGTAGTTTTTCCTTTGGCATCTGAAAAAGGCACAACCTGAAAGACCCAGAACCCAGTTTCGGCCCCCAGGTCCTTTGGGACAGGAAGAGAAGAGTCGTGTGGCCGCGAGGAGGCTGTCCTGCGGCGGGGCTGGCCTCGCG
>NW_012107141.1:5383859-5400621 GCF_000951045.1 Mandrillus leucophaeus
GGGGGCGGGCAGAGCTGGGCAGCCTTGGGGCCCGAGCCCGCACAGCGCTTGGCGGGTGTGCTTGTGCGTGTGCGTGCGTGCGCCTTATTTTTGGCTGAAATTTGGAGAGCCACGTTTGGTTCTCAATAATTTTTTTTTTTTGTTTTTTTAATTTGATGTTTCAAAATTGACTTGCTGGAGAGTGAGAACGCTATTTCATCTTTCTGCAGTCACTCTCCTCCCTATCCTCGTGTATCTACCTTCTTCCACCTTTCCCTGCCCTTCCCTCTACCCCAACCCTGCCAGCTGCCAGCCTCCTTGCTCCAGTTCTTCCGCACGCTGGACCAGTCCGTGCTGATGAGCTTGCAAGGTCACTGCCTGGGGAGGTAGAGGAGGGGAGGAGAGCCTCCTGTTGTGCTCACGTCAGCAGAGATGTCATATTGCTCTCTGGTTCCTGTGGTTTTACTGTGAGATCCTGTGCAAAATGAGGGACGAATCCAAAGGGTTGGTTAGCATGGCCATTTCTGCTGAAAAGACATAGATAACTTAGAAGTTTGTGAATCCTAATTCTACCTCTGGGTGGAGCTGATGGTGATGTTGGACTTCAGCAGATAGATATGCATTTTGAGCTTGATGCTTTTGGAATACATGAAGACAGGAACCAGAGGCTCTATGTTAGTAAATATGGTTGAGGCTACAGGCAAGAGTCGGAGCCTCGTTGGTTGTGAAGACAGAGTGTGAGTTGTGGGTGATGTTAGAGGGTTTAGTCTTTAGAGGAGTTAAAGATGTTAATCTTTGTGGGGAGGGGAGAGAGGAGAGAATGAGAAGAAAAATCTTAGTTATCTCTGCAGTCTGAATAACTGAAGGCAGTGGCTGCTGATTAGATGAATTCTGGCTAAAAATCGTATCCTACCCATAACTAGAATAATAACAAGATCTCAGGGTCCTTGTGGCTCTGGAAGGAAATGATTGTGAGTGACTTGAGTTTCATCAGATAGTTCTCAGTGGATAGGGACTGAGATCCCTCCAAGGCTAGAGGGGCCTGATGCGTACTCAGTAGGAGGTGCTTCAGGCCTGATCTTTGAGATTTTGACTGGAGAGGACTCCTGGTTTTCAATATAAACATAGATTGCAAGGTGTAGCCTAGAGCTCTGGTTCTATAAATTTTGTTTTACTTTGAGATACTTTGGCTTTCGCTGTAGTCATTTCTACACAGTTCTTTTTTTTTCGAATCCCATGACTGATTAACTACATAATTCTTTGTTAGAACAAATCATGCTTTTTACTCATATCCCATTTCATTTCTCTGTTTCTCTCCCCCTTGCATTCTGCTCAGGAGGAGCTGAGTGCAGCTCTGTTACGGTGCCCCACCTCCTGTAGTTTGCTCATGACTCTGTTGCAACTGGGAGAACCAAAGGGACCGTTTGGGTTTGTTAAGCAGTGGTGATACCTAGAAATGAATATACGGCGTACTCGGAAGCCTGGTGGTGTAGAGATATCAGTATCAAAAGTCAGAATTAGGACGGAGTACAAACTACAGACAGAGGAGGGAGAAGATAACCTAATTCTTAGCAGGTACTGTCAGTGGGAGAAGTGTCTCTAGGTTCAAGGGGAGTGAATTGTTATGGGCCGTGGCCGACTCTGGAGTAGCAGCTGCTAGTACTGTGCGGTCACCAAGCAGGGGAGGGGCTGTGGCTCTGCTATAAATAGTGCTGGGAGCCAGAGTCGCTATGGAGATAAAACTGAATCCTATTACCTGCAGGTCCTCTATTGGGAGCAAGGGAAAGGAGAAAGCAGTATTTTGAGGATTTGAGAGGTATTGCAAATAGGTCTTGTTTATTATTGGGTAGGGGAGAAAAAAGAACTACTCATTACCTAAACCAAATAGGGCCTTAAGCATCCAAGGAATGTGTATGTCTGTATATATGGGAGTGCCCGCAGCAGCAGGTAAGGGAGTAGAGTGTGTGTGTGTATGTATATATATGATAATGGGTTTCTCTCTGTGTGCATTGAACAAGGTCTTAGGCCGCATGTAGAGCACAGAGGTAGAATCCTGGAACACTAGAAATATGAGAAAAGAACTGCTACTCGTAGAAGAAATAGCCCTACTAGAAATAGCTGTGCAGTGGGGTGAAACGTTTTATTTAGAGAAGTGTATAGACACTTAAAAGGAAATAAATTACAATTAAGACCATGAAAGCTTTTCCTAATTTTAGAACATAGTTTAGAAATTTCTCTGAGCACCTCTCCTTCTCCCTGTCCTTGCAGAAATCCTAGTATTTCTACCTCTGATTCATAGCCTCTGTATTGTATAGTAGGACAAGGACTCATCTGTGTGTATTGTATTACTGATTCTGAGCCTAAGATCAAAATAGAGGGGAGATTATGATTCAGCACCAAGGGCAGAGCTAGTAGCAGTGGCCTCTGGGCTCCTTTCTTGCCTGAAGCGCGGAGAAAAGTGGTGCAGAGGAGGCAACTGGGGCAATGGACATTTTCATTTGAGATCACATGAGGTAGAATAGCCAGCTGTTATTGTCTGAGCATGGTTAACTAGACAGTCTATGTGGTAGTTTCACATCAAGCTGAATGCAGATTGTTGAAACAGAAGAATTGCGTTTCCATCTAGACCTAGAAGTGCAGATTAGTGCTAGTTGAGGAGTCTGGTTTGATCCTGATCCACCCTGGAGGGATCCTGAGAGTGACTTCCATTTTTGTTACAATGACTGAGTCCAGATTAGACGGCCTAGGTCTGTTTTTCAGAAACAGAGCCCCAGGTGTTACGCTGGAAATGAAGTTATTGGTAGGGATAGGTAGGTGAACCATTATTTATCTACTTCTTTTTTTTTTCTCGAGACGGAGTCTCACTCTGTGGCCCAGGCTCGAGTGCAGTGGCGTGATCTCGGCTCACTGCAGCCTCCGCCAAAGCAATTCTCGTGCCTCAGACTCCCGAGTAACTGGGATTACAGACGTATGCCACCACCTCTGGCTTTTTTTTTTGTATTTTTAGTAGAGATGGGGTTTTGCCATGTTGGCCAACTGGTCTGGAACTCCTGACCTCAGGTGATCCGCCTCAGCCTCCCAGAGTTCTGGGATTACAGGTGTGAGCCACCGGGCCTGCCTATCTATTTTTTAACATTTTATTCTGTGAACTCATAAACCTAGACACGAGGCTAGGCAAGTGTCAAGTTCTCCTCTCATTAGTATGAAAGTGGAAGACCTTCTGACCTCTGCCCCTGGCCGGGAAGAAGTTGAGAGGGATGAGTCCCTTAGGCATAGCAGTGGATCTTATCAGTACTTTTTTTCCTATTAGACTTCGGTTTTCAGAATTCCTCCCGGGAATGCTGACTCCTTGCTTGGTGCCCTGATGCTTCTCTGAGATGAACTGATGAATTGGAACCATGGTGCAAAAGAAGAAGTTCTGTCCTCGGTTACTTGACTATCTAGTGATCGTAGGGGCCAGGTAACCAAGAAGAGATGGACTTTTGTCTTAACCTCTGGGATAGCCATAAAACCTGCAGTTGTTCCCCTCTCCAGTTTCCACGTTGCTTTGCATAGCTCATTTTCCCCTGTTATTTTACCCTGATGGGAGCGTTGAAGCCAATAGGGAAACAGCAAAGTCAGGTGGATTGAAAGCAAAACCCTGCTCTTAACTAACATCTTTGTGATGTTGAGCAAATACACTCTTTATATCTCAGTTTTCTTATTTCGTAAAAAGGAAAAGTACTTTAAAAGCTCCTCCTCTGTGTATGCTTTTTTGGTAATTTATTAGCTAATTCACTTTAAAAGATGTTAATCATCTAAAGGTGCCAATGATAATTTTATTGTCAAAATCTCTTGTTGCAGAATAGGTGCCTTCATGACAGTGCAGACTTCACTTAGGCTACCAGCTCCATATGGCAGGCAGCACCCGTATTTTCCAAGGTGTTACAGTCAGGTTACTTTATCCAAAATAGCATCTTGAGCTTTATTCTTCGACGGTGGTTAAAATGTGATAGCCCATTCCATCCCTTCAGGCTGCTGAATTTGTCTTTATGTTCTTCAGGCACCCGAGCAGTGACAGCGTGGCCCAGACTCCTGAACTGCTACGACGATACCCCTTAGAGGATCACGCTGAGTTTCCCCTGCCCCCAGATGTCGTGTTCTTCTGCCAGCCCGAGGGCTGCCTGAGCGTGCGGCAGCGGCGCATGAGCCTCCGGGATGATACCTCTTTTGTCTTCACCCTCACTGACAAGGACACTGGAGTCACGCGATATGGCATCTGTGTTAACTTCTACCGCTCCTTCCAGAAGCGAATCCCTAAGGAGAAGGGGGAAGGGGGGGCAGGGTCCCATGGGAAGGAAGGAACCCGCGCCACCTGTGCCTCAGAAGAGGGTGGCACCGAGAGCTCAGAGAGTGGCTCATCCCGGCAGCCTCCCAGTGCCGACTCTACCCCTGATGTGAACCAGTCTCCTCGGGGCAAACGCCGGGCCAAGGCGGGGAGCCGCTCCCGCAACAGTACTCTCACGTCCCTGTGCGTGCTCAGTCACTATCCTTTTTTCTCCACCTTCCGAGAGTGTCTGTATACCCTCAAGCGCCTGGTGGACTGCTGTAGTGAGCGCCTGCTGGGCAAGAAGCTGGGCATCCCTCGAGGTGTACAAAGGTACGGTTCGCTGCTGCTGCCCAATGGGAGCATTTTAGAGATTCCATGTAATTGGTCTTTGAGGGGCATGGGAAATTTCCTCTGCAACTCAAGGTCCTTCAGACCTATCTAAGCATATGTAGAGTATTTAGAGTAAATATTTTTTCTTCTGGAGATGGAGTCTCGCTCTGTTCCCCAGGCTGGAGTGCAGTGGTGTGATCTCAGCTCACTGCAACCCCTGCCTCCTAGGTTCAAGTGATCCTTCTGCCTCAGCCTTCCGAATAGCTGAGATTACAGGTGTGTGCCACCACGCCCAGCTAATTTTGGTACTTTTAGTAGAGACAGGGTTTCACCATGTTGGCCAGGCTGGTCTCAAACTCGTGACCTCAGGTGGTCCATCCACCTTGGCCTCCGGAAGTGCTGGGATTATAAGCGTGAGCACCATGCCCAGCCAAGAGTTAATTTTTTTTTTTTTTTTTTTTTTGAAACAGAGTCTCGCTCTGTCGCCCAGACTGGAGTGCAGTGGCGCGATCTCAGCTCACTGCAAGCTCCGCTTCCTGGGTTCACGCCATTCTCCTGCCTCAGCCTCCCGAGTAGCTGGGACTACAGGCGCCCGCCACCTTGCCCAGCTAGTTTTTTGTGTTTTTTAGTAGAGACGGGTTTCACCATGCTAGCCAGGATGGTCTCGATCTCCTGACGTCGTGATCCGCCCGTCTCAGCCTCCCAAAGTGCTGGGATTACAGGCTTGAGCCACCGCACCCGGCTGAGTTAATCTTTACTAAGCAAAAGACTCTGCAGAGTTAAACCTCCTTCCAAAATTGTGTTTGGAGTAATGCTGTAATTTGATGTTTAACGGTGGTTAGGACAGTAAGTCTTACCCAGTATATATTTTTACATTTGCTCTTGCTGTTGTATATACCTTCTGGTCCTATCTGAGCTCAGAGACTGGGCTTTCCTAATGATGCTCCTTTTCCCGTTGTCATCGTTAGAGCCTCTGTGGTGATACTGGGTTGCAGTGGGGTATCAGCTCCTGATGCTAATGTGTCTGGTTCCTGCTGTCTGCTTCTCAGGGACACCATGTGGCGGATCTTTACTGGATCGCTGCTGGTGGAGGAGAAGTCAAGTGCCCTTCTGCATGACCTTCGGGAGATTGAGGCCTGGATCTATCGATTGCTGCGCTCCCCAGTACCCGTCTCTGGGCAGAAGCGAGTAGACATCGAGGTCCTACCCCAAGAGCTCCAGCCAGCTCTGACCTTTGCTCTTCCAGACCCATCTCGATTCACCCTAGTGGATTTCCCACTGCACCTTCCCTTGGAACTTCTAGGTGTGGACGCCTGTCTCCAGGTGCTAACCTGCATTCTGTTAGAGCATAAGGTGAGAGGCCAGCTTCCTAGACCTTTCTAGGGGAGGAACTCTTAAATATGCCAATGGCCAGATCATGAGCTCTTGGAGGACAGGGACTACATATTTTTCATCTTTTTGTGCTCAGGAGGTACCATGATGCCTGGTATACAGCAGGTATTCCGTAGATGTGGGTTGAATTAAGATACTGGTATCATGTGGGATGTATTCAGAGGGTTTACCATTCATTAGGGCTTATCCTTAATTGTACTGACCTAATTCTTTGGAAATATCGGTAGTTCTGTTTCATGAGTGGTCCTGGGATGGGCAGTACAAGAACTAGGAAGGTAAGGGAGTGATTTGCATATCTCAGGTGAGGGAGGATCACCATTGTGCCTGAATTGGGAGGTGGCAGGCATGGTGGGGCAGAGGGCAGTGCGAAAGGCAAAGCTGGAGCTGTAGGCATGGTGAATTGGAAACCAAGTTGTAATGTTGGAAGCTGTTTTCTTGTAAACCTTATTTTATGTTTTGGAGTGATTCTTACTGGATGGCTCATTACAGGTGGTGCTACAGTCTCGAGACTACAATGCACTTTCCATGTCTGTGATGGCATTCGTGGCAATGATCTATCCACTGGAGTATATGTTTCCTGTCATCCCGCTGCTTCCCACCTGCATGGCATCAGCAGAGCAGGTGAGTCTCAAGGCGTCTTCCGGCTTTGTCACCTCTGTCTTCCTGAGGGAGGAGGCCTAATGCTCAAAGAAGTTGTAAGTGAGTGCTGGTCCTCAATCCTTTGTCATAACTTATTTCTCTGCAAAATCTGACTGATTTGAACTGATCTGGTGGCAAAGCTTATGCAATTTGTAGTTTTTATTTATCACAACAAATGTTAATGACTGTAGGCTACTGGCTACACTGCCGCAGTTCTTACGTAATACAGTAATTCCTCCTTATCTGTGGAGGATATGTTCCAAGACCCCCAGTGGATGCCTCAAACCACAGATGGTTCCAAACTCTGTAGATACTTTGTTTTTTTCTATATATACATACTAATGATACAGTTTAATTTATGAATTAGGCACAGTAAGAGGTTAACAATTTCTCTTTGGGCATTTATTTGGTGTTTTTTGGAGACAGAGTCTCCATCTATCCCCCAGGCTGGAGTGCAGTGGCACAGTCTTGGTTCACTGGAGCCTCCGCCTCCCGGGTTCAAGTGATTCTCCTGCTTCAGCCTCCCTAGTAGCTGGGATTACAGGCACAGCCACCATGCCTGGCTAGTTTTTTGTATTTTTAGTAGAGACAAGGTTTCACCGTGTTGGCCAGACTGGTCTTGAACTCTTGACCTCAGGTGATCCGCCTGCCTCAGCCTCCCAAAGTGCTGGGATTACAGGCATGAGCCACCGCGCCTGACCTCTTTGGACATATATTTGGCTTCTCTTTGGCATATCCCAGTTGCCAGCATCAGTACGCTTGTGCTTTGGGGCCATTATTAAGTAAAATAAAGGTTACTTGAACACAAACACTGAGATTGTGCAACAGTTGACCTGATAACTGAGATGGCTACAGGTGAGTAGTGTATACAGCATGGATATGCTGGACACAGGGATGATTCATGTCTGGGTGGGACAGAGCGGGACAGCATGAGATTTCATCATGCTTCTCAGAACTATTGTCCTGGACTTCAGATATGATCAAGCTGCAATTTAAAATTTATGAATTGTTTATTTCTGGAATTTTCCTTTTAATATTTCAGACTGCAGTTTACCTCAGGTAACTGGAATCACAGAAAGTGAAACTGTGGATAAGGAATACTACTGTATACAAAAAAATGTACTATGTAACCTTTCAAAAAATCTGGAAAATTCTGAATTTTCAAATACATCTGGCCTCAAGGGTTTTGGAAGAGGGATTGTTTCTGCATTTCCTTATCTAGAAGAATCCAGACTTGATAAGTGCTCGTGATAGGTTTTGTCTTTGTTTCTCACCTTCTTTATCGTTTCCACAGCTGCTGTTGGCTCCAACTCCGTACATCATTGGGGTTCCTGCCAGCTTCTTCCTCTACAAACTGGACTTCAAAATGCCTGATGATGTATGGCTAGTGGATCTGGACAGCAACAGGGTGAGGTTCTTCGCTGAGGCATTGTAGCGTCTGGAGGAGGATTGCATTCTAGACCCAGTCCTGGGATATGTGTTTTTCTAGATTCCTTTCAGGAACGTTCTAAGTTGTTGGATAATTTCTATTGTGAGACTTATTGAAAAATTTTTTTAAATGCTCCTTTTACCTTATTGGCCAAATAAGCCCTTGGTTAGGTCTCAGAGAATTTTAGGATTTATTTTTGCCAGAATTAAGTGGTGCCTCCACCATATCCAAGAGCAGTCAGACAGTTGTGATCTGAAGACCATTACATGTGGTATAGATCATCTCTTAATGGTTTCCCTGGAGTATAGTTTCCAGTAAGAAACTGTCTTTCAGTGCAGGCTTAATGAATTATTTGACCATTCTGCAATGTGAGTATATTCAAACTTTGGTGGGAAGCCCTTATGTGTGTTCATTGTAAAACTTTAAAAAAATAAAAATAAGCGTAAATGAAGTAAGTGAAAAGCAAAACCGTAATCTTTTTATTTAGCGATAATAACCAATAGCATTAAGGTATATTTCCTTTCAGATGCATATGTATGTCATATATGTGTGTACATATCTTATTGTGTAGTTATATAACGTGTGTTCGTTTATGTAATAATACTGTATATACATCCTCTTATTTTTATTTACCCTGTGTAAGAGAAATTCCTGAGCAATAAACTCTAAGGTCACGTCTTTTATCATTTCTCTGGTGCAGGTGATTGCCCCCACCAATGCAGAAGTGCTGCCTATTCTGCCAGAACCAGAGTCACTAGAGCTGAAAAAGCATTTAAAGCAGGTACGTGAAGAATGAAGGAAAGAGAGGGGAGTAATAGATGCTGTGGGGTTCCTATAGGAAGACAGCTGTTCTCAGAGCCAGTTTCCTATCAAACTTCAAATGGAGTAGTTTTCTTCACCCTGGATGGGCTTAAGAAAAGGGATATCCCATTTCTGGGTGGCAGAGTGAATCTCAGTGGTTTTGATTCCAACTCATTTTATGCCTTACTATATTCTAATGCTTATTATACTGTATAAAATAGCCCTTCACTGTCTGTTTCTTGTATGTGTGCCACTCTCTATGGCCTCAGAACATTTTCGGGGCCTTTTTTTTTTTTTTTTGAGACAGAGTCTTGCTCTGTCGCCCAGGCTGGAGTGCAGTGGCGCAATCTCAGTGCACTGCAAGCTCCGTCTCCCGGGTTCATGCGGTTCTCCTGCCTCAGCCTCCCCAGCAACTGGGACTACAGGTGCACGCCACCACGCCCAGCAAATTTTTTTGTATTTTTAGTAGAGATGGGGTTTCACCGTGTTAGCCAGGATGGTCTCAATCTCCTGACCTCATGATCCACCCGCTTCATCTTCCCAAAGTTCTGGGATTATAGGCATGAGCTACCATGCCCTGCCAATTTTCTCAATCTTGTTAGGTGGAAGTTAGTAGTGTGGACCATCTGGCTGCTTTTATATCATCTTCTAGAGTTGATCCTGAGGTTCCTTTCTTCAAAAATTCCTTTCTTTGGCAGGGCATGTTGCCTCATGCCTGTAATCCCAGCACTTAAGGAGGCTGAGGTGGATGGATCACAAGGTCAGGAGTTTGAGACCAGCCTGGCCAATATGGTAAAACTCCATCTCTATTAAAAATGCAAAAATTAGCCAGGCGTGGTGGTGGACGCCTGTAGTCCAGCTGCTCGGGAGGCTGAGGCAGGAGAATCACTTCAACCCAGGAGGCAGAGGTTGCAGTGAGCCAAGATCGTGCCACTGCATTCCTGCCTGGGCCACAGAGTGAGACTATCTCAAACAAACAAATTCCTTTCTTTGAGTAATTCCTCACATCCATTTTTTATTGATTTATTTTCTTCCTCTGCATGCTGAACACAGTACCTGAAGGTAACACATGACAAAGCTTGATTCCCTTCCCCTGCCTTATGTCTTGTGTAGAAACACCAATAGATAGCACTGTGTTTATTTTTAGGACTCCCTGCTCTCATTTGAAGGGCATTTAGAAACCTTTTTCTGTGTTGTCTAAAGTACTTAGTAGTACCTCTAGATGCTATGTTTGGGTTTAAATGGGTCATTTTGTATCATCCCTCTCACCTCAGTTGCTTCATCACTGCTGATATAATGTGATACCTTGTTACTGCAGAGTCTAGTGGGAATTTTAAGTCCTGACCCCGTGATCCGCCCGTCTCGGCCTCCCAAAGTACTGGGATTACAGACATGAGCCACCGCGCCCCGCCAAGAATTATATTTTAAATATTTGAAGGAGCTAAGATCCTTGGACTCATTGATCCTGTGTTCTAACTCCTGCTATTCAAAGTGTGGTTTATGGACCAGCAACATTAGCATCACTTGGGCTTGTTAAAGTGCAGGATCACTCCAGGCATATTGAATCGGGATCTGCGTTTTGACAACCTCCCCCCGTGATTTCTCTCCTCACTCACATTTGAGAAGCACTGCTGCTCTCGACCAGTGGTCTTCACCCTGCCCCATT
Organism: Mandrillus leucophaeus; assembly: GCF_000951045.1. Lineage (NCBI taxonomy): Eukaryota > Metazoa > Chordata > Mammalia > Primates > Cercopithecidae > Mandrillus > Mandrillus leucophaeus. The sequence goes on from NW_012107141.1 coordinate 5,394,405, forward strand.
GAGCCTCTGAGGGGCCGATTTAGCTTGGGATCCCTGAGCATGTGAGGCTCTGCTTCCTGTGTCCTTCAGAGCAGCTATGTTTTCAAATTTCCATTCTGTATAGTTTCACATAGATTCCAATTTTAAAAAACATTTAATGACTATAATAATTTTGCAAACAACTGTCCTGGACTTCGATAAGATCAAGTTGCCTTGAGCTAGGTTGTCTTAAGATGGAGAGCTACATATTTCAGACTGTTTTCTAAAGGCTAGAGTATTGGGATTTTTGTTTCAAAGATGAAAGGTCTGAAATGGGTTGACCATGATTTGCAAATTAGCACTGTTCTTTGTTGCAGAACTTTTTGACCAGAGAATACGAGGTAGAAGACTTTAGGAAGGCTCTTTCCTTGGAGTTGAAATTGGCTAGCTGCCCAGGAACGTGCCTTGTATAAGGAATTTTCTTGTTGTTCCACAGGCCTTGGCCAGCATGAGCCTCAACACCCAGCCCATCCTCAATCTGGAGAAATTTCATGAGGGCCAGGAGATCCCCCTTCTCTTGGGAAGGCCTTCTAATGACCTGCAGTCCACACCGTCCACTGAATTCAACCCACTTATCTATGGCAACGATGTGGATTCTGTGGATGTTGCAACCAGGTAAGACCAAGCCGACTATGTAATCACAAGTTCTTAAATTGATCTCTTTGCTCTCTAAGTGACCTTAGGGCCGACTATTTCCCTGAACCAGAGTTTCTGTTTTTTTTGAGATGGAGTCTCACTCTTGTTGGAGTACAATGGCATAATCTCAGCTCACTGCAACTTCCACCTCCCGGGTTCAAGTGATTCTCCTGCCTCAGCTTCCTAAGTGACTGGGATTACAGGCACCTGCTACCACGCCTGGCTAATTTTTATATTTCTAGTAGAGACAGTGTTTCACCATGTTGGCCGAGCTGGTCTCGAACTCCTGACCTCAGGTGATCCGCCCACCTCGGCCTCCCAAAGTGCTGGGATTACAGTCGTGTGCCACCGCACCCAGCCCAGGGTTTCTTTATATATAAAATATGTGCCATATTTGGTTGTGATTTTCCACCTTGGTAAAAGCAAAGTGAAGAAATAGTAAACCACGTGCTCAGGATGAATAGGGGGCTGATGATTCTTTTAAGATATCTCTCCCTGGCCGGGCGTGGTGGCTCACACCTGTAATCCCAGCACTTTGGGAGGCTGAGGTTGGCGGATTGTGAGGTCAGGTGATCGAGACCATCCTGGCTACCACAGTGAAACCCCGTCCCTACTAAAACTACAAAAAAAATTAGCTGGGCATGGTGGCGGATGCCTGTAGTCCCAGCTACTCGGGAGACTGAGGCAGGAGAATGGTGTGAACCCAAGAGGCGGAGCTTGCATTGAGCCAAGATTGCGCCACTGCACTCCAGCCTGAGCAACAGGGCCAGACTCTGTCTCAGAAAAAACAGGTGTCTCTCCCCTTGGAAGCCTGTTAAATGATGGCTTTGGGAGGTGTTCTGAGACTTTGGATCATGAGAATCCTTACCCTACAGGGCATGGATCTCAAATTATCTCATCATCTGCTTCCCCAGGGTCGCCATGGTACGGTTCTTCAACTCTGCCAACGTGCTGCAGGGATTTCAGATGCACACACGTACCCTGCGCCTCTTCCCTCGGCCTGTGGTAGCTTTTCAAGCTGGCTCCTTTCTAGCCTCACGTCCCCGCCAGACTCCTTTTGCCGAGAAATTGGCCAGGACTCAAGCTGTGGAGTACTTTGGGGAATGGATCCTTAACCCCACCAACTATGCCTTTCAGCGAATTCACAACAGTGAGTCCACCTGCCCTCTGCTCCGCTCTGCCTTCTGCCTCTGTCCTCTTGATGGACTTTGATTTTTCCTTTGCTCATCTTTGACCTGTGCCTTCTGTCCTTGCTCTGCTTTAGACTTTTTCCTGCCCTTCTTTCAGGCATTGCTTGCCTTTTTTTCCTTGCTGCTGACTTTCTATTCTTTTCCCTCATGGGGTAGATATGTTTGATCCAGCCCTGATTGGTGACAAGCCTAAGTGGTATGCTCATCAGCTGCAGCCTATCCACTATCGCGTCTATGACAGCAATTCCCAGCTGGCTGAGGCCCTGAGTGTACCACCAGAGCGGGACTCCGACTCCGAACCTACTGATGATAGGTGAGCATCCTTAGGGTAGCAAAAAGGTTTTTAAGGTGAAGAGGCTCTCACTAGCCCTTCTTTAGCACAGAAGAGGCAATCTCATAGGCTTCCCATATCAGTATTTTTTTTTTAATTTTATTTCTTTATTTTTTTTCATGTGTGACAGAGTCTTGCCGCTCTGTCACCTAGGCTGGAGTGCAGTGGTGCCGTCTCAGCTCACTGCAACCTCCGCCTCCCAGGTTCAAGTGATTCTCCTGCCTCCGCCTCCCAAGTAGCTGGGACTACCTGGCTAATTTTTGTATATATACATTTTTTGAGATGGAGTCTCGCTGTGTCTTCCAGGCTAAAGTGCAGTGGCATGATCTTGGCTCCCTGCAAGCTCCCTCTTGGGTTCAAGCGATTCTCTTGCCCCAGCCACCTGAGTAGCTGGGATTACAGGCACATGCTATCACGCCAAGCTAATTTTTTGTATTTTTAGTAAAGACAGGGTTTCACCATGTTAGCCAGGCTGGTTTCAAACTCATGCCCTCAAGTGATTCACCTACCTCGGCCTCCCAAAGTGCTAGAATTACAGGCGTGAGCCACTGCACCCGGCTACTTTTTGTATTTTTAGTAGAGATGGTATTTCACCATGTTGGCCAGGCTGCTCTCAAACTCCAGACCTCAGGTGATCAATCCGCCTTAGCCTCCCAGAGTGCTGGGATTACAGGCGTGAGCCACTGTCCCAGCCCCTATTATCAGTCTTTATGCTTTGGTTGACTGTTTTTCTTGGCTTCCTTATTTGATTTGTACCCTGGCCTTGCGTTCAGAGTGCTCCCCCTTTTATTTTTCCTAGTGCTGATTGCAGGTGTTCTCCCTGCCCCTTTCTGTTTTGTTTTTTATGCAATTCACTCTGCAGTGGCAGTGATAGTATGGATTATGACGATTCAAGCTCTTCTTACTCCTCCCTTGGTGACTTTGTCAGTGAAATGATGAAATGTGACATTAATGGTGATACTCCCAGTAAGTGTGCTTGGGGAGATTGGCCAGTCCTGGGCAGGGGTTGGGGGTCTAGGGATGGGGTGGTCTCTACCTGCCTCCCTTGGATTTTGGCAGATGTGGACCCTCTGACGCATGCAGCACTGGGGGATGCCAGCGAGGTGGAGATTGACGAGCTGCAGAATCAGAAGGAAGCAGAAGAGCCTGGCCTAGACAGTGAGAACTCTCAGGAAAACCCCCCACTGCGCTCCAGCTCCAGCACCACTGCCAGCAGTAGCCCCAGCACCATCATCCACGGAGCCAACTCTGTAAGTGAGGAGTGGTGGATGAGTGAGAACCATGGCCTGGGATGTGGGCCTCATCTATTAGGAAAGCCAGGCTGTAGCTATTCATTTGCTTCTTCTCACACAATTTTCTCATCTTCCTCTTCGTGGGCCCTAGAGCTTAGAGCCTAAGAGACCTAGTTTTGACCCCAAAAGGAGTTCATCAGGCTTTGTTCAGGGTACAACTGTGATCTCCCTTATATAGTTTGTGGGGACAGAGAACAGGTGCCACAGAGATCGTTTCTCACACATTCCTTAGGCTAGAAATCTGACAGACCTGGTCCAGCGCTGCCAAACTGGGATTACAGGAAGGTACCATTGGGCACCAGCTAACCACTTTTAATTTCATGTGGCCTTCAGGAACCTGCTGACTCTACGGAGATGGATGATAAGGCAGCAGTAGGCGTCTCCAAGCCCCTCCCTTCCGTGCCTCCCAGCATTGGCAAGTCGAACGTGGACAGACGTCAGGCAGAAATTGGAGAGGGGTCAGTGCGCCGACGAATCTATGACAATCCATACTTCGAGCCCCAATATGGCTTTCCCCCTGAGGAAGATGAGGATGAGCAGGGGGAAAGTTACACTCCCCGATTCAGCCAACATGTCAGTGGCAATCGGTGAGAGCCTGGGGATCCCTTCTAGATAGGTGACTGAAGGACCTCACCTCAGTGGACCCTGGGCGAGGGTTAATCAGAAAGTCTAAGTCTGAATGCTCTCGTGGTCCTGCCATCCCCAGAGGGTGGTGTTTTGATCCAGGGGTTTAGGAATTATAGGAAGGGAGCAGCAGCTGCAGTGTAGCATAAGGCTCATACTCCCAAGGTCAAGTACCCCTGCCTGGGGCTCATAGGTGCCACTGTGCATTCAAGGGCTCAAAAGCTGCTGCGGCCCAACAGCTTGAGACTGGCAAGTGACTCAGATGCAGAGTCAGACTCTCGGGCAAGCTCTCCCAACTCCACCGTCTCCAACACCAGCACCGAGGGCTTCGGGGGCATCATGTCTTTTGCCAGTAAGTGCCTTCAGCTGTCTCTCTCATTCCTGTGTTCCATTTTCTCTACAGCAGAGCCTGACTATCGCAAATGTTGTTTAGAACTTCACATGTAGGGCTAGGTTAGCATTAGCAAGCTCTAATTCAGTCATTTGGGTGATACTGAATAAGGTGTTTTCAAGTGAGGGCAGTAAAGGACAGGGACAGATTAGTCATTATCATTATGCCTGGTCGTTTCAGTCTATTTCAGGTAAGAGCTGGATGGGTAACTGGAAAACAGGCAGTAAATTCAGAATCACACACTTGTGCTTATATTTAGTGGAAATACTCTGGTCAAATTTGATTTGAGTCTATATCTGGTATCTTCTTTGCCTCATAACGGACTCTTCCATGAATGTGCTTTGAAATTGATACGAGATTGAATTTTGTGCTTAGAGAGTATTTCCAGCAGTGTGGGGTGGTATCAGTTAAAGATTGAAGACAGACTATGGACTAGAGAGAGCCAACGTCGAGAATCCCTGTTATCGTGAGTTTCTTCAGCAGCCAGGGAGGGACAGTGCCAGCTTCAGACCAGAAGCCCGTTAACTGCCTGCGTTCATGCTGTGCAGCAGTAGATGAGAGACTCGGATATTATCATGTGAGGTGGACAGAGAAAGCTGTTACTGGGTTTTGGCTGCTCCTGGCAGTGGCTCCATTGTTTGCCTGGAGTTAGACTTGATCCTTTCTAAGACAGATCAGAGATGATCTGATCCATCAAACTGGGATTGTGTTTGGAAAGGAGGGAGGTGCAGATGCTGATAGTCATTAGTCTAATGCTTTGATTACTTACTCTGCCAAGTCATCACTCTCGCACCCTCCCCTTGATAGGCAGCCTCTATCGGAACCACAGTACCAGCTTCAGTCTTTCAAACCTCACACTGCCCACCAAAGGTGTCCGAGAGAAGGCCACACCCTTCCCCAGTCTGAAAGGTAACTACAGCCTTCCTTTTGCCAAGCCAGATTTCTCCGGGAGATATTTCAGGCTGTGGGTTCATGTCAGGAGCCCTGTGTCTGGTGAATCCTTTGACCTGGTTGTCATCCCTCATGTTGCTCCTCATGGCTTTCACTGCACATCTTGGGCTCCGATGGTTGTCAAATGGAAACCATCTTCGTAGCTAGAGAGGGCCCTGTTATGTCATTTAGGACAATGGCAGCTGTGGGATTACTGCTGCTTCTCGGGAGGACCCTGTCAGGGTACGTGATTAACATAGGGATCATCAGCCGCCACTGCTGGGTTGCCACTGCATGAACTTAGGACAAACTCCATGCCAAGGAGCTGGCCCACCAGAGAATGGTTATGGAGAGACTGGCAGCATTTATAGAGCACAGCCTCTCACCTCTCACGCACTCATAAGCCTGTCAACCCAGGGCTTGTGAGCGCGCCAGGTAGTATTTGTTAGTTTCTAGGGGCAGTTAAGACCTTATTTGAAAGCCAGGCGCAGTGACTTACACCTGTAATCCCAGCACTTGCACTTTGGGAGGCCAAGGCAGGTGGATCACGACGTCAGGAGATCAAGACCATCCTGGCTAACATGGGGAAACCGCATCTCTACTGAAAACAAAAAAAAAATTAGCCAGGTGTGGTGGCGGGCACCTGTAGTCCCAGCTACTTGGGAGGCTGAGGCAGAAGAATGGCGTGAACCCGGGAGGCGGAGCTTGCAGTGAGCTGAGATCATGCCCCTGCCCTCCAGCCTGGGCAACAGAGCAAGACTGTATCTTAAAAAATAAAAAGACCTTATTTGAATTTGGCTTGTGC
>NW_012107141.1:5400671-5407488 GCF_000951045.1 Mandrillus leucophaeus
GCTGAGGCAGAAGAATGGCGTGAACCCGGGAGGCGGAGCTTGCAGTGAGCTGAGATCATGCCCCTGCCCTCCAGCCTGGGCAACAGAGCAAGACTCTATCTTAAAAAATAAAAAGACCTTATTTGAATTTGGCTTGTGCCATCTGACAGTTTCAGGGGCTTTTCTGAATTTGATTTTTTTTTTTTTTTTTTTCCTGAGACAGAGTGTCACATCCCAGGCTGGATAGAGTGCAGGGTGGCAATCTTGGCTCACTGTAACTGCTGCCATCCAGGCTCAAGTGATTCACATGCTTCAGCCTCCCATGTAGCTGGAATTACAGGCACACGTCACGTCGCCCAGCTAATTTTTGTATTTTTAGTAGAGATGGGGTTTCACCATGTTGGCCAGGCTGGTCTTGAACTCCTAACCTTGAGTGATCTGCCCACCTCGGCCTCCCAAAGTGCCAGGATTACAGGTGTGAGCCACCGCACCTGGCCTGATTTTTTTGTTTTCTCTGGATGGTGTGCCGAAATATTTAACTGTGGTAGGAAGTGCAGTGAGAAGCAACCTCATGTATTCTATTTTTTTTTTTTTTTTGAGACGGAGTCTTGCTGTGTTGCCCAGGCTGGAGTGTAGTGGCGCAATCTCGACTCATTGCAAGCTCTGCCTCCCGGGTTCACGCCATTCTCCTGCCTCAGCCTCCCGAGTAGCTGGGACCTCAGGCGCCTGCCACCACGCCCAGCTAATTTTATGTATTTTTAGTAAAGACAAGGTTTCACTGTGTTAGCCAGGATGGTCTCGATCTCCTGACCTCGTGATCTACCCGCCTCGGCCTCCCAAAGTGCTGGGATTACAGGCGTGAGCCACCACGCCCAGCCAGCCTCATGTATTCTTTAACTGACCTCTCATTCCTGTTGGTAAAAAATGTCAGGTTACTTGGGTGCAGTAGCTCACACCTGTCATCCTAGCTACTTGGTAGGCTGAGGCAGGAGGTTCATTTGAGCCCAGGAGTTTGAGGTACAGTGAGCTATAATTAGGCCAGTGTACTCCAGCCTGGATGACAGAGTGAAACCCTGTCTCTAAAAGAAACCAACAGAAACAAGCAAATAACATTGTCAGGAGTCTAAGGCATGTTCTTAGGTGGTGATGGGAACATTGGATAAATGGGCAAAGGGACATCAGAGCTGGTAGTGTAAGGAGCGAACTAGCACTGCCAGGGAATCCACATGTGGCCGAGTAGGCTAGGGATGGAAGGGTGTCAGTGTCACTGGCCTTCATTTGGTACATTTGAAGAGGAGAGCAATTGAAACTTTTTCATTGCATGCTGATGCATTGTCGCATTTGCTGCACTTACCCTCTCACCCACCTCCCATCCTCATGCCCTGACCCCCACTCCCAACAACAGCATCTGCAAGATGGGTCGCTTCCCTGCACATGCCCTCAGGCCCCTGACCCCCTGTGCTGGATGTTTTCTGAAAACCAGCGGTCCCTCTTTCATGCATGTGTGTGTGCAGTACCTGAAGCCTCCCTGTGTCATTTACCCGCCCCTGGCTTTGAGAGGCCACGTCTTAAGGATGGTCTTTTCTTAGAGCCTTGGTTGTCTCCTGGTCACTTGGCTTCCAGCTCTGAGGTGCCCGAGAACCAAGGTTATGTGCATTCCTCAAGCTTTGGGAGAATGCTCAGATTATCTGGCTTACTGCTCCTCGGAGGGGTAGAGGGGTTGCGGTATTGTGGTGCACCTACTAATTGTGTATTTTGTGTCCCAGTATTTGGGCTAAATACTCTAATGGAGATTGTTACTGAAGCCGGCCCCGGGAGTGGTGAAGGTGGGTCTTGCCTGTGAGCTGTGCATGATCTTTTTTTTTTTTCTCTAGCATCTTCTGTGCCTGCCCGAGGGCCATCCTTCTCATGGAGCTAGCAGCATCACATGAGTGACCTGCTTGCCCCGTTCCCCGTGACGCCCATGCTTGCCCATGGGGCGTGCTGCTGGTGCATGTGGAGTGGCCTGAGTCTCCATCCCCACCTCCTCCACATTGCCATGGCTGGTTTCTACCTACGTATGATGCCTTGGTGCTACCCTCACCCAGCTCTTCTGAGAATGGGCGTGGAACATGGCTACTCAGGGCTGTGCTGGCATGAGCTCCTACACTATAATAGTGATGTCTCTCATTCCTGCCTCCCCTGCCACAGGAAACAGGAGGGCGTTAGTGGATCAGAAGTCATCTGTCATTAAACACAGCCCAACAGTGAAAAGAGAACCTCCATCACCCCAGGGTCGATCCAGCAATTCTAGGTAATAAATGGTAGAGCTGTTTTAAAAGTTCTCAGGTAGAGGTGGAGTGGTTCCTCTGCAGAACTTTAGGGATAGAGTGGGAGAGAAGCTCTCAGTGGGGTAGATGTAATCAATTTCTTGCCAGCACTTCTCATTCTGGCTTGATCTCCATGCAACTGAAAGCTTACAGTGTTGAGCGGGGTGAATCAGCAGTGGTGGGTATTTGGGCAAATCAGGTTCTCCAGAGAGTTGGGGGATGTGGTGGACTTGGACATTCAGAGATGTGGCTTTGTGTTTTACCCCTGGAGGCAGGCATCTAGTCTGGGTGAAAGGTGGGGGGTGCTCTGCAAAGGAGCTGGTGACCACAGAAGCGGTGTGTGGACCCTGTAGTGAGAACCAGCAGTTCCTGAAGGAGGTGGTACACAACGTGCTGGACGGCCAGGGAGTTGGCTGGCTCAACATGAAAAAGGTGCGCCGGCTCCTGGAGAGCGAGCAACTGCGAGTCTTTGTCCTGAGCAAGCTGAACCGCACGGTGCAGTCAGAGGACGATGCCCGGCAGGACATTATCCCGGATGTGGTCAGTGTTGGGGGTAGGGAGTCAGAGTAACTGGGGAGAGGGATGTGAATACCAAAGGCAATTTGCCAACGCTAGCCCCTGGGTTATTGTTGCAGGAGGTCAGTCGGAAGGTGTACAAGGGAATGTTAGACCTCCTCAAGTGTACAATCCTCAGCCTGGAGCAGTCCTATGCCCATGCGGGTCTGGGTGGCATGGCCAGCATCTTTGGGCTTCTGGAGATCGCCCAGACCCACTACTATAGTAAAGGTAGGGATTGTATCTGCTGGGCACCATGCCATCCCCAACTCTCCCACTTGTCTCCCAAAGAGAAAATATGTTTGTCCCCAGGACAGACTTCCCAGTGCCATGCTGCTTCCCATCTGGCTTTGGGGTTTTATTTTCTATGCATGTTTATACGTAGTGAGTGTTTTTTGTTATGAAAAATAAGACATCAGCTCATCTTTCCCTGAACTTCTTCATTCCACACCCTTCTGTATCCTGGCTCCTCCCACCTCATGTCTGCGCCTTGATTCCTACTCATTACTTCTCTTGACCTCTTGATTTTTTTCTCTCAGAACCAGACAAGCGGAAGAGAAGTCCAACAGAAAGTGTAAATACCCCAGTTGGCAAGGATCCTGGCCTAGCTGGGCGGGGGGACCCAAAGGCTATGGCACAGCTGAGAGTTCCCCAGGTGGGACCTCGGGCACCAAGTGCCACAGGAAAGGGTCCTAAGGAACTGGACACCAGAAGTTTAAAGGAAGAAAATTTTATAGCGTCTATTGGTACGTATCAGTGTGTTTGGTGCGGTAGAGGGGTCCTGGCTTCTTAAATATCCCTTTCTCCTCAATTCATCCAGAATCCTGCCTTTCTCTGCCCCATGCTTTGCTTCCTAGAGAGAGAAGGAGACCTGTGTCCATTTCTAGTGGTGTTTCTTTGTACTTCTCTAGTCTTTATATTTCATCCACAGCCACCCCTCACCCTGTATCTTAGAGGAAGAATGGAGGTTTTGTTTAGAGGGCCCAGTAAGGCTTACTGCAGGTGGTTTGAGCTGTACTCCTGGCCGCTTTTTTTATTTACATCTGCATTTCTTCACATAGTGGAGAGAATTCCTGGAAATGCTCAGGAAGTTTATAGATGCATCTTTGGGCTATACAAACGACATTTGTGTCTCTGAAGCCAGTGTCCTCCCATCCAGCCATTACACTGCTCTGGAATGTGCTCCTCTGGGCCATGTCTGGCAACCCCATTTCCCTGGGTTCTGGATCTTTGAGGTATAGGTTTCCAAGTCAGTTCTTTAAATGCTTCCTCATGGACTTGATTAAAATCTTGTTTACATTTGGTGTTTCTCCATTCCCACAAAGGCCGTGCCTTAGTGAGCTTTCTGGGCATCACCTCTGTTTGGCTCACTCCCTGCTTGACCTTGAGTCATCGAGGTTGGATCTTTCTTTTTCTGGTTCTAGATCCCTAGGCACTCTGCTTCCAGCTGATGTTTCATTGCCATGGCCATTAGCAGTTGCCATGTGCTCCCATAAATGGTGATGTGGAACTGATTCCTTTTTAGGGGAGCTACACTTTCCTAGCCAGCAGAATATTATTCTAGTAGCAGTCAACTCCTGGCTTTCTCCTGCCTCATATGATGTTCTAGAAAAAGTACTGACCTGCTAGTATGGAGGTCTGGAGTTTTAGTCCCATATCAGCCTCCAGCTAGGAATGCAACTTTGCGCAAATAACTTCCCCTCTCAGGGTCTCTGTCTCTTCACCTGGGAAATGAGGAAATCATACGGAAATAAGGAAATCATACTAAGTACACTCTGAAGTTCCTTCCAGGAAAAGAATTGCTGTGGTTGCCATTCTGTTTTCCTCTATGAGGATGCTGGTCTTGACCATTTTATGTTCTCTGTCACCTCAGCTGGAAGCATTTTTCCAGATTGCTGGTTGGTAGTGCAGGCACTGGCTCTGGGGGTGAGTGGTTTCTTGAGGAGCAATGAGGAGGGGTGCTAACTGCCTGCATGAATTGGCCTCTGTCCAGTCCAGTGAATCAAACAGATTGGTGTTCATGCTTCTGAAACTCTGGCCGCTTGAGGTGTTCGTCTCTCTCATCTGGAATCTGTAAAAATTGTCCTTCCCCAGCTCATTTGGCAGAGAGAATGTGGCATGGTGGGAGTTTAAATGGATCCTAAGTTACATGATCTTGATCAAGTGCTCCAGCCTCTTTAGGACCAGTTTCCTCATGCAAAAATGAAGGAGCTTTGTTAAGGGCCCTTCCAGCTCTAACATTCTGCAGGGTTTTTACTGCCACATTGGGATTGGAATTGGAAATTTGGAATCTGTTCATGAGTTTGGGTGGAGGGGTAAGATGTCTTGTTTTCTGCCCCTTCTCCCCATGAAGATATCTTTGTATCTCTTGGTTGGTAATCCAGTGCCTGAGACTGAATCGGCTTGGGTGGGTGGGTTTCCATTTCATCTGTCTGACCAGCCTCTGACTCTCTGTCTTTCTCTCCTGCTTGCATTGCATCTGGGGTAGAATTGTGGAACAAGCACCAGGAAGTGAAAAAGCAAAAAGCTTTGGAAAAACAGAGTAAGGAACAAATGCCCTTTCCTGTTCCCAAGTCTCCCATACCTGCCAACTCCCCAGGCCCAGTTGGGGCAGGCTCCCTTTGTCAGCCCCACCCCAAATTTGCTCTTAGAGGGTGTTTGGAATGGCAGCAGGTAGGTAGCATGTGACTCCTAGGCGTGTGGCACGTAGGCCGCTTCTTTCCTCCTCCCCTCGTGTCAATCAGGTTATAACCAGGTGTCTACTGAATACAACTCCCCAGTACTTGGTTCTCTGTTGCTTCAGAGTTGGTGGGGAGAACGTTTGCCTATTTTAGTGCCCCCCATTGGCTGATATCTCCCTCACCTGTTAGAAGGCCTGTGGGCACAGTTGGCAGAGATGGTTGCTGTCCCTCCGTGTTGAGTCTGTAGCTGCCCAACTCTCTGGTGGCTTGCCTAGGCACGCTTTCTTGCTTTCTGTCATTCTGTCCTTCTGCCATACCATTGTGGGTGGGTGGGGGACAAGGGGGGTGGTTTTTATCTCAAATGTAGATGGAGGTAGGCAGTGCCCACCAAAACAGCTGGTGTTTCTTATCTCATCGGGCCCAACCTTTTCTACCTCCTTTAGACACATTTGTTTGGGAAGCATTAAGTGACCTGGGGACCATAAAATGGTTTCAGGTACCAGCAAAGCTCAGACTCTGAGTGCCATGGAATGTGGTTTAGACATTTGTCTGTGGAACTTTCCTTTTTTTATTTTTTTTTTTTTTTTGAGACAGAGTCTTGCTATCTCGCCCAGGCTGGAGTGCAGTGGTGTGATCTTGGCTCACTACAACTTCTGCCTCGCAGGATTAAGTGATTCTCCTGCCTGAGCCTCCCAAATAGCTTGGACTATAGGGATACACCACCCCTCCCAACTAATTTTTGTATTTTTAGTAGAGATCAGGTTTCACCATGTTGGCCAGGCTGGTCTCAAACTCCTGACCTCTAGTGATCTGCCTGCCTTGACCTCCCAAAGTGCTGGGATTACAGGCGTGAGCCACCACGCCTAGCATTAACTTAATTTTTGTGTGTGTGTATGTCCCCCAGGCTGGAGTACAGTGGCATGATCATGGCTCACTGCAACCTCCACCTCCCCCGCTCAAACTTCAGAGTAGCTGGCATTACAGGTATGCACCACCATGCCCAGCTGATTTTTTATTTTTTGTAGAGACAGGATTTCACTGTCTTGCTCAGGCTAGTGTTGAACTCCTGGGCTCAAGGCATCCTACCACTTTGGCCTCCAAAAGTGCTTCAATTGATTATAGGCATGACCTTCTGCACCTGGCCTATCTTTGTAGATCTATCTGTTACTGAAAGTAGAGTATGGAAGTATTCAATTTTTTTTTTTTTTTTTTGAGATAGAGTTTTGCTCTTGTTGCCCAGGCTGGAGTGCAGTGGCGTGATCTCGGCTCACTGCAACCTGCACCTCCTGGGTT
>NW_012107141.1:5407538-5416684 GCF_000951045.1 Mandrillus leucophaeus
TTTTGAGATGGAGTCGTGCTCTGTTGCCCAGGCTGGAGTGCAGTAGTATGATCTTGGCTCACTGCAACCTCTGCCTCCAGGGCTCAAGCCATTCTCATGCCTTAACCTCTCAAGTAGCTGGGATTACAGGCGTGCACCACCACGCCCGGCTAATTTTTGTATTTTTTGGTAGAGACAGGGTTTCATCATGTTGGCCAAGCTGGTCTCAAACTTCTGACTTCAGGTGATCCACCTGCCTCAGCCTCCCAAAGTGATGGGATTACAGGCGTGAGCCACCATGCCCAGCCTTGTGGAGCTTTTTTGTTTTAAGGTGATTTGCTCATAATTTTCTCAGGTTGAGAAGATGACTGGAGAACCCGTTGGGACCAGGTCTGATTTGTCTTACTTGGTTCTTAAGGCATCTGGGGACCTCTTTTTCCAGTGGGTCCTGAGTCGGGAGTAGTCCTTGGAAAGGTGACTGGGATGGGCTGAACAGGTCTGGGACCAGCCTGTGCTGCTGTCCCACCCCCTTTACCAGCCTGCCCCTAGCCTTTGTGCACGGAGTAACGGAAGTCTTCCCCTACTCAGGGCCTGAAGTAATCAAACCTGTCTTTGACCTTGGTGAGACAGAGGAGAAAAAGTCCCAGATCAGCGCAGACAGTGGTGTGAGCCTGACGTCTAGTTCCCAGGTTTGTGACAACCTTGTTGAAAATTACGAGGATTAAATATGCTGTCTCAGAATATTTCAAGTTAAAAAAAAAACAAAACAACCAGACAGCCGGGCACAGTGGCTCACGCCTATAATCCCAGAACTTTGGGAGGCCAAGGCGGGCGGATCACCTGAGGTTGGGAGTTCGAGACCAGCCTGACCAACATTATGAAACCCCGTCTCTATGAAAAATACAAAATTAGCCAGGCTTGGTGGCGTATACCTGTAATCCCAGCTACCTGGGAGGCTGAGGCAGGAGAATCGCTGTAATCTGGGAGGCGGAGGTTGTGGTGAGCCAAGATTGCACTGTTGCACTCCAGCCTGGGTAACAAGGGTGAAACTCTGTCTCAAAAAAAATAAAATAAAAATAAAAAAAATAATAGCCAGGTGCAGCAGTTCATGCCTGTAATCCCAGGACTTTGGGAGGCTGAGGCAGGTGGGTCACTTGAGGTCAGGAGTTGGAGTTCGAGACCAGTCTGGCCAAAGTGGTGAAACCCCATCTCTACTAAAAATGTAAAAATTAGCCCGGTGTGGTGGTGGTCACCTGTAATCCCAGCTACTCAGGAGACTGAGGCGGGAGAATCACTGGAACCCGGGAGGCAGAGGTTGCAGCGAGCTGAGATTGCACCGCTGCACTCCAGCCTATGCCACAGAGTGGGACTCCGTCTCAAAAAAAGAAAAAAAAATTAACCCTCGAAACAATATAAATATCTAATGATAAGGAATTGTTAAATAAGTGTAATAGATCCATGTAATGCAATATTAGTATCCATTAAAGGTTGTGTTTTCAAAAATTTAGTGACATGGGAAAATGTTTAACAAAGCTGCATATAGTGTGATTCCAATTTTATTTTTAAAATGTATTGAGAAGAAACTGAAAGGAAATATACTAAAAACAGTGCTTAAGGTGGGAGGTAGATTTACAACTTGTTCTTATTTCCTTATTCTTTCATGTATTTTCTACAATGAGCATGTACTTTTTTAATGCATTGTTTTTTGTTTTTTGTTTTTTGTTTTTGAGACAGGGTCTCACTCTGTCGCTTGGGTTGGAGGGCAGTGGTGTGCTCTCAGCTCACTGTAGCCTCAACTTCCTGGGCTCAAGTGATGCTCCCACCTCAGCATCCTGAGTAGCTGGGACCACAGGCACCCACCACCACGCCTGGCTAAGTTTGTGTATTTTTTTGTAGAGATAGGGTTTCACCATGTTGCCCAGGCTGGTCTCCAACTCCGGGGCTCAAATGATCCTCCCACCTCAGCCTCCCAAAGTGCTAGGACTACAGGCATGAGCCTCTGTGCCAGGCCTATTTCTTTTTTTTATTATATAAGTTGTACATATTTTATATTCCGGAAACAAAAGTTGCTCGTGACTTCTCTACGGATGATAACAGAAGGGTGGGGATGGGGAGAAAGAAGGTACAGTATTTCTGTGGGAAACTGAGAGGAGATTGGACACCTCCCCTAATGTTCCTGTGTCTTGTTTCAGAGGACTGATCAAGACTCTGTCATCAGCATGAGTCCAGCTGTTATGATCCGCAGCTCAAGTCAGGATTCTGAAGTTAGCACCGTGGTAGGGGAACACCACACTGGCATCTTGGTGGGTGGGGTGTGGATTTCCCCTTTGGAAAAGGGTGCTACTTTCTCTTTGGAGGCTGCTCTGAGTCTCAGGTCAGCATGGTTCTCATGGTGGAGAGGTTTAGCATCATAAGTGTGTGTACATGAGATTTCACCCAGAGCTTCTCATCTTATAAAGAAGGTACTTCCAGAGGCTGTCTGACACACCTTTGAAATTGAATACTTTTTTATGGTGGCAGGGAGCTCTAACAGCTTGGCATTTCTGGGGCCCATCCCTGGGGACTATCTCTTACTACCTTTTTTCCTTTCCAGGCGAGTAATAGCTCTGGAGAGACTCTTGGAGCTGACAGTGACTTGAGCAGCAATGCAGGTGACGGACCAGGTGGCGAGGGCAGTGTTCACCTGGCAAGCTCTCGGGGCACTTTGTCTGATAGTGAAATTGAGACCAACTCTGCTACAAGCACCATCTTTGTAAGCTTTGTTTGCCAACAAAAGAAGACCATTTCTTTAATGGGGGAGGGAAGCAGGCTAGAAAAGAATGAAAGTTAAGAGACACTAAAGAGGTGAAGGTTAAATAAGGAAGAGGTAATCCTCATATATTTGGCTGTAAGGAAAACATTTCTTAAGGCTTTTTTCAGTCGTTTGACTTACGTTCTGGGACTTTTAGAACCCTCTCCTGAATCACTGATGAGTTATGCTCCCTGCCCAGTCAGATAAGGGCTTCGAATCCTATGTAGTATTAATCCCCAGGTCTAACACAGGCAAAATGATGCCTTTGTGGTATTTGTCAGGACAATCACAGCTCTCATTTAGTACCAGTCTGTTTCTATGGAGTATCCAGTTTTATTTTGGTCTCTGCTGTATTTATATAGCATCTTAAAATAGCATTCTATTTTAGTATATTACTAACAGTTATTTGAAGTTTTCATTCATTAATAAACATCCATGAAGTGATTTACTAAGTGCCAGATTTTGCGCTAAAGAAACAGGGATGAAAAAGGCATAATTTTTACTCAAGAAGTTTGTGATTCACTATATTGCTGTGAGTAGTCTCTTCTAATAGGTGAGGGGGAACAATGCCTTAGGAAAAAAGAACTTCCCTAGGTCACACAGTAAGCCTGTGATCAGCTGGAAGGAGATGAATTCTTTTTAGTCCTTGCCTTAGACATCTGGGTTTTTTGTTTGTTTGTTTGTTTTACACAGGGTCTCACTCTGTTGCCCAGGCTGGAGTGTAGTGGCACAATCACTGCTCACTGCAGCCTTAACCTCCCAGGCTCAAGTGGTCCTCCCACCTCAGCCTCCCAAGTAGCTGGGACTACAGGCATACACCACCATGCCTGGCTAATTTTTTTAGTTTTTTGTAGAAATTGGGTTCCCCTCTGTTGTCTAGGCCAGTCTCAAACTCCTGGGTTAAGTGAGCCTCCTGCCTTGGCCTCTCAAAGTGGCATGAGCCACTGTGCCCAGCCTCTGCTTTTTAATGTATATGTGCCTCTATAGGCTGTTAAAACACTGATAGACTTGCCACTTTATTAAACGGAGATGAGAATGGATGTGCTGTATAAGAGCTTATAGGCATAGGTCCTTATCTTTGGCCCGTGGGGTGAAAGGAAGAAAAATTTAAATGAAACCAGCTATTTAAGACTGGTAATCATTCCCACTCGCAGAGCCTTCAGTATGTGTTTTTAATAGATTCAGTGACCTCCCAGAGTGAAGATTGGGAATAGGATTGAGAGGCTATTCAAGTTGATGGGCCTTAACTCTCTCTGAGTCTGAACAGACTGGTTGGTTGATTGAATGATTAATTGATTTTTCTTTTGTGCTGACAGTTTATTAGGGGTTTTCTTTTCTTTCTTCTTTTTTTTTTTTTTTTGAGATGAAGTCTCACTCTGTCGCCCAGGCTGGAGTGCAGTGGTGCAATCTCGGCTCACTGCAAGCTCCGCCTCCCGGGTTCACGGCATTCTTCTGCCTCAGCCTCCCAAGTAGCTGTTACTACAGGTGCCCGCCACCACACCCAGCTAATTTCTTGTATTTTTACTAGAGACAAGGTTTCACCGTGTTAGCCATGATGGTCTCGATCTCCTGACCTCATGATCCTCCCGCCTGAGCCTCCCAAAGTGCTGGGATTACAGGCGTGAGCCACTGCGCCCGGCCAGGGATTTTCAATAATGTTTTCTTTTCATATTAATTCAACCTTCACCCCAAAATCTAACCATGGATCGTAAAAGTTAAGTTGACAGCAGGTCTAGCCTGCTATACTTCCTGTTTACCTTTAGATGCTTTTCAAGCCAATAGAGGTTACATTTGTGGTGGAAGGAGCCAGAGTAGTAGGAAAATTACTTCTCTTCGCTTCAAAGAAAATCCTCCACCTTGAGCGTCTTCTGAACTTTTCACTGTAAGACATCTCAGTGCTTGCTGTACCCTTCAGCCGCATAACTGTGAGGATAGCAACCATCAGTTTCTCATAAATGGAAGCGGCAGTGAGAACTGTCTACAGCAGTTTGGCTTCAAGGCCTTTGTAGAGGCCCATTATTCCAAAACACCTGTTAGCCATTTGTGTGTCTTCTTTTAAGAGAGATCTGTTCAGCTCATTTGCCCATTTTTTAATAGATTGTGTTTTTTTGCTGTTGAGTTCTTTGTTTCTTGTATATTCTAGATATTAATCTCTTGTCAGATGAATAATTTGTAAATATTTTCTTCCATTCTGCAGACTGTCTCTTCACTCAGTTCATCATGTCCTTTGTTGTGCAGAAGCTTTTTAGTTTAATATAATCCTGTTTGTCTACTTTTGCTTTTGTTGCCTGTGCTTTTGAGGTCTCCATAAACTTTTTGCCTAGACCAATGTCCTGAAGCATTTCTGCTACGTTTTCTTCTAGTACTTTTATAGTTTTGGGTCTTATATTTAAGTCTTTAATCCATTTTGGGTTGATTTTTGTGTATGGTGAGAGGTAGGGGTCTAGTTTTATTTTTCTGAATAATGGATATCAGGTTTTCTGAGCACCATTTATTGAAGAGACTGTCCCTACCCCTGGTGAATATTCTTGGTTCCTTTGTCAAAAAACAGTTGGCTATAAATATATGGATTTTTTTCTGGGTTCTATATTCTGTTCCATTGGTCTATGGGTCTGTTTTTTATGCCAGTAGCATGCAGTTATGGTTACTATAGCTTTCTCTTATATTTTGAAGTCTAGTAGTGTGATACCTTTTTGCCTAGGATTGTTTTGGCTATCTGGGGTCTTTTGTGGTTCCATATGAATTTTAGGATTGTTTTTTCTATTTTTGTGAAGAATACCATTGGTATTTTGGTAGGGATTGCATTGAATCTGTAGATCACTTTTGGTAGTATGGTCATTTTCACAATATTCTTCCAATCCATGAACATGGTATATCTTTACATCTTTTCCCTAAACTCATTCTTACATCAGTGTTTTCTATTTTTCCTCATGGAGATCTTTTACCTCCTTCACTGAATTTATTCTTAGGGCATTAATTTTTTTTTTTTTTTTTTTTTTTGAGATGGTGTCTCGCTCTGTTGCCCAGGCTGGAGTGCAGTGGCGTGATCTCGGCTCACTGCAAGCTCCGCCTCCCGGGTTCACGCCATTCTCCTGCCTCAGCCTCCAGAGTAGCTGGTACTACAGGCTCCCGCCACCATGCCCGGCTAATTTTTTTGTATTTTTTTAGTAGAGACAGAGTTTCACCGTGTTAGCCAGGATGGTCTCGATCTCCTGACCTCGTGATCCACCCACCTCGGCCTCCGAAAGTGCTGGGATTACAGGCGTGAGCCACCGCGCCCGGCCTCTGCTGTTTTATTGTTGGTGTATAGACACACTACTGATTTTTATATGTTGATTTTGTATCCTGCAACTTTATTGAATTCACTTATTAGTTCTGAGTTTTCTAGTGGAGATTTTAGGGCTTTCTTTTTTCTTTTTCTTTTTTTTTTTTTTTTTTAGATAGAATGAGGCTGGAGTAGTGCAGTGGTGCAATATCAGTTCACTGCAGCCTCCACCTACTGGGCTCAAGCAGTCCTTCCATCTCAGTCCCTCGAGTAGCTGGGACTACAGGCATACGCCACCATGCCCAGCTGATTTTTGTATTTGTAGAGACGAGGTGTTCCCATGTTGCCCAGGCTGGTCTGGAACTCCTGGGCTCAAGCAATCCACCTGCCTTGGCCACCCAAAGTGCTAGGATTAACAGGTGTGAACCACAATACCCAGCCCGCTTTGAGGGACACTTTGACTTCCTTCTGTCCAATTTGGATGCCCTTTCTCTCTCTGGCCTAATTGCTTTGATTAGCACTTCCAGTTGAATAAAAGTGGTGGAAGTAGACATCCTTGTCTTGTTACAGATCGTAGAGGAAAAGTTTTCATCTTTTCCCCATGAATAAAAGTGGTGGAAGTAGACATCCTTGTCTTGTTACAGATCGTAGAGGAAAAGTTTTCATCTTTTCCCCATTTAGTATGATGTTAGTTGTGGGTTTGTCATATGTGATTTTTATTGTTTTGAGGTATGTTCGCTCTGTACCTAACTTGTTGAGAGGTTTTATCATGAAGGGATGTTGACTTTTATCGAATACTTTTGTATTTGGTATTAGTTTTTCTTTACATGTTTTTAGAATTCTGCATTGAAGCTATTGGGTCCTGAGCCTTTCTTTTCTTTCTTTCTCCTTTTTTTTTGAGACGGAGTCTTGCTCTGTTGCCCAGGCTAGAGTACAGTTGCGCAATCTCAGCTCACTGCTACCTCCACCTCCCGGGTTCAAGCAGTTCTCCTGCTTCAGCCTCCCGAGTAGCTGGGATTACAGGCACTCACGACCACACCTAGCTAATTTTTTGTATTTTTAGTAGAGACGAGGTTTCGCCATGTTGTCCAGGGTGGTCTCGAACTCCTGACCTCAAGTGATCTTGCCCCCCTCGGCCTCCCAAAGTGCTGGGATTACAGCCGTGTGCTCCACTGCACCCAACTTTTTTTTTTGGAGACAGAGTCTTGCTCTGTTGCTCAGGCTGGAGTGCAGTGGTGTGATGTTGGCTCACTGCAACTTCTGCCTCTCAGGTTCAAGCAATTCTCATACCTCAGCCTCTCGAGTAGCTGGGATTACAGGTATTCACCACCATGCCTGGCTAATTTTTGTGTTTTTAGTGGAGACAGGGTTTCATCATGTTGGCCAGTCTGATCTCGAGCTACAGGCCTCAAGTGATCTGCCTGCCTCAGCCTCCCAAAGTGCTGGGATTACAGGCATTAACCATCGTGCCCTGTGATGGGAAGCTTTTTATTACAGATTCAATCTCATTACTTGTAATTGGACCGTTCAGGTTGCTATTTCTTGGTTAAATCTTGGTAGGTTGTTTATGTCTAAGAATGTATCCATTTCTAATTTGTTGGCATGTAGTTATAGTCCCTAATGATTTTTTGTTTTTCTGTGATGGCAATTGTAATGTTTCCTTTTTTGTTTTTGGTGTTTTTTTGGCGGGAGTCTTTTCTCTCTCTTTCTCTCTCTCTCTCTCTCTGTCTCTTTTGGTTAGTCTAGCTCTAATGGTTTGTGGATTTTGTTTCTCTTTACGAAAATGAACTTTTCATTTTGTTGATTATTTATTTATTTATTTATTTTGAGACGGAGTTTTGCTCTTGTTGCCCAGGCTGGAGTGCAATGGTGCAGTCTTGGCTCACTGCAACCTCCACCCCCTGGGTTCAAGTGATTCTTCTGCCTCAGCCTCCCAAGTAGCTGAGATTACAGGTGCCGACCACCACACCCGGCTATTTTTGTGTGTGTGTGTGTTTTTACTAGAGATGGGGTTTCGCCATGTTGGCTAGGCTGCTCTCGAACTCCTGGCCTCAGGTGATCCACCTGTCTCAGCCTCCCAAAGTGTTGGGATTATAAGCGTGAGCCACCATGCCTGGCCTATTTTTTTTAGTCTCAATTTTATTTCTGCTCTGTCCTTGATTATTTCTTCTACTAATTTTGGGTTTAGTTTGTTCTTGCTTTCACAGTTCTTTGAGCTGCATCATTAAGTTGATTTGAAATCTTCCTACTTTTTTGATGTAGACATTTATTGCTAATAAGCTTCTTTCTTAATACTGCTTTTGCTGTATCTCATAGGTTTTGGTATGCTGTGTTTTTATTTTCATTTGTGTGAATACATTTTTAAATTTCCTTCTTAATTTCTTTGTTGACCCATTGGTCACTCAGGAGCATATTGTTTAATTTCCATGTATTCGTATGATTTTAAAAGTTTGTTATTTCTAATTTTCAGAGCACAGTGTTCGCTTGTGGTCTGAAAAGATACTTGCTGTGATTTCAGTTTTCTAAAATTTCTCGTTATACTTATTTCGTGGCCTAATATGTGGTCTGTCCTAGAGAATGTTCTGGGTGTTGATGAAAAGAATGTGTATTCTACAGCTGTTGGATGGAATGTTCTGTAAATGTCTGTTAGGTCCATTTGGTCTAAAATGCAATCTGAATCTAAAATGCAGTTTAAATCCAGTGTTTCTGTGTTGATTTTCTGTCTAGATGATCTGTCCAATGCTGAGAGTGGGGTATTGAAGTCCCCAACTGTTACTGTATTGGAGTATATCTCTCCCTTTAGATCTAATAATATTTGCAATATTTGCTTTATATAGCTGTTTGGTGTTGAATGCATATGTATTTGCAATTGTTATATGCTCTTGCTGAAGTGATCCCTTTGTTACTATATAATTACTTTGTCTCTTTTTAGGTGTTTTTTGTTTTTTTTGTTTGTTTGTTTGTTTGTTTGAGACAGTCTCTCACTCTGTCGCCCAAGCTGGAGTGCAGTGGTGCGATCTTGGCTCACTGCAACCTCCGCCTCCAGGGTTTTCAAGCATTTCTTCTGCCTTAGCCTCCCAAGTAGCTGGGACTACAGGTGTGTGCCACCAC
>NW_012107141.1:5416977-5424168 GCF_000951045.1 Mandrillus leucophaeus
ACAGGCGCCCGCCACCTCGCCCGGCTAGTTTTTTGTATTTTTTTTTAGTAGAGACGGGGTTTCACTGTGTTAGCCAGGATGGTCTCGATCTCCTGACCACGTGATCCGCCCGTCTCAGCCTCCCATTTTTTGTGTTTTTAATAGGTACGGGATTTTACCATGTTAGCCAGGAACTCTGGATCTCCTGACGTGGTGATCCAGCCACCTTGGCCTCCCAAAGTGTTGGGATTACAGGCGTGAGCCATTGCACCCGGCTGAAAATCTTTTAATGAGTAGAAAATCTACTCAGCAGTAGCAGATGAAGTTAGTGATATTTCTTAGGGACAGTAAAGGAAAGAAGAAATGAACATTTCTCAATTACTAGCCATGTGCTAGGCACTGTTAGGTGCTTTATATGTATCTTCAAATTTAATTCTTGTAAAGTAGTCCTATGAGGTAGGTATTATAACCTTCCTTTGACAGATTAGGAAAATGAGGCTCAGAGAAGCTGATTTTTGTACCTAAGGTCACATAAGCTAATAAGAGGCAGGGATCTGAGCCTTAGTCAGTCTGATGGTAAACCCTGGGTTCTTTCTGCTGTGTTACGTAACTACACAGAGAATTAATCTGATTGTTATTGTTGTTGCTTTAAAGAGAAAATAATCTTACAGAGACTAAGGAGTAAAGATAAGTCAAAAATGAAAACTTTATTGTATAGTTTAGGAGGCAGTAACAGAAAGCAGCTTAAGTGGACTTGCAGAAGCATGGGTACTGGAGTTTATGTTGTTAATGGATGGTGACTGGTGTGACAGCCTCTTAGTGAAATGCTTGGTTTCCTTTGCCCCTGTTCATTGCTACCTCGGCCACTGACCTATCATCTCTTCTCTCTAGGGTAAAGCCCATAGCTTGAAGCCAAGCGTAAAGGAGAAGCTGGCAGGCAGCCCCATTCGCACTTCTGAAGATGTGAGCCAGCGAGTCTATCTCTATGAGGGACTCCTAGGTGAGAAACACACTGGGAAGGCCCTTTGCACTGGAGAAAGCTGGCTCAGCCAGGGGAGAGGGTCACACTGAACAAGTAGCTGGTTGGCTTTCTGCTGATCTCAATGCTGACATTAGATAGCAGTTTTATACCTGAAGCAAGCGACTTACTGTGTCCAGAACAAGCAGTGGGTGAAAACTGGACAAGATTGGGTTTTGGTGTTAATCAACAGCCTCTGCCTTTCTGTCTTCCTTTCTTTCCTTTCTTGCTACCATGGTCCTTCCTGCTCTCAAATTGGCAGGAAGGGACAAAGGATCCATGTGGGACCAGTTAGAGGATGCAGCTATGGAGACCTTTTCTATAAGTAACCACATTTATTTGTGTGCTGTGTTCATCCCTCCTCCTTGGGAGGGACTGGGCCTTACTTGAAGGCATCTGGGGCTGGTGGCAGGCATGTTAGATCTGGGGTAGAGAGATTGTGTTTGCTTTGCCCTGGAATTTGTAATTATTCCCTTTTATCTGGATTTTACTCTTTATTTTTGTTTGGCAGCTATATTCTTAAATGTTAAATAGGCCCCCTAAGAAACCTTTATTCTACGCAGGCAAAGAGCGTTCTACTTTATGGGACCAAATGCAATTCTGGGAAGATGCCTTCTTAGATGCTGTGATGTTGGAGAGAGAAGGCATGGGTATGGACCAGGGTCCCCAGGAAATGATCGACAGGTATGGGGCTTAGGAAACCATTGGGAATATGCAGACTCAGCCTCCTCCTGGTTAGTTCCGTGGTCTCCCACTTGAGGGCTGACTTATGCTTTGTCTTCTGCTTAGGTACCTGTCCCTGGGAGAACATGACCGGAAGCGCCTGGAAGATGATGAAGATCGCTTGCTGGCCACCCTTTTGCACAACCTCATCTCCTACATGCTGCTGATGAAGGTAATGTCATTTTGCTGTGTCCAGCTCCACTGATGCTAGAAGGGCAAGGCTTGTTCCTGTCACCTGAATTTCGGGGCAGCTGGGAAGCTATCAAGGTATCTTACTTAGGGCTGTCTTCTTGATTGAAAGTCTGAGACCTCTCTGCCAGCTTAGCAATGTTCTGTTTCTCTGAAGCTGCCAGCCTGTTTTACTAAGGAGTGTTGTAGAAATAACTGATGATTCTCTTTTTTTTTTTTTGAGACAGAGTCTTGCTCTGTTGCCCAGGTAGGAGTGCAGTGGCGCAATCTCAGCTCACTGCAACCTCTACCTCCCCAGTTCAAGTGATTCTTGTGCCTCAGCCTCCCTAGTAGCTGGGATTATAGGTGCAGACCACCATACCCAGCTAGTTTTTGTATTTTTAGTAGAGGTAGGGTTTCACCATGTTGGCCAGGCTGGTCTCCAACTCCTGACCTCAGGTGATCCACCCACCTTGGCCTCCCAAAGTGCTGGGACTACAGGCATGAGCCACTGCACCTGGCCAAGAACTGATGATTCCATACTATTTATTTATTTATTTATTTATTTATTTCTATTTTTATTTTTTTTGAGACAGAGTCTCACTCTGTCACCCAGGCTGGAGTACAGTGGCACGGTGTTGGCTCACTGCATCCTCTGCCTCCCGGGTTCAAGCAATTCTCCTGCCTCGGCCTCCTGAGTAGCTGGGATTACAGACGTCTGCCACCACGCCCAGCTAATTTTTCTATTTTTAGTAGAGATGGGGTTTCACCATGTTGGCCAGGCCGGTCTCGTACTCCTGACCTCAAGTGATCCTCTTGCCTCAGCCTCCCAAAGTGCTGGGATTACAGGCAGGAGCTACCATGCCCAGCCATTATTTGTTTATTTTGAGATTTATATGGTCTCCCTTTACTGAGTAGTTTTAGGATGCCAGTAGAGCTTCCCACAAAATACAATGAATTAATTTTTCTTTTTTACAGTAGTAGATTTTTAAAACTTAGAAAGGATGCTCAGGACCAGGAGTGATGGCTCACGCCTGTAATCCTAGCACTTTGGGAGGCCAAGGCAGATGGATCACCTGAGGTCAGGAGTTCTAGACTAGCCTGACCAATATGGTGAAATCCTGTCTCTACTAAAAATACAAAAGTTAGCTGGGCATGGTGGCTCACGCCTCTGATCCCAGCTACTTGGAAGGCTGAGACAGGAGAATCGCTTGAACTCTAGAGAAGAAGGTTGCAGTGAGCTGAGATCGCACCATTGTATTCCAGCCTGGGCAACAGGAGTGAAAATCCATCTCAAAAAAAAAGAAACGGTGCTCAGATTTTGTTTTTCAGGACAGCCCTATATCTTACAGAATTTTCCATAGTTATGAGAAGAGCCAGCCATTAACAAAGTAATAGTAGATAGAACTTGGTATGTTGTACTTGGTTTTGTGGCTGTGGAAGACATATATTACCAAGTAGAAGAGTTCTGCTCTCAAAGGGAAACGTAAGTCTGGAGTTGATGGGTAGAAGAGAATTGTTTGGAGAAGGAGCCACTGGGTTTCTCCTCCTTTTGTTCTCCCCAGCCTCCCTAAGTGTGAAGGGATCAGTTGATCGAATGCAGAGAATGCCCCCAGCCCCTCTTGGTTTGCTTCATTTCCTGGTGTAAGTTTCACTGTACTCTGGAATTTGGAGGGTACTGGTTGACTCTGGCTGGGAAAGGATGATGATCCCTAACCTTCAGAGATGTCTTAGCTACAACCCAGTCTGGTGTTGCCACTCTAAGTCATTTCTGAATTACACTATGAAGAGCCTTGGGGGTTTTCAGAGCCCTTGTAGGGGTGAATGTTGTGGTATTGAGTGGGGATAGGGAGAAAGTGTCCTCTGGAACCAGAACTGCTCTAAGAGCCACTTTTCTGCAGAAGCTAACTAGAGACAGAGCCAGGACTTTTCTTCCCCTCATGGTGGCAGAATACACAGTTGAAAGTTTTTCCCTTGTTCAGTGATGTGGTCTTTCAGAATTTCACTTCTCTCAGATGGTGGGAAACCCACTTGTACATTCTCTTCTCTCTACCTCAGTCGAGAGGAGAGCAGATCCCTTGTTAAGAGTCCTGTTTTGGCTTTTCAGGTAAATAAGAATGACATCCGCAAGAAGGTGAGGCGCCTAATGGGAAAGTCGCACAT
This sequence comes from Mandrillus leucophaeus, assembly GCF_000951045.1. Taxonomy (NCBI): domain Eukaryota; kingdom Metazoa; phylum Chordata; class Mammalia; order Primates; family Cercopithecidae; genus Mandrillus; species Mandrillus leucophaeus. The sequence goes on from NW_012107141.1 coordinate 5,421,029, forward strand.
TGGGCTTGTGTACAGCCAGCAAATCAATGAGGTGCTTGATCAGCTGGCGAACCTGGTAAGCACATCTGGCTACCCCTTAGGCTTCCCATGGGTCGTTTCTTGGTTTGTGTCACTTCCAGTCCAGTTCACCCCTGATTTTGCAAATGGAGCAGTTGTCTTTGACTCTAAATGAGGCATTAGTCCCTGTGTTCTGTGATGGGATTCTCTGTATAAAACTATCATAGTGCATCAGTTTTGATGTGTGGTCTGGACTGCTGAGGATTCAGAAGGTGAAAACTATTTCAAATTATTCTAAAATGTTATTTGCCATTTTCATAGGGTTACATTTGCACTGATGGTACCAAAGCAGTGGTGGGTACAACTGCTGGCACTTTAACCCAAGTGAAGACAATGGCCCCAAACTATGCCAGCAGCCATTGTATTCCTTGCCTCGATACACTCTCAGTTTTTTATTTTTGTTTTGTTTGTTTTTTGAGACAGACTCTCACTTTGTCACCCAGGCTGGAGTGCAGTAGCGCAATCTTGGCTCACTGCAGTCTCCACCTCCTAGGTTCAAGCGATTCTCATGCCTCAGCCTCCCGAGTAGCTGGGATTACAGGCGTGTGCCCCCACACCCAACTGATTTATTTATATATATAGAGAGAGAGAGAGAGCGCGCGCGAGAGAGAGAGAGGGAGAGAGAGACAGAGTTTCACTCTCTTGTTGCCCAGGCTGGAGTGCGATGGTGCAACTTTGGCTCACTGCGGTCTCTGCCTTGTGGGTTCAAGCAGTCTTCCTGCTTCAGCCTCCTGAGTAGCTGAGGTTACAGGCATGCACCACCATGCCTGGCTAATTTTTGTATTTTTAGTAGAGACGGGCATTCGCCAGGCTGATCTCGAACTCCTGACCTCACATGATCTGCCTGCCTCAGCCTCCCAAAGTTCTGGGATTACGGGCGTGAGTCACTGCACCTGGCTTACACTCTTAGTTTTTTAAAAATGCTAGTTGTGCTTATAAATGTCCTTGAAGAAGCAGTGAAAACTGTTACTTTTATTAAATTGATTGATTATACTTTTTTTTTTTTTTTTTTGAGACGAAGTCTCGCTCTGTTGCCCAGGCTGGAGTGCAGTGGTGCCATCTCGGCTCACTGCAAGCTCTGCCTCCCGGGTTCATGTCATTCTCCTGTCTCAGCCTCCCTAGTAGCTGGGACTACAGGCCCCCGCCACCACGCCCAGCTAATTTTTATATTTTTAGTAGAGACGGGGTTTCACCATGTTGGTTAGGCTGGTCCCTAACTCCTGACCTTGTGATCCACCCACCTCGGCCTCCCAAAGTGCTGGGATTACAGGTGTGAGCCACCACTCCCAGCCAAGGGAGACCCCATTTCTACAAAAAAATAAAAAAATCAGCCAGGCACGGTGGCATGCACCTGTAGTCCTAGCTACTTGGGAAGCTGAGGTCACTTGAGCTCAGGAGGTTGAGGCTGCCATGATTCACGATCGCACCACTGTACTCCAGCCTGGGTGACAGAATGAAACCCTGTTTCAAAAAAAAAAAAAAAAAGATGTATGGAGAATAGGAGCTCACTGTTGCCCAGGCTGGTCTCCCAATTCCTGCCTGGGCTCAAACAGTACTCCCGACTTGGCCTCCTAAAGTGTTGGGATTATAGGAATGAGCCCCCATGTCTGGCCTAAATGGATTTTAATGTAATAGTGTAAAGTGTTCATTGATGTGCTTTCAGATTCCACACTGCAGCTGACTTTCAAAAGCTACTGTTGCTGGGTGTTGTGATTTATGCCTGTAATCCCAGGTACTTGGGAGGCTGAGGCAGGAGTGTCACTTATGCCCAGGAGTTCAAAGCTGTAATGGGCTATGGTCATGCCACTGAACTCCAGCCTGGGTGACAGAGCGAAACCTTGTCTCTAAAAAAAAAGAAGCTGCTACTTCTCAAGTTCTGGTATAGTGTTAAAAAAAGAATACGTCTATTTATCTGAAAAGGCTATGAAAATCCTCTTCCATTTTCCAAATACGTAACTGTTAGGTCGTTTTTTTCATATACCTCAACCAAAGCAACATACTGCAACAGACTCAATGCAGAAGCAGATAGGAGAATGCAGCTATTTGCTGTTAAGTCAAACATTAAAGAGATTTGCAAAAATGTGAAATGGTGCCTTTTTTTTAGAAAATATAGTTCTTAAAAATGTTTATATTACTATGTAATGGGTTATTAATGAATTATTAATTGTTTTTATAATTATTTGAGAAATTTCTGTTTAAATTTCTAGTATGTAAATATCTATAACTCACATAAACAAAAGCTCTTTGGAATCTTCAATAAATTTTAAGAGATATGGGGCTTCTGAGACCAAAACATCTGAAACCACTTCCCGGGTGACCAGTGGCCAGCAGATGAGACTGTGCTGAGGAAGCTGATACGAATTTGATTGCTGGATGGGGAATTCTTGGCCCAGAGCCCTCTTGAGAGGGATGTATGACTGTCTCAAAAAAATCTCTCTTTCATCAGAATGGACGCGATCTCTCTATCTGGTCCAGTGGCAGCCGGCATATGAAGAAGCAGACATTTGTGGTACATGCAGGGACAGATACAAATGGAGATATCTTTTTCATGGAGGTAGGTGCTGGTTCACGCTGGGGGCCCAAAGGGCTATTGGAGAGTCACAGGGAACTCCTAGAACTGATGCCAGAATATTTTTCTCGTTTCTCTCATTCATCTTCATGATCCATTTATCATTAAATTATCAGATTGGGATTTTCTGGTTTTTTTGTGTGTGTTTTTTTGAGATAGGGTCTCGCTCTGTCACCCAGGCTGAAGTGCAGTGGCTTGATCTCAGCTCACTGCAACCTCCGCCTCCTGGGTTCAAGCAGTTCTCCTGCCAGAGCCTCGCAAGTAGCTGGGATTACAGGCGCCAGCCACCATGCCCGGCTGATTTTTCTATTTTTAGTAGACATGGGATTTGATCATGTTGGCCAGGCTGGTCTCAAACTCCTGACCTCAAGTAATCCACCCACCTTGGCCTTCCAAAGTGCTGGGGTTACAGGCATGAGCCACCGCACCCAACCAGATTATCAGATTGTTATTCAGATAATTAAATTTTATATAGTTATAGTAGATGATACCCATTTCTTTTTTTTTTTTTTTT
>NW_012107141.1:5430053-5430360 GCF_000951045.1 Mandrillus leucophaeus
GACCTCAAGTGATCCGCCCACCTCAGCCTCCCAAAGTGCTGGGATTACAGGTGTGAGCTGCCGTGCCTGGCCAAGGAAGATTTTTTTTTTTTTTTCTTTGGAGATGGAGTCTTGCCGTGTCACCCCGGCTGGAGTGCAGTGGCACAATCTTGGCTCACTGCAACATCCACCCACTGAGTTCAAGCGATTCTACCTCAGCCTCCCAAGTAGCCGGGACTACAGGCATGCATCACCACGCTCGGCAAATTTTTGGTATTTTTAACAGAGATGAGGTTTTGCCATGTTGGCCAGGCTGGTCTTGAACTCC
>NW_012107141.1:5430410-5432161 GCF_000951045.1 Mandrillus leucophaeus
CCACCTGACCTATTTTTGTCCTTTCTTTCAGAAAGATAGCGCATCTTATCAATTGCTTTATTCCTTGGGTTTTTTCATTTAATATTGTCCTGGTCCTCTTCTGTATCAGTACCAAGAAAGCTTTCCCACTCGTTTTATGCTACGTGAATTCCACTGTGCCTTAATTTATTTAACCAGTCACTACATATGGATCCTTGGGTTGCTTCCAAATTTGCTGTTAGTGATACTCTGAATGATGCTGTGCCTGCTTCATTTTATACATGTGCAAGTGTGTCTAAGGATTCCCAGAAATGAGATTGCTGGGTCAGAGGGACAATGTATTTGTAATTTTGGTTGATGGAATTCTTAAGTGTCTCATAACATGTAATACCCCCTTTGCAATTTATTTTGTTGAAGAAATTGGATCATTTGCCCTGTGGAGTCTCCTACATTCTAGATTTTTTGCTGATTGTGTCTCCTTTCTGTTAGCGTGTTTCTCTGTCACATATTTCTCATAGACTGGTAGTTCAGTTTAGAGGTTTGATCACTTTCAGATTCACTTTTCTGGGAAGAACACTTAATGAGTGGTGCTATATGCTTCCTGTTGCCTCTTATGGTCATCCCTGTCCTACTGATCAGTGGGCTCAGATGTGGGCAGTCTGATCTGCCCACCAGAAAGTTCCTCATTTGTCTTTTCTGATTTTGCCTATGATATTTTTTGACACACATAAATTTTTTACTTGTATATAATTTTTTTTTTTTTTTTTTTGAGACAGAGTCTGTCTCTGTCGCCCAGGCTGGATGCAGCGGCACGATCTCGGCTCACTGCAACCTCTGCCTCCCAGGTTCAAGCAATTCTCCTGCCCCAGTATCCCAAGTAGCTGGGATTACAGGTGCCTGCCACCACACCCGGCTAATTCTTGTATTTTTAGTGGAGATGGGGTTTTACCATGTTGGCCAGGGTGGTCTCGCACTCCTAACCTCAAGTGATCCACCCACCTCAGCCTCTCAAAGTGCTGGGATTACAGGTGTGAGCCATCACGCCTGGCTACTTTTATATAATTAAATTAATCAATAGTTTCTTTTACGGCTTCTGGATTTTGAGACATAGTTAGAAAAAGCCTTACTCTCTAGGATTATAAAGGAAATTGACCATGTTTTCTTCATTTCTGTGTTTTTAATTCTGAAACAGACCTCTAAGTAATTTTAAGGACCAAGTACAACTCCTAAATATAAAGTAGTGAAATTTTGCTTATGTTATCTGTTCCCCTGTGATTTAGCTGAATTTGATTTCCACAGTCACAGTTTTTTGAACAGGTGGTTTACCAAACAGAGGGGCTTACCCTGAAGCAGAAACATACACGTCAGTGTAGCCAAGAAAGAGTCATTTTCATGTCACCCTTTAAAGGGTTAGAATTTGCCTTGTTGCCTCTCGGAGCTGAGGGCTGACTCAAGACGCCTGCACCACAGTAGAAGTGCCACATGACTCTTGACCTTTTCCTTTAAAAAAAAAAATCTCTCCAGCAGTTTCCTTGGACTACTCTTACTCTCACCACTGTACAGAGGGAGCCTCATGCTAAGTCTCTGGAGTGTGGGACTGGACGCATTGCCTAAATAGATGCCACTTCCTTGAAGTGGTGCCATGCCAGGGAAGAGTGCACCATGGTCACTGTGACATCACCTGGCTACTGTGAGGCTATTTGATGTAGACTTTCTCAGAGCATAGCCTGCTTTCTGCATGATCAATTGGACAGCAATTTGGGAATTTTTTT
>NW_012107141.1:5432839-5433141 GCF_000951045.1 Mandrillus leucophaeus
GGCCACTGCACTCCAGCCTGGGCAACAGAGCGAGACTCTGTCGCAAAAAAGAAAAAAAAAAAAAAGCTCATTGGGCCAAGCATGGTGGCTCACGCCTGTGATCCCAGTATTTTGGGAGACCAAGGCAGGAGGATTGCTTGAGCCCAGAGTTTGAGACCAGCATGGGCAACAGAGAGAGACCCTGTCTCTACAAAAAAATTAAAAATGAGTCTTACATGTGGTGGTGTATGCCTGTGGTCCCAGCTACTGGGGATGCTGAGGTGGGAGGTTCGCTTGAGCCCAGGAGGTCAAGACCAGCCTGG
>NW_012107141.1:5433201-5434888 GCF_000951045.1 Mandrillus leucophaeus
AGCTAGGCATGCTAGTACATGCCCGTGGTCCCAGCTACTGGGGAGGTTAAGCTGGGAGGATCCTTGAGCCTGGTAGGTCAAGGCTTCAGTAAGCTCTGATTGCATCACTTCAGTCCAGCCTGGGTGACAGAGCAAGACCCTGTCTCAAAAATAAATAAATAAAAAATAAAAATTGCTCATTGAATATCCTTGAGCATATATTTTGGCACCCTCACATGAGAATTTCTATAGGATATTGTCCTAGACATGAAATTTTCAAGTCAAGCTTATTACATTTAAAATTTCATTAGATTTTGCCAAATTGCCATCCCAAAGACTATACCAGTTTACACCTTCAACAGCCACTTAGGCGACTCTAACAGTATATTACGAGCATTTCTCTAGCCTAGAATGCTCTAGCTTAGAAATCATGTGTTCTCCTAAATGTGTTCTGCCCACCTTTACATGATGTTCTTAAAGGATTATGAAAGGTGGAGTGGTATGGTCCATTTTCCCCCTGGAGAAAACCACAGAGTCAGACTGGGGCTAGAACTCAGGTTTCCCATTCCTACTCTGCCACTTTGACTCATTCTCCAAAGGCTTTAGAACTCCAGTAAACTCTTATACAGTAGCTTAAACCTGATAGTCTTGTGTAGTCCTTACTCACCTAATATTTATGGAGCACATATTATGTGCTAGGTAGTTTTTTGGGTGTCGGGATTATAGCAGTGAATAAGACAGACGTGATTTCTATTGCCCTTAGCATTGACTAGCTATCAGGGAAATCAAATAAATAAAGAGTATTATAAAATACGGTGAGCATTATGAAAGAAGCTCAGGGGGCAGGAGTTATGGGAATATATAGCAGAGGGCCTTGGAGCTGTGGACAACTCCTTTGAGAAGTTGACCTTTGAGCTTAGACTTGAAGAAAAAGTAAGAGTTAATGGTTGGGGAGTGGAAGAGCAGTCAGGGATATTTGAGCTAGAACCAATGGGACTCAGTGATGGAGTGTAGTTAGAGGGAAGAGGAAGGAGTCGGGCATCACTTCTTCATTTCAGGCTGGGGCAGCTGGGTGGATGGTGGTGCAGTTTCCTCAAATAGCAGACTTAAAAGGAGGATCTGCCTAGGAGGAGATGTTGAGTTCAGATTTGGACACAATGAGTTTGAGGTGCTACATGTGAAGCATCCAGACATTGAGAGGCTCAGGAGCTCAGGAAGAGAGGTCTAAAATGGAGAAAGAGGTAAGAACCATCAACGTGGTAATAATCATTAGTTTCATAGTTCTGATATCTAGTAGCCAATTAGGGTACTTTCTGTGTGCCTGGCTTTGTATGTACTTTACGTACTTTATGCACATTAACTCATTTAGTCTTCATAGTAACTGTAGGAAGTTATTACTGTTACTATCCCCGTCTTACCCGTGAGGAACTGTGGACACAGATGAACTTGCTCAGGTGGCACAGCTCAGTAATGGCAGAGCTGGAATCTAAACTCAGGCTGACTTTAGACCTGTGCCCTTCACCACTGTGCTATAATGTCTCCTGTAACATTTGAAGCCTTAAGAACAGATAACTGGCCGGGTACAGTGGCTCACACCTGTAATCCCAGCACTTTAGGAGGCCAAGGTAGGCAGATCATGAGGTCAGGAGATCGAGACCATCCTTGCTAACACGGTGAAACCTTGTCTCTACTTAAAAAAAAAAAAAAA
>NW_012107141.1:5439843-5463155 GCF_000951045.1 Mandrillus leucophaeus
ATAGCCAGTGTGATGGTGTGCACCTGTAGTCCCTGCTACTTTGGGGGAACCTGGGAGGTCAAGGCTACAGTGAGCTGAGATGGCACCAGTGCGCTCAAGCCTGGGGGACAAAGTGAGACCCTGTCTCAAAAAAAAAAAAAAAAAAAAAAAGAGGTAATAAATAACTGATTGATTTGTGCCTCCTCACTTATACACAGGTTCTTCTAATGACTCCATCTCTTCCACCAATCCTTGTAGCAGGCAGCATGTCAGTAGTTCTGTTTTGTGTCTCCAACTAGGGACACCATGAGTATAAGGCAGAAAACCTGACCATGGGGATGCCGCAGGGCCAGTTGTCCCACCCTTTCCCTGTAGGAAACAGTCTAGGGAGAGGCTGTCAGAGACAGAAACCACTGAGCTGCTTTGTGCACTTCTCTAGGTGTGCGATGACTGTGTGGTGTTGCGTAGTAACATCGGAACAGTGTATGAGCGCTGGTGGTACGAGAAGCTTATCAACATGACCTACTGTCCCAAGACCAAGGTGTTGTGCTTGTGGCGTAGAAATGGCTCTGAGACCCAGCTCAACAAGTTCTATACTAAAAAGGTACCCAGGATCTGTGTTTGGGTTGGGGCTAGGGTAGGCATTGAAGACCAAATAGTGAGTTTATCTTTGGGAAGTTAAAATTCCAAAACCCATGTCTGGAGCCACACTTCTGTCTCCAGCTGTTGGGTGGGGTACGTAAAGCTGTCTCGGAGGTCCTGGCGTCAGCCCAAGCCTTCAGTGGCCGTTACAGAGCAGTGGGTGGGGAACCGTGGACAGCCCCCATGATGGGACCGCTCTCCCCCTGTGCCACAGTGTCGGGAGCTGTACTACTGTGTGAAGGACAGCATGGAGCGCGCTGCCGCCCGACAGCAAAGCATCAAACCCGGTGAGGAGAGTTTTTCCTGAGAGTGTCTTCCCTGTTTCCACCAGTCCTTCTGAGTGTCAGGGGCCTGGCAGGGAAGTCAGGGGTGGGATCCCCACCGCACCAGTGAGCTGATAGCCCCTCCCTCACCACAGGACCTGAATTGGGTGGCGAGTTCCCTGTGCAGGACATGAAGACTGGTGAGGGTGGCCTGCTGCAGGTCACCCTGGAAGGGATCAACCTCAAGTTTATGCACAATCAGGTAGGTGCGAGCAGCAGCACAAGGCTCCCTGTAAGAAGGACCAGTGTCCAGGCCCCCAGTACTTCCCCAGCAAAGCATGAGAGAGGGCCCTCAAGCTAGAGGGAGAACTGGAGCAGCTGGACCCAGGAAAGAAATCCCAGGGGAGGGCACAGTGACGTTGGCGACCACCTGGCGCTGTGAAGGTGCACCAGGGAGCCCGCGGGGGAGGCTGGGCAGAAGCGAGGCCGGGTGGCCACGCTGCCCCATCCGTTGGACTCCACACAGTGTGAGTGGGAGCGTCTCACTTGGCCCTTCCCCTGCAGTGTCTCTGCCTTCCTCTATTCCCAGGGTATGCTTCTGCTTGGTGGTTTTGCTTTGAGAGTCTAGACTGGCCGATCTCTTTGTGTCTTTCTGGTGTGCGTGCAGCTTGCGTGTGCGTGTGCGCGTGCCTGTGTGTAAGTAGCTTGTATCTGTCCTCTCTGGAGTGTGTTTATTTGCCTTTTTCTTCTGCGGATTCTTCTGTTCTTTTCCTTCCTCTGAGTGTTCCCACTCTGTCCCCTGCTCCACAGGCCCCATTCCCCTTCTTTTGATTGGGAAGCAGTTCTGGATACATATTTCCCTCATTGTAATTCCACCATAGGAGCTGACTTTTTTTTTTTTTTCTCTCTTGGTCTTTTAACACAGTGTTACCTTTTTCTCTCAGTGGACATTCCTTAAGCTAATTCCTTTCTGAGGCCAGCGCATCATCCCAGGTCCGTTCACAGCTCTGACTCTTCACACAAGTGCCTTCCCTCCTCTTTCCCTGATGTCCGGGTTGCTCTCCCTGAGGCTCTGAGCCAGACCCGAATGTGTGAAGCCCCGTAGCCCCTGGCCAGGCTGCAGACCCTCAGGGGAGGTGGATGCCTGACTGGCGTGGCTGTCTCCCTCCCTCTGCTAGCCGTTGTAGCTCTCTTCCAGGAACGTAGCTGGGCAGCTTTGGTTTAACGGGAAACAGCTGCCCAGGCTGCCAGCAGCCCCTTAGTGTATTTTCAATCTAGAACTTAGGGCGGTAGCCAACCCCAAAGACCTTAGGACCAGCCCAGAGAGGGGTCTACCTAAGTGCTTTTTGGACCACAGAGGTGTCAGTATTTCTTGAGGAGCAGGCTCCTGACCACATTTTAGTGCTGTGGCCTCCCTGTCTGAAGATGAGATCTTGCTGAGCAACGCCCAGGTGCTCTGCCCTGTTCCTCGTCCTGCCCTTGGCACAGCCCCTCTGGGCAGCCATCCAAGCCAGTCTGTGGTTGAAGGCTTGGCCCCTAGAAGATAGATTGCGCAGAGAAGGGGAGGAAAGCGCAGCTTCTCAATCTCACCTCACAGTTAATAATGAGATAGCAACCTGCCCCTTTTCTGCCACACAGTGGTCAGTTGGACTGGAGGGGGCAGCAGACCTCCTGGTGGAGCTGTGCAGTCTGGGGTGAATGGGAAAAGCACAGGTTTTGGTGTCAGGACGTGCTTGGATTTGAAGCCCAGCTTCCACGTTCATGGGCAGAGAAACTTTCTGATCCATAGTTTCCTCATGTAGAAAATGGGGGTAATACTATATACTGTGTCATGTAGGTGCAGGGATTAGAAATCGTATTTGTAAACCCCAAGTATGTGCTCAGCAAGTGGTAGCGGATATTATTATCACCACATACCTCTTGGGAGATCCTGGATCCTGTTTCAGGGAGGATACCAACACCTCCCACCCCAAGGACAGTCTGAGGGGAGCTTTGTGCCCGTGCCAGCCCTCTGCGCCGGAGGAGGATGCATGGAAGGGTAGAGACCTGATGGGCTGAGTGGGGATCCCTGGGGCACGGTGTCTTACAAGCACTGCCCTGGGCAGAGGGTACGGGCGGGCAGCCCAGGCCAGCAGCGGGGCCTTCGGGTTGGGTTTGACCATTGAAACTAACGCCTTCATTTCTCTCCCATGCTTTCTCCTCCGGCCAGGAGCGGAAGGTACATGCCCTTTCTGCTATCTTCGCTTCTTAGCGCTTTTGAGTTGTGTGCGTGTGGATTCTTCTGTCCTCTCTTTGGGAAATAGACTTTCTTTGTGTGGGTGGGGCTGTAGCTGGGAGAGTGTGCTGTGTGGGGCAGGGGTGGAGCCTGTGGGCCTTACCCCGCCCTCCCTCCCTCTCTTGCAGGTTTTCATAGAGCTGAATCACATTAAAAAGTGCAATACAGTTCGAGGCGTCTTTGTCCTGGAGGAATTTGGTAATTACACTATTTTGCTCTTAGGTCTGGACTCACATGGCAGTAACTCAAACCTCGGAGCTCCAGAGGAGGGTCTAGGGTCAGGGAGAAGAAGAACCTCTGTAGAGAGGTCAGGAGGAGCAGGAGAGACAAGGAAGAAAAGGGACCCCTGAGATGAGAGCCAGGAAGTGGAAGGGAAAGATAGATCATGGATCGCAGAAGAGCAAATGGGGCCTCAGGTGGGTTTCGAGTTTAGAGGTGGTCCTGAAGCAGCTCAGCGAAGTAGCACCACCTCCCCGTGCTGGGCCAGCCAGTGGTCAGAAAGTTTGGGATAGAGCAGACTGGTGACCCCCAAGCTCCACTACGTCTGTATCACCTGCTGCAATCTCTCTAGCAGCCCAGTCCTCCACCCAGCCTCCCTGGCACCACTGTGGTCTCCACCTGGCCTCTGTGCCAGACAAAGGGCACGGGGCATCGCAGGCAGACTCACTTGAGGGACAGAGGAGCCTAGCAGGGCAGCTGTAGCCCGAAGCTGGGAGCCAGCGCTAGGGAGTGGTGTAGTGGGTTCTCACCCTGGGGCTTTGAGTTCCTGCTGTGTTTGTGCTTCATTCTTTTGTGCCCCTCATCGCTGCTATGAAAACCTTCGTTCTCCAGCAGGTAAAGTGACCTCGGCTCGTGCTGCCTCTCCCCAGGTCTCTGCCTTGGGCCCTGCCCTGGGTGGGTAGCTCCCTTCCACCGAACCAGCTCCTCACACTGCCAGCTCATCTCTTCCTTTCTCCCCCACCCTCTTTCTTCCCACCTTGCCTCCCCCCTCTCACTGGCTCACTGGACCTTCCTCCCCGTGTGCTCCCTTCTCTCTTCTGTCAGAGAGATACTTGGGGGAATCTTCCAACTCAGGAGAATGGCCTGGGCTTCTTGCTCTACCTTTGATGAGTTTATTCCCTGCTGACCCTGAGTTTCCCCAAATTCTGCCTCCCAGGGTCAGAGGAAGGTACAGCCAATTCTCCTCCTGCCTTTTCTGGCCCCCAGGGAGATGCCAGGCCCCTCTGCTCCCAGTCTCAAGGGGCCATGATGATGGCTGAGCCTGGGGGGCCTACTCCTTCCTCTGGCCAAGCAGAACCCCTGCATGGCTGGAGCGGGGGCTCTCTTGCCTTTCGGGCTGTGGACATGTGTGTATTTTGCCTGATGCTCCCTGTCACCTCCCTCCCTGGGTGCTGTACTCGCCTGTCTTCTGCTGGGTGTGTTGCTCCAGAGCCCTCAGACGCTCTCCCTCACACAGGCAGGCCTGGGCTTCTCCTGCCGCTCAGGGAAGGACACTGCCACGTCCTGTGGATTTAGTATCATGTTACCTCTTCAGCCTCAAGACCCTCTATGTAGGGGGCTGGGAATAAAGGGAACTGTGTTTAACATGACCCAATTTTCAGGCTGGTGACAAGATGAGTTCACGGGTGTCTCAGCAAAGTTGGACCCAAGCTAGAAACAGCTCTCTCCTCCCAGCCAAAACCTGGGAATTCCCCATGGCAGCTCCTCAGGGGCCCTGGACAGTAGCCGTGACCAGGCTGGTGAAAGGTCCATCCCTCCCATCCAGGGCTTTCAAAGAAGTGGCTAGAATCACAGCCATCAAGTGAAAGCCACTGCGGACGGCAGAGGCCTAGCTGAGGAGGCTGGGGCCACGTCCTCCCAGCCGGCAGGGTCTGGACAGAGCCTCTGGTGGCCTCTGCCCTGTCATAGCCTAAGCTGCTGCAGCCACTGTGAGAGGCCACAGAGGGGAAGGGGACCCTGACGCCGGGCGCTGCCGCCTGGGGGAGCATGGCACTACTGCTCTTAGTGTTGAACTTTCTGTTTTGTCTCTTGCCCGTCCGGTTTTAGTTCCTGAAATTAAAGAAGTGGTGAGCCACAAGTACAAGACACCAATGGTGAGTGTGCTGCTCAACCCTGATGGGCCACAGTGTGCAGGGCTCCCTGGGGACCTTCGGACAAGAGGAGGGGTGGGCCCTCTGAGCACACAGGGTTGAGTGGGGACCTGGTCTTGTTGCCAAAGGTTCAACTCAAGCTGAAACGGGTCTTGAGCCCCGGGAGACAGACACACACACATGGATCCCCTCTCCCACGGGGACAGCTTCCTTGCTTGGAGCTCACGTTTAGTCCAGAGGCCCATGCCCAGTGTTAGGGCAGGAGTTGCCCATTGGCAGATCCTCCACACGTGGAGATGCAGGAGTCTCAGTATCGTGATCCGCTTGGTTTTCTCTCCCCTCTAGGCCCACGAAATCTGCTACTCTGTATTGTGTCTCTTCTCGTACGTGGCTGCAGTTCGTAGCAGTGAGGAAGATCTCAGAACCCCACCCCGGCCTGTCTCTAGCTGATGGAGAGGGGCTACGAAGCCGCCCCAGCCCAGGGCACGCCCCTGGCCCCTTTCTGTTCCCAAGTGCACGATGCTGCTGTGACTGAGGAGTGGACGATGCTCGTGTGTCCTCTGCAAGCCCCTGCTGTGGCTTAGTTGGTTACTGGTTATGTGTCCCTCTGAGTGTGTCTTTGAGCGTGTCCACCTTCCCCTCTCCACTCCCAGAAGACCAAACTGCCTTCCCCTCAGGGCTCAAGAGTGTGTGTGTGTGGGGCTGGTGTGAACCCACTGTTGTGTGTCCTTGAGACATTTGTGTTGTGGTTCCTTGTCCTTGTCCCTGGCGTTATAACTGTCCACTGCAAGAGTCTGGCTCACCCTTCTCTTTGACCCGGCACGACTGGAGCAGTTTCACTCTGTGAGGAATGAGGGAACCCTGGGGCTCACCCTCTCAGAGGAAGGGCACAGAGAGGAAGGGGAGAATTGGGGGGCAGCCGGAGCGAGTGGCAGCCTCCCTGCTTCCTTCTGCATTCCCAAGCTGGCAGCTACTGCCCGGGGCCCGCAAGCGTGGGCTGCTGCCTGCTACAGCCTCCATCACTGCAGTGGAGCAGCGAATTCCCTGTGGCCTGCCACGTCTTCGGCATCAGAGGACGGAGTGGGCGAGGCTCGTGGAGTCCCAGGGACCACTGGCTGCTCTGCCTGAGCATCAGGGAGTGGTCAGGAAAGGCCAAGCTGGGTTTGCACATCTGTGTCTGCAGGCTGTGTCTCCAGGCATGGGGTGCCAGGAGGGAGAGGCAGCCTGGGCATGGGCAAGAGATGACTGTAAATATTTCAGCCCCACATTATTTATAGAAAATGTACAGCTGTGTGAATGTGAAATAAATGTCCTTGACTCCCTTCGGACTCCCTGGCTGCCTTGCATTAAATGACACCTCCTCTTGGCTCAGGCCTGAGGAAGGCTGTCCCTGGACTCTAAAAAGGCACCTCAGGCTGGAAGGAAGGAAGGAGATGAGGTCCTCCACGTCCAAGCTTTGGCACACGGAGGCCCCAGCTCCCCTGTTCTGGTCTCCTAGAGCAAGGCTGCAGGAGGAGCTTTCCTTCCTGGGCACTTGGGGGCCCTGCAGAGAGTTGGGCTGCTGTGAACTGAACGAACGGGCTGCTAGAGGGAGCAGCCAGAGGGTGTCCTCACCTGAACTGAGATTAAGTGAAAGAAAGCCAAGGCCCTGGCCCTCTCCATTCCCTTACAGGTGGGTATGGTCCAGAGAGGTGTGGTGACTCAGCCAGGGCCTCCCACAGGGCCCCGGACTCCTGGCCAGGAGTGTCTTCCACTGGGTAGAACCAGAAGCTCCCCTAGGAGCCGCCTTCATGGAATTGTCCTGGAAAAACCTGGCTGCGCTCTCAGGGAATTTCTGAGACCTGCTGGCTTCCCCCACCCAAAGGGAAACTGATGCTCGGATTTAGGGGAAGTGAGAGCAGAGTGGGGCCCTGGCCCTGACACCTTTCTGGTCCCCAGGGTCCTGGGCTGGATTGAGTTGCTGTCTCCCACTGGGGATATGAGTGTGTACCGGCTGTTGGCTTATTGATGGCTGGGACCGCAAAGCCACCTAGTGCAGCTCCACCCCAGGACAACACAGATTCTGCCTCACTCCACCCCCAGGCGGCTGTGACCGGGGCCGCTGGCACAAGGATCACGCTGAGTACCTAGGACCGGTTAAATGCGCTTTCCGCTGTCACAGCTCAGTTTCATCATCTGAAGAGTGAATGCCGTAGGGGAAGACAGGTTCCTTCTAGTGTTAATGTTTTATGAACTCAGAAACCACTCTGGGCCTGGTTTAATCATTGAGAAAACAAAAATATCTGCCCTCACTTTGCTGTGAAGATCAATGTCCCTGGGCCTTTTTTTTTTTTTTTTTTTCTTGAGACAGGGTCTCACTGTCACCCAGGCTGAAGTGCAGTGGCGTGATCTCGGCCCACCGCAAACTCTACCTCCCGGGTTCAGGTGATTCTCGTGCCTCAGCCTTCCAAATAGCTGGGATTATAGGCATGCCACTATGCCCAGCTAGTTTTTGTATTTTTAGTAGAGATGGGGTTTCACCGTGTTGGCCAGGCTGGTCTGGAACTCCTGACCTCAGGTGATCCGCCCGCCTCTGCCTCCCAAAGTGCTGGGATTACAGGTGAGAGCCACCGCACCTGGCCATCCCCTGTGCATTTTTATGAAAACAGGCACACTGAAATTGAGTGAGAAGAGTGAGTTTTCTGTGACTGCATTAATCTTTTATTGCCCAGTACACATTGGGAAGACACAGCAGGCCAGAAAGGCCTGTCCCCAGACATGCTTTCTTGAGGTCACCCTCCTTTTACCCCAAAGATCCAGGAGCTTCCTTCAGGAGCCCTGTGGACCAGTCTGTGCAACACTCACTCAGGCCTGCCCAACATAGCTGTCCTGCTGATCCCCCACCGCAGCCCAGGAGACACACTTGTGACACACACATCCAACAGCAGGGAGCGGTTTCCCCAACTTCCCTGCAGGCTCCTGGTATGGGGCTGGCATCTTGTACCTGCAACACAGGTTATCTTATGAGTGAACGGAGGCCCCCTACAGCCTCCCATTTACTGATGGCTGCCCCCTGACCAAGGGCCAAGGCTTAGCCACTGACTTGTGCCCTGGGTGTCAGGTGGTCTGGAGTACATACCTGGCCATCCCCGGGAGCCAGCCTGGTCACTGAGGCACTGCAGAAGAGGAGGCCATGTCATTGTGTCCTCCCAGCCTTCTGGAAGCTAGTACCCATCTGGTCATGACAGGGTCCTTGCCCTTGCAGTCACAGCAGGTGCTTGACCCGGGACAACAGAGCAAAGCCCAGGGTCTCCACTGCTGCCCTGCTCTTCCCGCCTCCCAGGCCCTGGCCCCAAGGGCTCCTCACCTCGCACCTCCAGGCGGCACTCACACTGTGCCTCGCCCTGTAAGTTGGTGGCCCTGCAGACATAGATGCCTCCGTCAAACGGGCAGGGCTTTCTAATCTCCAGAGTCAACACTCCCTGCTTGCTGAACATGCGGAAGCGGGCATCCTGTCCCAGGTCCAGGCCATTCTTGAACCAGGAAATCTTGGGCTACAATTAAGGTAAAGAGAGGGAGGGAAGCCATCTAGGCTGAGAGGGGACCTGGCAGGGACCCAGGGAGACGCATTTCTGTTTATACTCGGTGGGGGGTGGTCCCACGGAGTCCCTGACTATGCCCAAGGCTGGAAACAAACATGGAACCAACAGTGAGTACCACGGCCCTGCCCAGGGAGAGAAACCCGGTCCATACACCCCAAGGTGGAGAGAAAGCAGAGGAGACAGGCTGGGGAGAGGACTGCTCGACATCGGGGCCTGTGAGCCCCGCCTCCTGGTCGGCCTGGACCAGTGCCTAAAGTTCCCTACCTTGGGGCTACCCCGGACAGCACAGCAGAGCATAGTGGTGTAGCCTGCGATGACCGAGCGGTTCACCAGGGGCTGGGTGAAGCTTGGGGCCTCAGAGAAGTCCAGGGCCTTATAGTTGGGTGGCTCATAGGTGATGCCTGTTGGTGACAGGACTTGGTACTGAGAGGGCCACACCAAACTAGGCCCCCCTCCCTGTTCCGATGGCCTCCCTGCCCCAGCCCCTGGTGGAGAGAATGAGGGTACAGCACCTGGTCTGGGGATAAAGACGGGCTCCTTGGTGGTGGCCGCTGTGTCACTGGAACCAACCATATTCTGGCTGAAGACACGGAAGTAGTAGCCATTGCCAATGATGAGCTCTGGCACCACGCAGTGGGTGCGGCGGTAATGCTCCAAGACGGTGAACCACTCCTGGGGGCGGGGAGGGAGGGGAGGCATCTCTGGGCCAGGCCTTCCCCGATGCCGAGAGCCTCTCCTGGGTGCCCTGGGCATCTCCACCCGTACTGTGGAGGGACTCAGATCAGCAGAGGGAGGGTGAGGGGCCCGTGGTGAGGACAGTGAAGGGTGGCTGCGGCCTGGGTCTGCCGGGCCTAGGCAGGGTGCACGTGGAGACCCCAGACCCCGGGCTCACCATGGTCTTCTTGTCAGCCTTCTGCACTGTGTACCCCCAGAGCTCCGTGTTGCCATCATCCTGGGGTGGCTTCCACTCCAGAGCCACATTAAGACCCCAGGCCTCAGTGACCCGGAGATCCTGGGGAGGACTTGGCTTGTCTGCGGGAGACAGACCCAGTCAGGTCACCACTCTTTCTGACAGTGAGCAGGGGGACACCGGGCTCCAGGGACTATGCCACCCCTACCAGCCAGGGCCAGGCCTGCTGGGGCACTGAACTGGAAAATGTGAGCTGTGGGTTGGGTCAGCCCTTGGACCCAGCAGCCCAGCTTAGGGATGGGAAACAAGGGGGCTCAAAGAGGCCTTGGCCACGCACCGACAACCTGCAGCACCAGGGTGGCCTTGTCCTCCATGTTCTCAATGCGCACCGTCACCTGGTAAGTGCCTGAATGCGCGCGGCGAGCGGCCCGGATGAACAGGATGGTGTCTGTGGGGCTGTTGCGGACGCTCACCTCCTCGCCTGCCAGGGGCTGCCCCTCTTTGGTCCAGGTCACCTGAGGCCGGGGCTTGCCCTGAGGGGAGGAAAAGCTTAACCCTGAATGTGGATCTCTCCAAAGGCCAGCTGCCACCCCCACCTCTGGAACCTCAGATCAGGCCAGCCCTGAGACATCAGTCCGCTGGATGGAAACAACACACCGTAGCCTCTCTCCCCTGGGGGACAGGGAGGGGCCAGTCCCACCTGGAAAGGGATGAGGAGGTTCACAGGCTCCCTGACCTTCTTCTGAATGGTCTGACGCAGGTGCCTGGGCAGCTGGAGCCGTGGCCGTTCTGTGGATACAGAGTGGGTAGCTAAGTGAGGGCCCGCCACGGCTCTGAGGGGCGCCACAGCTCCAGCCTCCCTTGAGACAAGCCCCAGAGAGCTGCAGCTAAGAAAAAAGCTGCCTGCTGGGCCCTGCACCTCCTTTAGCTCCTGCTGACACAGCAACTCCAGCCTGCCCAAGCCCAGCTGGCTTCCCCGAGCCTCACCACACTGCTTCAAGAGGCAGGGATCAGAGAGGGTAAGCAACTTGACTGAAGTCACACAGCTAGTAAGTCATAGGCCAGGGTGTAAACCCTATGCCCTGTGCTGTTTCCACTCGAGTTTGCTGCCTCGTTCCAGCTTTGAGAACCAATCCTTACAAAAGATGGACCCTTTGTTGGGACGAGGAACAGAGGAATGGGAAGTGGATCCCAGAGGGACCAATCTGACGACAGACATAGACAATACTTACCTGTTGGAGCTGAGACGCTCCTGGAAGAGAGCTTGGGCACTGTGGCTTGTATTTTCCCTGTTCCAGAACTAGGGGTCTGACATAGACCAAAAAAGCCTTTTCCGCACTTTTTTTTTTTTTTTTTTTTTTTTTGAGACATTGTCTCACTCTGTCACCCAGGCTGGAGTGCAGTAGTGTGATCTCAGCTCACTGCAGCTGCCACCTCCCGGGTCCAAGCAATTCTCCTGCCTCAGCCTCCCAAGTAGCTGGGGGACTACAGGCACCCACCACCACACCCGGCTAGTTTTTGTATTTTTAGTAGAGACGGGGTTTCACTATGTTGGCCAGGCTGGTCTCGAACTCCTGACCTCAAGTGATCTGCCTGCCTCAGCCTCTCAAAATGCTGGAATTACAGGCTTGAGCCACTGTGCCTGGCCACCCTCTCTGCACTTTTTCCCTAGGCCTAGAGCATGGATGATGGCTCCAACCCCTCCTGTCTCTGCCAGCGTTCTGGGCAGAGCGTTCTGGGCCTCCCCAAACGTCCCCACCTCCACTGGACACCAAGGGCCTGGGGTGTCAATGGCGGGTCTTGTGACTGCATGAAGGGGCACTCACGCAGGATCTCCTGCACCGTCACCGGCTCCGTGGTGGTAACAGGGGCTCCAGGCCCTGCCATATTGTGTGCACGCACTCGGAAGAGCAGACGGGCCCCCGTGGGCAGGTCCTTCACCAGTATCGACGTGTGCTCTGTCAGCCCCCGCAGGGCAGCCACCCACTCTGAGCCTGGGGGTGGGGAGGGGCAGTCAAGGCCACAGACTGTGTCACCACCAACACCCCATCCCCACTGCCCACTCCTCTGATAGGAATCTCCAGGATTTAAATATGTTTTTATTTTTTAAATTTTATTTGTTTATTTATTTTTGAGATGGAGTTTCACTCTTGTCACCCAGGCTGGAGTGCAATGGCGTGATCTCGGCTCACCGCAACCTCCGCCTCCTGGGTTCAAGCGATTCTTCTGCCTCAGCCTCCCGAGTAGCTGGGATCACAGGCGCCCACCACCACACCCAGCTAATTCTGTATTTTTAGTAGAGACGGGGTTTCTCCATGTTGGTCAGGCTGGTCTCGAACTCCCGACCTCAGGTGATCCGCCCACCTCGGCCTCCCAAAGTGCTGGAATTACAGGCGTGAGCCGCCGCGCCTGGCCTTAAATATGTTTTTAAAATGTAGTTGCTGATTTCGCACTGCTCAAAGAAGTGTTACAGTCAGCTTTACTCTGCATTTGTTTTTCACTAGGCAAGCTTTTTTTGCTTCTGAAAACAGAACAGGTATTTCTCTGGATGTCCTCAACTTTAGGCAAAAGTGGGCCCAAAAAACCTGACTATGGGTGAATCTGCTCAATGGCAAGGTGAGCATGTTCTTCGTTTGGGGAGGGGGCTGGAGGTGGGGACACTCACCGCCCTCTGGGCAGTACTCCACGCTGTAGCCGTCCAGGCCTCCTGCTCCCACGCGCTCTGGGGGCCGCCACTTGAGGGAGACTGTGGTGTCAGAAACGTCCTCTACTGCCAGGTGGGTGGGTTCGCTGGGGGGACCTGGGCAGAGGAGAGGTCAGAGAGGGGTCTCAGCAAGCCTGGGGAAGCTGGAGATCCGTGACCTAGACCCCGAACTGCCCACTGGTCACATAGGGGGCACTTCCTGTTCAGCTGGCTTTTAGCCACTTTTAAGGAATATTTTGTCTCTGTTACAAGACTTGTCTGTAGATTGGCTTAAAAACAAACAACAACAGCAGCCAGGCATGGTGGCTCACACCTGTAATCCCAGCACTTTGGGAGGCCAAGGTGGGCGGATCACCTGAGGTCAGGAGTTTGAGACCAGCCTGGCCAACATGGTGAAACTCCGTCTCTACAAAAACACAAAAATTAGCTGGGCACGATGGTGGATGCCTGTAATTCCAGCTACTCAGGAGGCTGAGGTGGGAGAGTCGCTTGAACCTGGGAGGCGGAGGTTGCAGTGAACCTGGATCGCTCCAGGACTGCAATGCAGCCTGGGTGACAGAGCGAGACTCCATCAAAAGAAAAGAAAAGAGAAAGAAAGGAGAAAAGAGAAAAAACCCCTAAAACTACAGGAAAACATGGGAATTTCCTGGCACCGTATGATTAGGTGAGTTGACTAAGAACTGAACAAACCAGGAGTCAGTCCCTAAAAAGAGAGGCCTGAACCCTTCTCCCCACAGGCCCCAATTCCTGCCATCTTCCCAAGCTGTGCCCCATCCCTAGGCCCACCTGGGCTGCACTTGCCACAGACAGCTGCCCCTGGACTCACCCACCCTGGTGGGAACAGGTGTCCTCCCGAGCCCTGCCACACCCTCAGCACCTGTTCTACCCACTCAGACCCCATTATACAGATGAGGAAGCTGAGGCTTCAGGGAGGGATGACTCCAGTTGGCCTCCTGGAGACCGTGGAGCTGCCTCTGCCATCTCTGAGTCTTGGTCCAGGACTCTTTCCACAGACAGACGCCCCTGAGACCCCTCCACTAACCACAGCCCTTGCCCCATCCCATAGGTGACAAACCCTGGGTTGAAGGGTGTGGGGAACAGGGGACAATGAACATTCACTGGGCACCTGCTAGATGCCAGATGGCCTCTGCGTGCTCATCCTATCTCATCCTAACAGCTCTCTGAGGTAGGCAGTGTCATTATTCCCATTTTGTAGACATGGAAAGAGAGGCTTGAAAGTGAACTAGGGGTCGGTGTAGTGTGAGAATCAGTTCCACCCCAACCAGCTGGGAGATCTCAGGCAGGTCGTTTAACTGCTTGGAGCCTGTTTCCTCATCTGTAAAATGCGGCTGAGTATCCCCAGTCGAGGCTGAAAGGAGACCGTGGATGTGAGTGTCTAGCGTGGCTGCCTGCGGAACAGCTGCTATTACTGGGGGCCTTTGACTGGGGAGGGAGCGGAGGCAGGACCAGGTCAGGCAGGCTCACCGATCGGCATGAAGGGCTGGGAGGCAGGGCTGGGCCTGGACATGCCGATGGCGTTGACCGCGTAGACGCGCATCTCGTACACCACGCCCTCGATCATGCGCCGCGCTTCGTGGCTCAGCTCCTGAATCAGGTCGAAGTTCAGCCGCATCCACCGGTAGCTCTTCTTCTTCTTGCGCTCCAGGATGTAGCCTGGCTCGGGGGAGGTGGCGGCTCTGGTCTGGGACCCAGGCATCCCCACACCACCTTCCCTCGGACCTGTTCGGCGCCCTCGCACCTCCGCCTGGCGCCCTTGCACTCACCCAGGACCGGCTGCCCGCCGTCGTAGGCAGGCGGCTCCCACTGTACGGTGCAGGAGTCCTCTCCCACGTTGCTGACCTTCGGGGCCGCGGGTGCGTCTGGCACGTCTGGAGGGGGTGCGGTGGACACATCAGCCCTGCCCCGCTCGGGGCCTTGAGTAATGTTGCTCGTCCCCTTCCCACTCCAACTAACTGCCACCGGCTGCCCCCACCACCTCCAGATCCAAAATCCAAAGAGATCTTTCTAGAATGCATTTCTTTCTTCTTCTTCTTCTTCTTCTTTTTCTTTTCTTTTTTTTTTTTTTTAAGTGATACTGAGTCTCACTGTGTTGTCCAGGCTGGGTCTCGACAGGATGCATTTCTCATCATGTCGCCAGCCCTCCATCAACACTTTAAGGCTTCACACTGCCCATATTCACCCCTGTCCTGGCTCTGATCCTCCCAACCCTACCCAGTCCTCTCCCGACACGTTTCATTCATTCTCCACACCCAAAAGACCCTTTCCCTTCTCCACCCCTTTGTACACAGTTTCCTCTGCCTGGGATGCCCTTCCTCACCATCTTCTCAGCCTCCTAAAGGCATCCCCCCCAGGCTCTCTGGGATGGCTCTCTGCTCAGTGCTCCTATGGCACTCTGGACACGGCTCATGTACAGCCGTGTCGCAGGAAATCTGCGGGATGCAACTGCCTCCATCTCCCCCACAGCGGGGCTCCTTGTGGGCAGAAAAACCTGTCCTGTTGCCACTCAGCTCAGGGAGCATGCCCGTGATGTTTGTCGAGTGGCTGAATGAGCGAACGGATGGGCCCTCCTTGGGGCTGCCCCTCTATGTTCTCCAGCTTGGACCCTGGCCGGCCTCACCGATGACCTTGACTGTGAGGTTGACCCGGTCCTCGCCCACAGGGTTCTTCACCGTGACCGTGTAGACGCCCTCATCTTCCTTCTCTGCCCCCTCGACCGTGAAGATGCTGCGGTCCTTGGTGGTCTCCACACGGACCCGGCCCTCGGTCTCACACAGCAGCTGGGGGGATGGAGAGTTGAGGTGAGATCCAAGTCAGACCCCAGAGGCCCCTGCAGTCTCTGCAACAACCAGATGTCCCGGGGTCCATGGGGGTAACACAGCCTGTGGGAAGACTGCACCCATGTCAGCATCTAGTTCAAAATCCTCTCTGTGGCACCGACCGAGGGCAGGGGCTCAGGTTCTAGCTTTGTCAGGGGACCTGGGGCAACCACCTGTCCTCTCAGATGAGCTAGCGTGAGGACCCCTCAAGACCCCAGCCTTCCGAAGAACCAACAGTGCTGGGCAGGAAAAAGACCCCAGCAGCTACAGTGGCAGGAAACTGCCTCGGAAACTACTCTGGAGTTGAGAGGAAGCACAAGGTCAAGGTCAAGGTCAGCTCAGGATGAAGGGAGCCAGGGAGCAGCCCAGTCATGAGGGCTTCCTCACAATAAGAGGGTGTCCACATCCTTGTGACGACCATCAGCACACTCCACAGAGACCCTGCCTGAGGTGTGAGGGCCCCACAGGGACCCTACTGGGGGCAGCAACACACCTGGCCAAGTGTGGCACCTCCATGGAGACCTCACCAAGGGCTCGACACCAAATAGGCAGAAAGTGATGGAAGACAAACGAGCCCCATCCTGACCTGAGCCTCACTCACCTTCTTGTCAAACACCCACTCGTCGCTGTCACCTGCATCCTCTGGGGCATCTGGGGCTGGTCTGGCTGGGGACTTATTCCCCTGGGAACAGGGCAGGAGGGAAGTAGGGAGCAGAGGAGCTGACTCAGCCTGGAAGCACCCCTCTGCTTCTTCTTCCACCCCCGACCCACACTGCCCATCTCGCCTGCCCCCTGGCCAGTCGAGCCTCTGCTCTCCCACGGGGTAGCCAGCAGCAGGGCGTGCACACGTGGGTGGGGTGTGCAGCAGGTCCAAGCACTTGGCTGGCTCCACACACCCACCTCACAGATGGGGAGATTGAGGAGGGACCCACCGTACCTGCGTGATGGCCTTCTGCCAGATCACGGTGGGAGCAGGGTCCCCAGAGATAGGGACGTCCAGACGTAGCTTATTTCCAGCTACGACCACAATGGTGTCTGGTATGCGGCCCGGGCAGTCCAGGTGGATCTTGGGAGGTTCTGCAGAAGAGACAATGTAGTTCAGAGAAACCGGAGAGCCGGGAGGAGCATAGGTCACTGGGGAGGGGCCACTCGAGAGCCCGGGCCCCTGTTTGTTGGTTTTTTAGATTTGTATTGAGGTATAGTTTATGCTCAGATCTGACTGTAGGCTGATGAGTTCTGACAGATGAATACACCCATGCAACCATTAACCCAACCAAGATCTAGAACATTCCCATCATCCCAGGATGTTGGCTGGGAGGCTTGTAATATTCAGGTCAGGTCACCTACCATAGCATTTTGAAAACTGGGGGAACATCAGTGTCTTGCTCCTGCCCCCCACACACATACGCACACACACACACATACACATATATACACACACACATACACACATACATACACACATACACACACATACACACATACACACATATACATGCATACACATACACACATGCACACATACACACACATACACACACATACACACATACACACATATACATGCATACACATACACACATGCACACACATACATACATGCATACACATACACACATGCACACATACACACACATACACACACATACACACATACACACATATACATGCATACACATACACACATGCACACACATACATACACACACATACATACATACACACATACATATGCATACACACATACGTACACACATACACACACATACATACATACACATACATACACACACATATACATACAGACATACACACACATACATACATACACATACACACATACACACACATACACACATACACACATATACACACACATACACACATATACATACATACACACACATACACACATACATACACACATACACACACATACATATACATACATACACATACACATACATACACATACATACACATACACACATACACACGCATACACACATATACATACACATGCACACATACATATATACACATACACATACATACATACACACATACACATATACATACACATACACACATGCATACACACATACACACACATACACACACACACATAGACATACACACGCATACATACACACATATACATACATACACACACACACACATACGTACATACACATACACACATACACACACACATATACATACGTACACATACACACACACACACACATTAAAAAGGTTCCCTGGCCAAATCAGGAATCTACCCTCAGTTAAACAAAGCTAAACAAAGGCAAGTTTCTTTACTGATTCGATTGCTTCCGAATAAGCAAGAAGTGGGGCAGGTGTTCGATGCTTCCCAAACTAATTTCATCAGAGAACTCTTTTCAAGTGGGTTAACGATGTTAAATGAACCCAGTTTGGAAAGCACTCCAAGTATGCTGCAATCCGGATTATTCTCCTGAAGTTAAACTTGTGAAATGTCTGATTAAAGCTTAATCCTGGGCCGGGCGTGGTGGCTCACCCCTGTAATCCCAGCACTTTGGGAGGCCAAGGCAGGTGGATCATGTGAGGTCAGGAGTTCAAGACCAGCCTGGCCAACATGGCGATACCCCGTCTCTACTAAAAATACAAAATTAGCTGGGCGTGGCGGCATGCGCCTGTAGTCCCAGCTACTCAGGAGGCTGAGGGAGGAGAATCGCTTGAACATGGGAAGCAGAAGTTGCAGTGAGCCGAGATTGCACAATTGCACTCCAGCCTGGGCAACAAAGTGAGACTCCGTCTCAAAAAAAAAAAAAAAAAAAGAAGAAGAAGAAAAGATGTAATAATAAAAGTCACACCTGTGACAGCACTTGACAGCTCTGACACATCATGTCACCTCATCTTTATAACTACCCTATGGGGGCGGCACTATCACGGTTCCCATTTTAGAGAAGAGGAAACTGAGGCTCACAGAGATTATAATTGACCTGTGGTCATGAGTGGCAAAGCTGGAGCTGGGCCCCAGGACCCCCACTTTTGATCCTTGCTCTTCCCTCTGTGAGTGGAGGGGAGGCCTGCGTGGGTGGGTTGCGGAAAGTGAGCAGAACCAAGACTCGGGCCCCGAGACTCACCCTGCCTGGGTACGAAGTCAATCTTGACCTCTGCAAGAGAAGGAAGGGCAAGTGGCATGGGGGCAAAGACAGGGCCCAGTGACAGGGGCTCCTGGCCCCACTGCCCCCACCCACCCTACCCCGGAGCAGGCTCACCCATGAAGTGGAGCTTGGCTGACAGGTTGCAGGCGAAGCCCTCGGGCACAAAGCTGTAGTCAGCCTCGTCGGCAGGTGTGACGTCGTCAATGGTCAGTTTGTGGACCCTGCAGGGAAGCACAGGCTTAGGGGACCCCACTGGGCCACACACCCCTGGCCTCACCAGATACCCCAGCCAGGGTCCCCAGGAGGCCCTCACCTCGTCCTGGCTTGTTGGTATTCTGATTTTTTTAAATGCCTTTTTTTTTCTATATTATATAATTTTCCAGCTCTCCCATGTGCTTTTAGAGGTAGGCAGTGTAAAAGTGATTTCCACATCAAAGCATCCCCTTGGCTGGGCCCTTGGAGACTGGGCAGGGGTTGGGTGTCATTAATCTCTGTGAACTTGGGCCCAGCACGGCCAGCCCAGTTGCTCCCGGGATGAGCAAGAGGGCGGGAGAGGCAGCGAGGGCCTCTGGCCAGAGCCGGCCTCCTTGGTGGCCTCCTGCCCTGCCCTGGTCACAAGCTGGGGGAGGGCGCCAGGGAGCTCTCAACCCTGTCTGTGTCTCTCCCTGCTGCCTCTTTGTCTCTGTCCCTCATTCTTCTCTGTCTCTGACGAACTCTCCTCTGTGTGTGCCTCCCTGTGCATATCTTTCTGTCTCTATAAAGCTATTTCTGTCTTTCTGTCTCTGTCTTTTTGGGTCTGTTTCTCCCTCTCTGTGGGTCTCTGTCTCAGTCTCTGTCCTGTCTCTGTGCATCTGCCTCTCTGTTCACCTGTCTTTATCTCTCTTTCTCTGTTTCTTCCTGTCTTTGTCTCTGTCTCCATCTCAGTCTCCACCTGTCCCATCCGCCTGCCCTGCACACTCACCGCCCGATGTGGGACACCTTTATGCGGCTGTCGGGCACCAGCTCCTTCCCGTTCTTCAGCCACACGCCCCGCACATTCTCATCTGAGACTTCACACTTGAACACCGCCTGGTCCTTCGCGCCCACCGTCAGGTCTGCGATGCTCTGGTACACCTCCAGCTTCTTTTCTGCAGGGCAGGGCTGAGCCATTGAGCTCGGGAGGGTGTGTGGGTGTGGCGTGAGTCCCTGTGGAGGGTGTGTAGGCTCCTGGGCGCTGGTGCGCATGTGTCTGGGTGCATGTGTGCATGTGAAAACGTGTGTGCCTGTGTGTGCCATGTTTGCCTATGACGGTGTAGTGCACATAAGGAACCTCAAGTGTTTGAGGGGTGGTGACGCTCACCAGGCCTGTCTGAGCCTCTCAGTACCCTCTGGAGTGGTCACTTCAGCATCGTCATTTTAGAGATGAGAAGGGTGAGGTTTAGGCTGTTAAAGGCCCAAGGTCACAGGGGCCTTGAGCCCAGGTTTGCCTGCTCCCCTACAGGGTGGGGTGGGGGCTGGGAGGCCCAAGCCTTGAAGCCTCACGTGCCCCGGCCTGGCTCACCCTGCACGATGAGCTCAGCCAGCGCCTGGCCCCCACTGGTGCGCAGCGCGTAGTGCCCCGTGTCCTCCAGCGTGGCCTCGTTGATGATCAGGCGGTGTCTCCTCCCGTCCTTCTTGAACCGATATTTGAAGGTCTCCTCCCGGGTCAGCTCCACCCCGTCCTTCAGCCTAGCCGGGTGGGCGGGTGGCAAGTGCTGTGGCCTCTTCTGCACAGATGCCCCCGATGCTCAGCCCTGCCCCATGCCCCATGCTTCTGGAACTCACCATTTGACTTGCGCCCCCTCCTCCGATACTTCACACTCAAACTCCACCCGCTGTCCCACCATCACCAGCTGGTCCTCTAAGGGGCGCGTGATGAGCACGGGGGGCTCTGTCCAGGCAGGGTGAGCATGAGGGTGGCTCCTGAGGCCATCTCCTCCCCAGGTTCCCACGGCCTCAGGCCCCAGGCCCACCTTTGACAAAGAGCTCCGTGCTGCACTTCTCGCCACCCACCACGCACTGGTAGGCTGCGTCGTCTGCCAGTGAGCACTGGCTGATGGTCAGGGTACGCTTGGCACCAATGGACTCAAAGATGTACCTGGGTGGGAGCCACAGGGAAGTGGCAGGAAAGTCGCGGACACACCTCCGGGCCCAGCGCGCCCCATGAAAACCCCTGTGCCCCCCACCCCAGGCCATCCAGAGGGGAACTTACTTGCTGTGGAACAGAAGGGGCCATTGGAGTGTTCCCGACGGGAGGAAGTGAGCCCGAGACAAAAGGAGAGAGGGAGAGGACCGGCAGGAGCAAGAGGAGGGGAAATTAGGCCCAGAGAGATGGGGCTGAGAGCCACAGTGAGTCAGAGATACGCATGTGGAGAGGGACAGGAGGCAAGGCTGTGGGGGTCCCCACCTCCACCTGAGGCCCCCTCCCCACCCCAGGCCGCACCTGCCACTCATCTGGATCTCCTGGCCATTCTTGAGCCATTTGACTTCAGCGTCAGGGTCGGCCAGTTCCACGGTCAGCCGGATCTTGTGGCCTTTGCTCACCTGGTAGGCCGGCTCCAGCTTCTTCTGAAAGGCTGAGCACCACCCCTCAGCCCCGGCCAACCCACCCCCACCGCCCACACCCTGCTCCCCCAGGCCAGGCTACTGTGGCTGGGGCTGGGGCCCAGGTCCTCCCCCAATCCCCTCTGTGCCGCCCCGCCTCCACTTCGCTCTCTGTGCCTCTCTTTCTTTTTGTGTGTTTGTTTTCTGAGACAGAGTCTCACTCTGTCAGCCAGGCTGGAGTGTAGTGGCGCCAACTCAGCTCACTGCAACCTCCGCCTCCCAGGTTCAAGTGAGTCTCCTGCCTCAGCCTCCCGAGTAGCTGGGATTACAGGCGTGTGACACCATGCCCAGCTAATTTTTGTATTTTTAGTAGAGACGGGGTTTTACCATGTTGGCCAGACTGCTCTTGAAATCCTGACCTCAGGTGATGCGCCCGCCTCGGCCTCCCAAAGTGCTGGGATTACAGGCGTGGTGTCTCTATGTATTTGTGTCTATGTGTCTATCCACCTCCTTGTCTCTGTCTCTCTGACCTTGTCCTTCTGTCTTCCTTGGGGTCCTCTCCACCTGCTCAGCTCAGGAATGGGGTTAGGGGCTTCCAGAAAGACAGAAGCTTGTCAGGAGAACTGGGGCTGGGACAGATGTGCCTTCTTTTCTCTCAGCAACCCCTGAGTTTTGTATTCTTCCCAGGAGCTCCCACCTAGCGGCCCTCTGTGCCCAGCGCTGTCACTCCCATCTCAGCCCCTGGGGCCAGTGCGGTGATCCCCGTGCTGCTGCAGTGGGGGAAACAGGGCTCAGAGAGGTGACTGGCCCATGCCACCAGCCCGGCAGGTGTGTGGCAGAGCTGCGTCTGGCCCTGCCCCGCGACAAAGCCTCCTCTTGCGGCCGTGTTTGTAATAGCCCGTGTTGCTGCTGCTGAGCCCAGGGAGGAAGTGGGGGCTCCATCCACGGAGCAGAGAAGGACCTCTGAGTCCTCAAATACTCTGGCTGGGCCTGGAGTCAGCTGCAGAGGGGCAAAGATCTACTGCTGGGTGCTCTGTGACCTTGGGCTAGTTCCTTAATCCCTCTGTGCCTCGGTTTCCTCCTTAGTAACATGGGAATGGTAACAGTCCTTCCATCATAGTATTCTTTTGAGAATTAAATGAGACAATTACATAAAGCACCTAGTCCCTGGCTTAGGAAGGAATTCGCTCTTTTTTTTTTTTTGAGATGGAGTCTCATTCTGTCACACAGGTTGGAGTACAATGGCACAATCCTGTCTCACTACAACCTCTGCCTCCCAGGTTCAAGCGATTCTCCTGCCTCAGCCTCCGGAGTAGCTGGGATTACAGGCACCTGCCACCATGCCCAGCTAATTTTGTATTTTTAGTAGAGACAGTGTTTCACCATGTTGGTGAGGCTGGTCTCGAACTCCTAACTTCAGGTGATCCACCCACCTCAGCCTCCCAAAGTGCTGGGATTACAGGCGTGAGCCACCGTGCCCGGCCAGCAATTTGCTCTTTTTACTATTGTTGCCCTTCCTGGAAGACACCCCTACCCTCGGAGGTCCCGGTCTGCCTTGCCGGCCTCCATCTGTTCCTCCCGGGGCACCTGCAGTCCTTTGCTTGGTGTCCTCTGGGATCAGCAGTTCAGGGGTTAACCCAGAGGAACACTGGTGGCATCCAGGGGATCCCTGACTTAAATGAGGCCACAGTGCAGGTAAGGGCCAGGCCACCTAGTGATGGGGTGATAGGGAACCCAGTGAGGCTAAGACACAGGAAGGCAGAACGGAGGGCTAGGGGGCCTGGGGAAAGTTAGCAAGGAGGGACTAACCAACTCCTCTCCCTGTCCCCACGATCGTGTGTGTTTTGTGTGTGTGCTTTGGGAGGGGCTTGTCTCCCATACCCTGCATGGAAGCTGACCCCTCCATTCAGTCCGTGTTTATAGAGCGCTCGAGGTGTGTGCCAGGCCCTGTGCTAGACTCAGACACGGTGGGGAGCAGGCATGTGAGACTCCTGTTTTGCCGGTTCACACCCGCCCTTGTCAACCCCTCAGTGGAGAAGAGCTAGCCTGGGCTCTCCTCCTTCCACCTGGCTGGGGGTGAGGGGAGCTAACCTGAGCCCTCCTGCTTTGTTTGCCTGTGAGGAAGATTAACCAGGTTCTTCTCTTTGCCTGCATGTGGCTCTCCAGGCTTAGCGGGTCTCTTCCCTTTTCTTTTGGGTGTGGAGAGGGTTAACTGGGCTTCATTTCTTTTCAGAAGAGGGTAGAGAAAGAAAGGGTAGGCTGGGTGCGGTGGCTCAAGCCTGTAATCCCAGCACTTTGGAAGGCCGAGACGGGCGGATCA
>NW_012107141.1:5463858-5485028 GCF_000951045.1 Mandrillus leucophaeus
GGGGAAGGGCTAACCTGTGCCCTCTCCTCTCCTGTGTAGGGAAGGGCTAGCCTGTGCCCTCTCCTCTCCCCTCAGGGGAAGGGCTAACCTGTGCCCTCTCCTCTCCCCTCTGGGGAAGGGCTAACCTGTGCTCTTCTTCTCATCGCGCCTCATGCCCTTGAGCCTCTTCAGCATGCCGCGCAGGTCGGTGACGCCGTACTGGAAGGCGATGCGCTCGTACTCGGATGGGGGTGCCCGCCGTAGGATCTCCCACACGTCCTCCTCTGCTGGTGCCTCCAGCTTTGAGTCCCTGTGTCCCGCAGTCCAGGCTGTGGCTGGGGGCAAGACTGCAGCCCCCTGGGCGGGGCTTCCTGGACCCAGGACCAAGGAGCTATAGCCACCCCTGTCCCTCTGCCCCTACCCTTCTGGTGGGGCAGCTGGAGGTGGTTTGGGTCCCAGGCCAGGTCTGGGGGCCAAGGGAGCTTAAGTGGGGCTGGAGATTTGGAGGAGTTCCTGGCAGAATTAAGGGTGATGAGGGTGCTGTGCTATGATAGGCACTCACCTTGGGGTCCGGAAACTGCTGCTCCGGGGGCAGGGGGAGGGCAGAAAGGGTAGGAGACACATGAGAGGTGTGGCCGCCTTCCCTCAAAGACCCAGACCCCACCCATGGGCCTTTACCTCCTCCCTATTCTCCACACTTGCACTCCCTGTGTTGTGGGGCACCCACGCTGCTCCGGAGGCTCTGACGGGATCTCCTGTGTGCATTACTTTTTCTTATCCCTCCTAAACTCTGACGGATAGGTGGGTGGCAGGAGAAGCCCAAGGCACAGAGACTTACCCCTGTCCATGGGAAGCCACACCCTGCTCTGAGTCTCTCACCACAGCCTCTCAGGGAGGGGACGGGATCCCCTCTGCACCCACTAGCGCCCGGCTGCCCCTAAACACCCAGACCCCATTTCTTACTCTCTGGGCCACAGCAGCAGCAGCCATAATGGAGGGGCCGGGGGAGAGGGAGAGAGAGGGCAGAGAGAACGTAAGCCAGTTGGGCCGGCCTGGTAGACCCTGCAGCTCTGGGGACCCTCTCTCTGTTGCTTCTGGGTCCCCGGAGTTTACGGAGGGAGTTTTGCAGCCCTAAGTGTGGAGTGGCCGTGGGGGACACTGTGAGGATGCCTGTTCACGGGACATAATGTCTGCAGAGCCCTTTAACTCCTTCCACACTGGGACCATCCCCTCGACAGACAAGGAAACCAGCTCAGAGAGGTGCAGTGTTGTGCTCAGCATCACACAGCTGGCAAACCACAGTGCTGGGATTTGGAGCCAGGCCTCACCAGCTGCCCCAGGAACTGCCACCCAGGACTCACCTCTTCTTCAGCAGTGAGCTGAAGTCCAGAATCCCAGCATCCTCGTGGCTGTCACTATGGAGAGGGACCCCCAGTGAGGCTGCAGTGAGGGACTGGAAGGGGATTAGGAGCAGGACAGGGAGTGGAGTGGGGAGGGAGAATGTGACGCTGGCCAGACTGGGCTCCCGCCCATCTCAGACCCCTGGAGGTCTGTGGATGGTGCAGATAGGGGCTGGGGCAGGGGTACCTGATCCGCCGACCACCTCCAGCCAGGCTCCTGTGGGGGTTAGACTCAGTATCCTCACCTGCCCGGGAAGCTTGCTGTCCCCTGCAGCCCCCACTGACTTCAGCTCCACCCCACACATCATCCCCAGCCCTGACCCCCAGTCCAGACCCTGAAGGGCCTCAGACTCCAGCACTGGCCTCTCCCAGATCCTGAGGATGGTCACTCACGTGCGGCGGAAGGATGATAGGAGGTCCACGTCTCCGGTGCCCACGGCCTCTGGGTTCAAAGGGTGGAGAGATGGGGGAAGTGGCTTCAGAGGGGGGTCGTTTGAGAAGCCCTGCCCTGGGGGTGGCCTCTGAGTATTCACAGACTTGCCCATTCATGACCCCGTGAGGCTGGGCATCTGCCCCAGGACCTCACCTTCCTAGCCTTTCCCAGGGTCAAGGTACCAGGGAGGCGGTATGGTTTATTGTCCCCAATTCCCACCCATCTCTCAACTCACCTTCACCCATGGACCAAACATTCAGACAGTGCCAGGCCGTGGGCCAGGAGCCGTGACACCAAGATGATAAAACACAGTCCCACCCAGATGAGACCCGGACTCAGCCCTAATTAGGTCCCCACGCCTACCCTGAAAGCCTCTGGATTTCTCACACACTGTGTGTGCAGCACTGGGCACGTGGCCAGCACTTGTGCCTGGACGGGACGAGGCATCCTCCTTAGTGTTGGGAAACGGAGGCAGGGGACCAGGACCCATGGGGAGCCCGAGCCCAGGATAGTCACGAGGGCCCCCTCACCATGGACAGTGAGATTGAAGTTGGAGCAGTCAAATTTGTCCTTGGTGGACACCTCGCAGCGGTAGCCGCCAGTGAAGGCAGGCTGGGCATCAGTGATGTGCAGCTCGAACAGATAGACCTGTGTGCGTGGAGGGACAGGGCGTCAGGGGACACCAGGGGTCGGGAGACAAGGCTCTGCACCCTTGAAGGAGACTGGGAGTGGCTCGTGCCTGTAATCCAGCACTTTGGGAGGCTGAGGCAGGCGGATCACATGAGATCAGGAGCTCCAGACCAGCCTGGCCAACGTGGTGAAATTCCATCTCTACTAAAAATAAAATTAGCCAAGTATGGTGGTGTGCACCTCTAGTTTCAGCTACTCAGGAGGTTGAGGTGGGAGAATCGCTTGAACACGGTAGTGGAGAGCCACTGCACTCCAGCCCGAGCGACAGAGGGAGACCCTATCTCAACTAATATTAAAAAAAAAAAAAGGAGGCTGGGAGTGACAAATGCTCATCAACCTTCTCACCCTTGGGTTTAGTTAACCCATAGAGTTTTTGTATAGAGAAAGGGGACTATCTCAAAAACCCATGACTGCCATCTGCTGGCACATGGTTGTGGTGAACTACAGTGCTTTTGTGCAATGCACAGCCCCGCACATGTTGGCCCTCTCCTGCTACAGGCCCTGTCTCCTGGCCCAGGACTGTGGAAGGTTGGGAAAAGCAGAGGCTTGGAGTGAACACACACAGAGACTTAAGTCTTAAGGTTCTGGTGGGCAGGGTGGAAAAACACAAAACACAGAAAACCAAGGCTTAAGGTTCTAGGCCTATGTCTAGGTGACCTTGGAGCAACCACTTAACCTCTCAAGCGTTGGTTTCCGCGTCTGTATAATGAGGAATTGTTCTGGTCAATCCCTGAGCGTCCCTTGAGCCCTGAGCCCTGATACCCATCCAGGGGCTTTACAACCCCACTAGCTGGTGCCCCATGCTTCACGGTGTCCTCCAGACTTCCTGACCACCGTGCCCCCGCCCTCTCCCCCCGCCGATTCCACCAAGCCTTATTAGGTGCTCCCTTGAGGCGATCATGTCCTTCAAGTCTCCCATGTCCCCCACAGCACTCCCATGCGTCTCATCGCGCTCCCTGGCCCCCAGGCCTCCAGGATCTCCCTGTGGGCCCCTGGCCCCTCCACATGCCTTCCAGATTCCCCACGCCCCTTGCTTGCAGCTCGTGTGTGCCTCAGGTCTCATGGTGCCCTCTGTGTGCCTTGTGCCTTCCAGGATTCTCCATGTCCCCTCTCTCCGTGTCTCCACGACCCCGGCGGACCCACCTTGCTGGCACGGTCATAGCTGTCATGCAGCTGCAGGTGCTGGCCCACCTTGCTGCTCAGGTCCACCCATTTGCCCTTGAACCACTTGACCACAGGCGGCTTCAGGAGGCTGGCGCCGGCCACACGGGCTGAGAAGGTGATGCTGCCACCTGCAAGGGCAGGACGACAGGCCCAGCTTGGGGAGTGTCCTGCTGCCCCCCTTCTCACCCCAGTGCTGGGCACAGCAGCTCACACTCACCCACAGTCACCTCGCCATCCTGTGGCCGCATCACGAAGAGGCCAATGGGGTCATCAGGGGCTCCAGGGGTAGGGCCGTTGCGAGCTGCTGAGCTTGACCCTGTGAGCAAAGGCTTTTTTTTTTTTTTTTTGAGATGGAGTCTTGCTCTGTCGCCCAGGCTGAAGTGCAGTGGCGTGATCTTGGCTCATCGCAAGCTCTGCCTTCTGGGTTCATGCCATTCTCCTGCCTCAGCCTCCCGAGTAGCTGGGACTACAGGCGCCCGCCACCACCCCGGCTAATTTTTTTTTTTTGTATTTTTAGTAGAGACGGGGTTTCACCGTGTTAGCCAGGATGGTCTCGATTCCCTGACCTCGTGATCTGCCCACCTCGGCCTCCCAAAGTACTGGGGATTATAGGCCTGAGCCATGGCGCCTGGCCAACCAAAGGCTTTTGAGACCTGCCCTGGACACCCTCTACCCACGGATCCTGCCCCTCCCTGCCCAGCCCCTCTCACCTTCGGGACTTGGGGCACTTTCTCCCAGCTCAGCGGCTGGGGCCAGGGTTTCTCCAGGGGTTCCAGTGGCCTCAGCAGGGGCAGGGGCAGGGGCCAGGACGGGCTCTGCCTTCTCTGGAGAGGATCAGATAGGAGTCGTGGTACAGTCACTAACCAGAGACCCCTCCACCCTCTCTCTCCTGAGCGTTGGACCCATGAGCCCACTGTGGATGAGGAAAGTCTGCCATGGCTGTCCTCCCGCTGCCTGGGCCCCTCAGAGGCAGCTCATGCTCAGCTAGAAAGCCACCCTGCCTCTCACATTCTCCTCCCTGTCCCAGGTCATCAGTTCCCACATCCTCTGCACCTGCCCTGAACAGTTCCAGGTCCAACCCTGCTCTGCCCCAGCCTTAGAGCAGCCCCACAGGCTGGGCTGCACTCCCCTCATCCACACCTCCTGGGACTTCGCTGCCAGCACACAAGGTGCCCTCTGTGCAGGGTCATCTCCCCAGGGAGGTCTGCAGGGGGAGACTGGGGTTGTGTCTTGTTCATCTCTCCCACCTACCCCATGGCTGGAACAGGCCAGGATGGCACCTGGGGTACTCAGAGAGGTCATGTAAAGAAAGGGGGAAAGGGGATTCCTGGGGGGGTGGGCACAGCCACAGCAAAGGCAAGGAAGTGTGAAAGTAC
The DNA here is from genome assembly GCF_000951045.1 of Mandrillus leucophaeus. Lineage (NCBI taxonomy): Eukaryota > Metazoa > Chordata > Mammalia > Primates > Cercopithecidae > Mandrillus > Mandrillus leucophaeus. The sequence goes on from NW_012107141.1 coordinate 5,468,901, forward strand.
CTCCTGTTCCCTGGATGGATGGAGAGGTGCTGGGCTGTCCCTCCCTCCAGGAGCCTGAACCTCAGGGAAGCCTGACCAGAATCTTACCTGCCTCTGTGACCTTGAGGTCGAACTTGACCTTGGAGGAGCCAGCAATGACTGCGTAGGAGCCCTGGTCGGCAGGGCCCACCTCCCGCACTGTCAGTGTATGCCGTGTGCCCTCTGTGGCCAGGCCATACTTGCTGCTGGCTCCGATGTCACTGCCTCCGCGCTGCCAGCGCACCTTCACTCCTGCCCGCTCTGTCTCCACCTCAAACACGGCAGGGCTGCCTGCGGCCACTTCCACTGACCGTGGCTTCTTGCTGAAAGCTGAGACTGCAGGGCCAGGTGGAGGCTACAGCGGCCCCTGGTTGGAGTGTGCACCCCACCCCTGCAGCCCCTCTTAGTAAATACTGTGCTAGCACTTTCCACGCATCCCCTCGTGTAATACTCCACCAGTTCTCCTAGGTAGTTGCAGTTATTCTGTTCATTTCTCAGAGGACACTGAGGCTCAGAGAAGCTAAGCAGCTCCTCCAAGATCACACAGCTAGTAGTCGGAAGAGCCAGGGCTGTGGTCCTGACCTCCACGCAAGACTTTTGCTGCATGTGTCCCCTGGATACTCCACTTTCCCTGCTTGGAGACACCCGTGATGGACTCTGCTTCCCTTCCCCCCACCATCTGGGGCCCTTGGCAGGGGGCGGGGAATTCTGCCTACTTGGAATGTGGCCAAATTTGTCCTCCAAGGACCTCAGGCTGAGAATCAGCAACTGAGATAAAGCTGGCCTAGGAGGGCGTTGGGGGATGGGGACCTGGATCTCTGCCCTGGACAACCTTGGTAAGGGCATAGCCCAGGCCCAGGACCCTGGGCTGTGATTTTCCCTGCCCTTGGCCTGGGTTCTGGGGCTCCCGACTGTCCTCTCTCAGAGAAGGAAGGGCTGTGTCACCCTCAACATGGGGGCCACACCATATAGGCTCATGAAGCAGATAATGTCACAGCCAGGAGGAACCAACCCAATGCCACCACTACCCCCAGCGCCCCAGGTTGGGAGACTGAGACCCAGAGTGGGTAGAGACTGGTCCGAAGGCATGCCGTGAGCCTGGCTCAGCTCCACACTAAACACGGGCTCTGTCTGCGGGCAACCTTGCTGTGGAAGGTGAAGGAAATGGGACAGGGAAGGGGTCCTTTGTGTTCTCAGAATGGGTTGACCCCGGGTGCTTCCTGTCTCGGCTGTGTCCTCTGTCTGTGTCCCTGACCTTGGGTTTACCTTCACCTCTCATCAGAGGGATAGGAAAAAGAAACCGAGAATCAAAAAGGACCCCCGAGGACTGGCTGCCCCTGTCCTGGGGCTCAGAGGCCGCGTCCTCATCAGCCCCCTCAAGAACTCCCTCCTAGCCCTGCTCCCCAATTGTGGACACCCCCCTGCTCCCCCACTTAGACCCAACCCTAGTCCTAAAGCTACCTGGCTTCTTCCCCGGCTCAGGCATCCTGAGAGACGTCACACCAGGCACCAAGCAGGCACAGGTCACCCAAAGAGGGACTGAGTGGGGTCTTGTCCTTCCCACTATATATGGGGACCTCCCCCCTCCCCAGGCTGTGCTTATCTGCCTCCTGTCCAGCCACCTGCTAAATATAGATGAATTCCAGAGAGCTGAGGTCTCTCCAGGGAGAAGGTAGGGCCACATTGTCCCTGGCTGGCTCCTGTCCCTTCCCCTCCACCCCCCTCAGCACAATTCTGCCTCCCCAACCCTTGGCGAGTCTCAGGGGTACCCCCAAGCCCTGTGTGTGTCCCTCTTACAGCAAATTGTACGGTGGGAGCATGCTGGGCCCATAACCCTAAGGCTAACGGGTCAGGAGCATCCTTGCGGGCAGTTCAGGCAGTGGTCATGTCCATAGACCCTGGGGCCAGGGTGACTCTGAGTCCTGGCACTGCCATCTCTTTAATCTCAAAGCACCTGGTTTCCTCATCTGTAAAGCAGGGCCCGTGATAGCAGTACCCACTGCACAGGATTGTCACACGTATGAAGTTGGTTTATAATTTTTTTTTTTTTTTTTTTTGGAGGGGGTCTCCCTCTTTTTTCCAGGCTGGAGGGCAGGGGTGCAAGCTCAGCTCACTGCAACCTCTGCCCCCGGGTTTACGCCATTCTCCTGCCTCAGCCTCCCGAGTAGCTGGGACTACAGGCGCCCGCCACCTCGCCCGGCTAGTTTTTTGTATTCTTTAGTAGAGACGATGTTTCACCATGTTAGCCAGGATGGTCTCGATCTCCTGACCTCGTGATCCGCCCGTCTCCGCCTCCCAAAGTGCTGGGATTACAGGCTTGAGCCACCGCGCTCGGCCAGTTTATAATTTTTAAAATGTTAGGCCGGGTGTGATGGCTCATCTGTAATCCCAGCACTTTGGGAGGCTGAGGCGGGCAGATTATTTGAGGTCAGGAGTTTGAGACCAGCCTGGGCAACATGGCAAACCCCACCTCTACTTAAAAAAATAAAGAATAAAATAAATGCACACAAATTAGCCAGGTGTGGTGGTGTGGACCTGTAGTATCAGCTATCCAGGAGGCTGAGGGGGGAGGATTGCTTGAATCCAAGGAGTTCAGGGTTGCAGTGAGCCAAAATCGCACCACTGCACTGCAGCCTGGGTGACAGAGTGAGACGCCGTCTCAAAAAATAATAATAAAATAAAAATGGGCTGGGCGAAATGGCTCACGCCTGTAATCCCAGCACTTTGGGGAGGCCGAGGCAGGCAGATCACTTGAGCTCAGGAGTTCGAGACCAGCCTGGGCAACATGATGAAACCCCATCTCTACAAAAAATACAAAAATCAGTCAGGCATGTGACGCACACCTGTCGTCCCAGCTACTGGGGAGGCTGAGGCTGGAGAATCGCTTGAGCCCAGGGGGTCAGTGCTGCAGTGAGCCGTGTTCGTGCCACTGCACTCCAGCCTGGGCAACAAAGTAAGACCCTGTCTCAAAAAAAAATAAAAATAAAAATAAAAATAGAATAATGAAGACACAACACCATTTTGCCTTCTCTTGTGGCCCTGAAGTAGGACTAGGGAGCTGCGGGGTTGGGCTGCAGTGAGCCCTCTGGGGGTGAGGAGGTGTGGAAGGGCATTTGTCGCTACAGTGATGACCCCAGAATCTGGGTTCCCTGAGGTCTCTGACAGCGTTGGGAAGCCTCTCACTCCCGTGCTGTCTACTGCCACTTCTTGCTACCGTCTGAAGGAAAACACAGGACTCACAGGCTTCTCTGCTCAGCTCGGTCTGTTTCTCCCCTGCTGTGGCGAGGAGCTGGAAAGCAAACAGACCCTGGGGGTCCCACCAGGGATTCACCTGGGTCTAAAGTCCTGCTAGGCGTGCAGCTCATGAGAATGCTGTGTGGCCCACAGGAGCTTTGGGGCTTAAGTTCTGTCCTTGGAATGCTGAAGTGTATCCTCTTCCGGATAAGCGAAGCCTCCTACTCCCTGTTGACGTGTCGGGGACAGACCTGGAGTGTGATCCAACTTGGCCACTCAGCGGCTGTGACCTTGGGGAAATAATTTGACCTCTACAAGCCTCAGTTTCCCATTCTATAAAATAGAGTGATATTAGACTCCACATCTCAAGGTTGGCAGGTACTAATTGACCAGAAAATCCAATGTTGTTGCTATGGTCATCATCATCATCATCATCAAATGAGTTCAAACCTCATCAAGGCTTAAAACCAACAACTACCACCAGGAGTAGAGAGCTTTTAAATAGGATCTGTTCCCCTCATCACAATCGAGGACTTGTTCTTTCCACCAAACTCTAACTCCTGGTCAGGCGCCTGTGTCATTGGTCCTCATGTTCCCAGGGTCCAGCATTGGCTACAGTCCTCAGTAAACACCCGATGGACAAATGACAAAAAGACGTCGCAGCACACACGGGCCAGAAGAGGTGTACAACAAATTTTAAAAGAGACTCCGTGCTGCAAGAGGATGGATTGAGAATAACTTTACTTGTTTTCTGGGAGGAGGTTAATGGGTGGGAGGGGTGAGAGGGGAGATCTGATTTACACACGGACTTGAGACTCCCAAGGAAGTACCCCGGGTCGTCCTCAGCAAGGTTGCCCCGGTGGGGTCTGACGCCCAGGTGGCCTCCCGGAGCCGGGGCGGAGTCCTGGAGGGAGGCGAAGCGGGATGTGGAGGGGGGCTGGAGTGGGGGGAATGGGCGGGTGAGGCGAGGCCCGGCCCGCCACAGTCCTGCCTCTGGGCCCCGGGAGCGTCCTCCCTGTGTCCGGGCCGGGCGAGGGCTTAATGCTATGGCCAGCCGGGAGGCCTGGCGGGGCCCGGCGGGGGCTGCGGGCTCAGTGGGGCGGGTGGCGCCGCTCGGCCAGGCCCCCACGGCCCAGCACTTCGCCGCTGAACTGGTAGGTGAGCTTCTTCTTCACCTTCTTGACCTCTCCCGTCTTGCCGTAGTTGCGCAGCGCGCGCGCCATCTTCTGGTACGTCATCTTCTTGCGGTTGCCCTTCTGGATTCCCCAGCGGTGCGCCAGCGCCTCCTTGTGCTTGGACGAGAACTGGAAGGTGCCCTTGTCCTTGTCCACCCACCAGATGCTGTCCTTCATGTCGCCGCTGCGGAGCAGGTCCAACAGGAACTGGTACAGACGGATCTTCTTCTTGCTGCCTGCGGGGGGAGGGCCCGGTGGGAGGGGGCCCGGGGGCCCACATGGGAGCCGCCCCCACCGCCTTGCGCAGAGACGGGGACCCGGGGACGGGGTGGCCAGGAAGGGCAGGAGAACGGCTGCCCCAGCCCGCGCCAGGCGTGCACACACAGCGCACCCACACTCACACACACAAACAGCCGCTGGCCTACACACAACCGTTCACACACACCCACTCACACACGCACTCACACACCCCCATGCACACACACTCGCACCCACACAATGCACCAATCGCATACACATGCTCACACACCCACATAACGCACCCACTCAGCCACACCTGCTTGCACTCATACACACCACGCCCACAGCCACTTACACACGTGCTTACACAGCGCACCTTCTCCCACTCACGCTCATGCTCACAGTGCACCCACTCACATGCTCACACCCACACACCTGCTCACACATACACCCACTCATACCTACTCACGCACACACAATGCTCACACACACACGCACACACAATGCACATGCTCACACACAGACTCACACCCACATGCTCACACACATGCTTGTGCAATGCACCCACACCCTCACACCCGCTCACACACCTGATTGCACCCACAACCCACCCACTTGCACATTCACACCATCTGCTCTCACACACGACACACCCACTCAAACTTCAAACTTGCTCACACACACCCACACAATGCACTTGCTCACACCCACACATATGCACACAAACACACCCATTCACTAACATGCCCACACACTGGCACCCACATGACACACCCACTCGCACGCTTGCAGCCACCTGCATGCTCAAACCCACACACTACATCTGCTTACACATTCACAACCCATTTACACCCCACTCACACCCACTCATGCTCACACCTCATTCACACCCACTCACATGCACACAAACACATGCAATGCACCCACTCACATGCACACACACTCAGACCTACTCACATCCCCAGATGCACGGTCACACCCACACAATGCATCTTCTCACACTTATACACATGCCCAGTCACACCCACTCACACATACACCTCACACCAGGTCTCACACACTCATGTGCTCACACGCCTGCTCATACACCTCACACCAGGTCTCATAATCATAGCTGCTTATATATGCTTGCACAAACACACACCTGCTTACACATCTCACATTGCTCACCCTCACACCTCGCATTGCTCACCCTCACACACAAGCCTCTGCTCAGCACACGCATGCTTACATACCTCACACCATTCACACACACACCTAGCCACTCACACATGGTCACACCTGCCCACACCTGCTCACACACATATTTGCACACACAGACCTCACACACATCACATTACTCACCCACACACATGCCCCTGCTCACACACTTATGCTCACACACACCTCACACCATTCACACACACCCACTCACACTTGCTCACATCTGCTCACATGCTCACCTATTCATACAACTCACACTCATACCTCACACCACGTCTCTCACACACCCATGCTCACACGCTCATGCTCACAGACATGCTCACACCTCATACATGCTCACACCTCACACTCACACCCACTCATGCTTACACGTCACACATTCACACCCACTCACATGCTCACACCTCACACATAATCACACCTCACACACATGCTCACATCTCTCAATCACACCCACTCACACACCAGCCCACACATACCCACACACACATGCTCACACCTTATATGCCCATACCTCACACATTCCTGCTCACAGGCTTGCTCACACCTCACAGTTGCTCACACATGCACTCACAATGCTCACACCAGCTCATTCACACCTCATTGACACCTGCTCACTCATATTTCACACCACTTACTTGCACCTCACTCACACCTGCTCACGCATGCACACACATTCTACTCATACACACCCACTTGCATGCTTACACACCTGTTCACACACAACCAGACACCCACTTGCACACTCATGCTCACACACATTCTGCTCTCACATCCACTCAGCAGCTCACACACCTGCTCACACGCTCACACATCACATCTGCTCACACCCATTCTCTTGTTTTTGAGACTGAGTTTTGCTCCTATTGCCTAGGCTGGAGTGCAATGGCGTGATTTTGGCTCACTGCAACCTCCGCCTCCCGGGTTCAAGCAATTCTCCTGTCTCAGCCTCCCAAGTAGCTGGGATTACAGGCATTCACCACCACGCCCAGCTAATGTTCGTTTTTTTAGTAGAGACGGGGTTTCGCCATGTTGGCCAGGCTGGTCCCAAACACCTGACTTCAGGTGATCCGCCTGCCTCAGCCTCCCAAAGTGCTGGGATTACAGGCATGAGCCACCATGCCCAGCCCACTCACACCCATTCTCACACACTCATTCATATATCTTCTCTCTCACACACACACGTTCGCACACCTACTCACATGCACACCCACTCACACACCCAGGTGCTCAAGCATGCCCTCACCCCCCACATACACCTGCTCACGCACAGGAATACACACATGCTCACACATGCTAAAACACATATCCACTCACGTACATGCACAAACCTGCTCACATATACACATACTCATACACCCCAGCTCACACTTTCCTGCTCACACACACCTGCTTACATACACCCTCAAACATGTTCACATCCACTCACACATCCACTGACACCTACACACTCATGCCCATTCACACACTCACTTATATCACACACATCCCTGCTTACATACACATTCACACACACACTTGCTCACACACCTGTCATACCCCCACTCACATATATCACTCACGCCTGCTCACACCCACTCACATATACCATGCTCACATCCCTGCTCACACACGCATACCCACACACTGCTGACACCCACTGACATGATCATACATGCACACCTCACACACGTGCACACAACCACTCACACACACTGAAATATATTCATATGCTGACACACGCACAAACATAGCCACACCCACTCTCATCCACACCAGCTCTCACATTCACCTTCTCACACACCCACTCAGCCACTTGCACACATGCACCTGCCTACATCTGTTCACACACACCCTCACTCTGCACACTTGCTCACACACACCCAGATCTACACACACTCATGGCACAGAGACACACACACCTGGCACACTTCATGGAGATGCCTGTATGCACTCACAGCAGATACACACACACACATGCATAGAGATGGCCACAGACAGCCCCACAAAACACATACATTGGCAAACATGCACACACACACACACGCAACTCGGCGGCATGGCTGCTGGGTCAGTTGGCCTGGCTGGGTGGGGGAGGGCACAGACACAGGGTTGGGGCCAGGGTGGAGGGCCAGATGCCCCACCTGTCTCCCCAGGCAGGAGCCCAGGCCCGGGCTCCAGGCCGTCCGCCTCGCCGTCAGACACCTCCAGTGGGGGGCTCTGCCGTTCGCCCTCCTCCTCATCTGAGCTGGGCTGGGCTGGGGACAGGGGTGGGTACTGGAGGCACATCCGGGGCAGGTAGGAGACCTGGACGGTGGGGGAAGGAGATCAGAGTCAGGAAGGGCCAGCTTACAGCTCAGAGGGGCTGGGAGGGAGGTTAGCTGGGGACAGAAGGAGTGCAGAGGGCAGGGGACGATGGCAGGCACAGGAGACTGGAGGAAGGCCAGGGAAAAGTGGGGCCAGTTGAGGCGCTGCACATAGGGTGCAGGCTGTGGGGCGAGGGGTGCTGACATCCAGCCCACCCAGCCCTCCCAGCTGGGCCTCCTGGTTTAGGGCTGTGGGCACCGGGGAAGCGGTGGCTTGTTCCCCTCCCTGCTGAGGTGTTATGTGGGCCCACAGTGGGCTGGTGCTGGGGGCTGGTGCATTGGGTCTGGAAGGGGGTTTGATAGGTGGGGTGATGAGTGGTGGAGGGACCCTGGAGGCCAGTAGGGGTGGTAGAGGTCAGCAGAGGTCACTGATTCAGATTAGGGTCAGTAGGGAGGGTCACTGGGGAGAGGCAGGGTCAGTAGACATGTTCAGTGACTTGGTGTGGGATCCATGAGGGCGAGTGAATGGGGGTGGAAGACAGTGAGGCCCACGAGGGCTCACAACAAGGCGTTGGGGTGGGGAGGCTCGGTGAGGTGCAAGAATTATCTGGGGTCTGTCCATACTCGGGGTGAGACGAGATAAGGGGTGTGGGGTCACGAGGTCACTCGGGGGGTCAGGCAGCAGCCGTTGGGGCTCCAGCCGCCGTTGGCGCTGTGGGGCAGGAAGCCGAGTTGGGTAAGAGCCTGTGTCAGCTTCCTGTGAAGCTCCCGGGCCCCACCACAGGCCTGGCAGTCTCCTGGGGGACGGGGCAGGCGGTGGCACGCACCTGGTGGCCAAGACTGGGATGGGGTGGCACCATGGGGGTGTCGAGGACATGCATCTGCTCCAGCTCCATGTGGCGGTAGAGCTGCTGCAGCTGCGGGGGCTGCACACTCTGGAGCTCCGTGAAGTTGTTCTCGGCGAAGCTCTCGAACTCGCTGTGCACGTGGTGGGGGTGGAAGTCCCAGTAATGGTCTGTGGGGGACAGCCAGGCAGTGTGGGGTGAGCTCAGGGTTGGGCAGGGCAGGAAAAGGTTGTAATAACATTAAATAATACTGCCAGGCCATATGGGGCCTAACCATCTCATTTAACGCTCGCCACCTGCATGGTTACTCTAGGACTGCATTTTATAGATAAGGACACTGAGGCTTTGAGCGGCTATAGCATGCCCAAGGTCAAAAGCATACAGGTCAGAGCCAGGACTCAGGGCTGAAGCAAAGCTCGTGTTCTCAGCAATTCCATCCTGATTCCCATGCAGTCACACAGACTGAGCGTCTAATCCTGGCTCTGCCGTTTACTTGCTGTGTGACCTCATGCATATGTGTGGCCTCTCTAACCTCAGTTGAGTTGCCTGTAAAATGGGGATCACAGTTATTGGGAGGATACAAATGAGTACACATTTGTAAAACACCTCGCACCAGAGCTGGCCCTCAGGGAAAGTTGATTCCCCTCCCATCCTATTAAAATCACCAGGCATGGGCGCGGTGGCTCATGCCTGTAAACCCAGCACTTTGGGAGGCCAAGATGGGCGGATCACGAGGTCAGGAGATGGAGACCATCCTGGCTAACGTGGTGAAATCCCATCTCTACTAAAATACAAAGTATTAGCCGGGTGTGGTGGTGGTGGGTGCCTGTAATCCCAGCTACTCAGGAGGCTGAGGCAGGAGAATCGCTTGAACCAGGAGGTGGAGGTTGCAGTGAGCCGAGATCACGCCACTGCACTCCAGCCTGGGGCGACAGAGCGAGACTCTGTCTCAAAAAAAAATGAAAAAAAGAAACCTCCCACGGGTTCCTGAGCTCCCTGGCTGCCCACAGTTTCTCTCTCTCTCACACACACACTCTCACAGCCTTGTCACATGGCCAAGGTGTGACAGCAAAGTCATAGGGCTGACATTCCTCACACACCAGAACTTGTCCAGGCACACGGTGGCCCTTCCTCTTCAAAGCCATGACCTTAGGCAGTGGCACCTGTGTTCCCGTGAAGTTCCTGGGACCCGAGACTTCCCTGGAAAACCCCCTGTGGGTCCCTTGAGAGTCTGCGGTGGAGTGGACTCAAGTCCAGAGAATAGCCCCATGCCACTGAAAGTCTTGGAACTGGGGAAGATCTTCAGCATGAGCACATTTTCCAGGAACAAAAACTGCCACACATCTGTGGGACTTCCTGGGTACAATTCGGGGTCCAAAGTGAAGCGTGGTAATAAAGTGACAAGATCGACTGTCTCATGTGGGCCAAAGAGGGAGCCTATGAGACTTCAAGTCCAGACTGTGTCTCTGGGACAAGTCCACCACCAGCCATGCGTGCGTGTGTGTGTGTACATGTGTACACAGGTGTACACGTGTCTGTCTGCTTGCCTCTCTCTTTCTCTCTCACACAAACACGTACTCACACATCCCTAATAGACAATGATGATTTTTTTTTTTTTTTTTTTTTTTTTGAGAGGGAGTCTTGCTCTGTCACCCAGGCTGGAGTGCTGTGGCGTGATCTCAGCTCACTGCAAGCTCCGCCTCCCAGGTTTACGCCATTCTCCTGCCTCAGCCTCTCAAGTAGCTGGAACTACAGGCACCCGCCACCTTGCCTGGCTAGTTTTTTGTATTTTTTTAGTAGAGACGGGGTTTCACTGTGTTAGCCAGGATGGTCTTGATCTCCTGACCTGGTGATCCACACGTCTCGGCCTCCCAAAGTGCTGGGATTACAGGCTTGAGCCACCGCACCCGGCCACAATGATGATTTTTGGTTCCGGACTGGATCTCAGAGTACTCGCTTTCTAAACCTGCTCAGTGGTGGTTCTGCAGTGTGACTGTGGACAAGACGTTTTTTTCTCCCCGAGCCTCTCATTCCCCAGTCTAAAAGTCAGAAATGCACCTGGGTAGTTACTGAGGCCCTGTCTACATGTATAATTATTTGGCCCCACAGTCCAGACAGCCCAGACTCCCACCTTTAGGAAGCCACATGGCAGAGAGGAGAGAAACGCAGAACTGGGTTCCAGTTCCGGCTCTGCCATTTACCACTGTGTGACAATGGGCAGGTCATTATATTTCTCCAAGCCTCAGTGTCCTCATCTCTTAAATGGAGCTAACAGTTATACCCATCTCACAGGCTTGTTTTGAGAAGCAAATGACCTATTGCTTGCAAAGTGCTTAGACTAGAACTTGGCACAAAGTAAGACCTTGATAAACATTAACTTCATCATTATCATTATTAATAATAATAATAATAATAGTTTATTCTAAAGAGCCTAGATTCCCACTGAGTGAGGTTACACCTATAATCCCAGCTACTCAGGAGGCTGGAGAGGGAGGATCACTTCAGCCCAGGAGTTTGAGACCAGCCTGGGCAACATAGTGAGACCCTATCTCTACAAAAAATGTTTTTATATTTGCCAGACATGGTGGCACACACCTGTAGTCCCAGCTACTTGGGAGGCTGATACGAGAAGAGCGTTTGAGCCCAGGAGTTTGAGGCTGCAGTGAGCTATGACTACATCACTGCCTGCAGCCTGGGTGACAGAGTGAGACCCTGTCTCTCTCTCTCTCTCTTTTTTTTTTTTCCTGAGGTGATGTCTCACTCTGTTGCCCAAGCTGGAGTGCAGTGGAGGGGCTTACAAAAAAATTTTTTTAACTAAAAAAAAAAAAGAGCCTGGATTAGCACTTGAGCAAGCATAGAGCAAACGCTTTTAATACATGTTTCTTTCCTCTTGTTCTCCCTGCTCCTGGCCACCTTAGTCAATGGCCCAGAGAAATAATTTCAGGGGACCATGTTGTCACTGCAGTTGAAGCCCAAGCATGGCATTCATGAGGGCAGGGACTGGTTTTGTTCACCTCTGTATTCCCAGTGCTTAAGTAGAGTAGACACTCGACAAACATTTCCTGAATGAATGAATGAATTATTGCCTCTTTTTAAAAATAAAAATGTCTTTCTAGGCCAGGTACGGTGGCTCATGCCTGTAATCCCAGCACTTTGGGAGGCCGAGGTGGGCGGATCACATGAGGTCAGGAGTTCGAGACTAACCTGGCCAACGTGATGAAACCCCGTCTCTACTGAAAATAAAAAAATTACCTGGGTGTGATGGTGGGCGCCTGTAGTCCCAGCTACTTGAGAGGCTGAGGCAGGAGAATCACTTGAACCTGGGAGGCGGAGGTTGCAGTGAGCCAAGATCACACCATTGCACTCCATCCTGGGTGACAGAGTGAGACTCCATCCCCCCAAAAATTAAAAAATCTCTTTTTAAATTGAGATGGAATCTCACTATGTTGCCTCCAGCTCCTGGGCTCAAGTAATCCTCCCACGTCAGCCTTCCAAAATGGTTTTGTTACAGACATGAGCCACCAAGCCCAGCCGAATCCTAGCCTCTTAAGAAGCCTCTCAGGCCAGGTGTGGTGACTCATGCCTGTAATCTAAGCACTTTGGGAAGCCAAGGTGGGCAGATCGCCTGAGGTCAGGAGTTCCAGACCAGCCTGGCCAACATAGCGAAAACCCGTCTCTACAAAAATACAAAAATTAGCTGGGCATGATGGCAGGTGCCTGTAATGCCAGCTACTTAGGAGGCTGAGGGAGCAGAATCCCTTGAACCAAGGGAGGCAGAGGTTGTGGTGAGCCGAGATCACGCCATTGCACTCCAGCCTGGGCAGCAGAGCAAGACTCGGTCTCAAAAAAAAAAACAAAAAAACAAAAAACCTCTGAGACTCTCCTCTGCAAAATTATCTAAACCTGAAGCGAAAACAAAACAAAACTTAATTTGCATTTTCATCTTGCAGTGAGCTAACAAGATCCTGAAACTCTCCTCGCTGTGGGAGAGTTTGCTCTGCTCTTTAGTGCGGAGGCTGTCCTGGGGCTCTGGGATTTGGTGAGAGGATTCCTCTCCAGTTGTTGATCCCTGCTTCAGCCTCACTCCTGGTTCTGCCCATTTTTGCCTTCCCCTACCCAAGTTGGAGTGCCCTGGTATAATGCCGTATGGATCCTGCCTATCAAACCCCCATGCCCGAACCCACTCCCACTCCAGGGCTGGAGGCACCCTGAGTGCATGCACTCCATAGGTGTGGGGTAAGAGGCACCCGACTGCTCTGTTTTCTTCCCCACCCCCACCTCTGTTCTAACTCCACTTTAGACCTATGACCTCGCTGTGGTGGTCCCAGTCTGAGGCCAGCATTTCCCAAAGCTGGTCTCAGTTCACCTTCATCGGTCACTTGGAGAGGCTGGAAAAGCCTGTAAATGTGGGGTCCTGCTGGAGACCCACTGAAGCAGAAGCACTAAGGGGAGCTGGGAATCTGCATCTAAAACCACCCAAGGAAGTTTTGTGCTCACGAAAACTCTGGAATTCCACCCGGGGTCTCCTGAAGGCTGCAACAGAGACTCCTGAACTACAATTAAGGTTTCAGAAGGTCCAATGGCTACCTCGCCTTTACCCATGATTTAGTGCTCAGGCAATTATGTAATAAATACTGTCTGGTAGGCAGAACTATTCCAAATATGGAGCGCTCTGTGAGAACACAATACAAGGAATCCTTCCTAGTGCAGAGGTCAGCACTCCTGGGCTCTTCAGACCTCATTTCCGGATGACTCTTCGAGAACAAATTGCTTTATTTCTTTGTGTCCCTTCACTGGGCCACCCAGACCACACATTCGGGAGTCACCCACATGCCCCCTTAGCGTGACTCTCAGCTCCTAGAAAGAATATAATGTCATTTGCATAACATTTGGACATGGCTCCAGACCCTCACTTCTACAGATTGATAGGCACCCAACACGCAGTAGATCTCAATCCCTTTTTGATCAAATGATCAACAAAAGTTAGCTTTTAATGTATTTTTTATACACCAGACACTGTGCTAAGTGTTCAATCCACATTATCTCATTTAATCCTAACCCTAGCTCTCAGGAAGTGGCCACTACAGTATAATCTATCTTTTGTGTGGAAGGAATCTATGTCTCAGAGAAGTTAAGTCCTTTGAAGCAGATATTGATAGAATTAGGACCCAAACCCACCTGTATCTGACCCCAAGGACTGAAATCTTACCACTACACCATATCACCGCTGAGAAACAAGATGATTAATGAAAAATTTAAGTAAGACCTGTGGTGACGCCGAGAGATTTTTTATTTTGTATTTTTGAGATGGAGTCTCACTCTGTCACCCAGACTGGAGTGCAATGGCACCATTTTGGCTCACTGCAACCTCTGCCTCCTGGGTTCAAGTGATTCTCCTGCCTTAGCCTCCCAAGTAGCCGCAACTATAGGCGCATGCCACCCCGCCCGACTAATTTTTGTATTTTCAGTAGAAATGGGGTTTTACCATGTTGGCCAGGCCAGTCTCAAACTCCTGACCTTGTGATCTGCCCGCCTTGGCCTTCCAAAGTGCTGGGATTACAGGCATGAGCCACTGTGCCCAGCCAACACTGAGAGATTTTAATGACTACTTTTATCCACCATCATTACCCATCACCTGTCATTCTTCATCCAACCTACATCCATCTATCATTCCCCCATCGTCCACCCATCCTTCATCCATCCATTCATCATGGAACCATTATCCATCCAGCTATCATCCAGCCAGCCAGAAATGACCCATTCATCTTCATCTCTCATTTCCTCGCTCTAAACCAGTTCTCAATCTGGGGCCAAAGTCCTACCCACACATCCCTAGTCTTACTCAGTTTTTTGGTGTCACTAACACCTGTACGTCATGAGTATAAAAATAAAATCATGTTCAAAACAACCCCACAAAAAATGTCAAGCCTTAAGTGTCATTCAGCTGACCTTATCTCCTCAGAACAGAACCTCTAGCCTGAAGCCCTGGGCTCTTCCCACGGGAACAAAAGTATGATCAAAACAGAGAAGAAAGTTGAGGAATCAAGAAAGGAGGGGCCAAGAAAAAAACCTTCTCAGAAGATCATAGACCACTAGACTAGGGCTCCTGAAGCCCAGCCTCTCCTGAAAATTATTCAGACGTAGAAACAGGCTCAGAGGTCAAGGCAGGTGGATTACCTGACGTCAGAAGTTCGAGACCAGGCTGGCCAACATGGTGAAACCCTGTCTCCACTAAAAATAGAAAAAAATTAGCTGGACGTGGTGGCAGGTGCCTGTAATCCCAGCTACTCGGGAGGCTGAGTCAGGAGAATCGCTTGAACCCAGGAGTCGGAGGTTGCAGTGAGCCAAGATCGCACCATTGCACTCCAGCCTGGATGACAAGAGTGGAACGCTGTCTCAAAAAAGAAAAAAGAAAAAAGAAAGAAACAGGCTCAGAGAATAGACAACTGAAGGTTTCATGGCACTTGTTACTCTCTACCTTGGATTCTAATTATTAGAATTTTAATTCTTTCCCTTGTTACAAAGATGGATCTTGTAGAACCTGTGTTTTATTCATTCCACAGCATCCAGCAATGTGCCTGGCATATTGCCTATTAGACAGATAGGCTGGTGCAAGATGGAGGGCTTGGTAGGTAGAGGGAGGGCTTGGTAGGTAGAGGGAAGGACAGTTGGAAAGATGGCTAAGTGGATGATTAGATGGGTGTGTGAATAAATTAATGAATGGGTAGATGGTTAGTGTTATGAAAGGATGAAGAAGTATATGGAAATTGGATGGATGGATGGATGGATGGATGGATAGAATTCACATTTTGGAACTCTCTTTTCTTCATCAATCCTATTGTAGGCCAGGCATGGTGGCTCACGCTTGTAATCCCAGCACTTTGGGAGGCCGAGGTGGGTGGATCATTTGAGGTCAGGAGTTCGAGACCAGCCTGGCCAACGTGGTGAAACCTCATCTCTACTAGAAATACAAAAAGTAGCCAGGCGTGGTGGTGTGCACCTGTAATCCCAGCTACTTGGGAGGCTAAGGCAGGAGAATCACTTGAGCCTGGGAGGTGGAGGTTGCAGTGAGCCAAGATCACACCACTGCACTCCAGTCTGGGCAAGAGTGAGACCCTGCCTCAAAAA
>NW_012107141.1:5485608-5488457 GCF_000951045.1 Mandrillus leucophaeus
GGGAGGCCGAGACGGGGCAGACTGCCTGAGGTCACAAGTTCAAGACCAGCCTGGTCAACATGGTGAAACCCTGCCTCTACTAAAAATACAAAAATTACCCAGGCATGCTGGTGGACACCTGTAATCCCAACTACTCAGGATTCTGAGACAGAAGAATCACTTGAACCTGGGAGGCAGAGGTTACAGTAAGTTGAGATCATGCCACTGCACTCCAGCCTGGGTGACAGGGTGAGACTCCGTCTCAAAAAAATAAAAATAAAAATAGAATTAGCATATGATCTAGCAATCCTACTTCTGAGTATATATCCAAAAAAACTGAAAACAGGGTCTTTCCACACCCTTCTTCATAGCAGCTTTCTTCACAATAGCCAAATGGCAGAAGCACCCCAAGTGTGGGATGGCTGGGTACACAAAATGTGGTGCACGCATGCAATGGAATATGATTCAACCTTAAAGATGAAGGAAGGCCGGGCACGGTGGCTCACGCCTGTAATTCCAGCACTTTGGGAGGCCGAGGCAGGTGGATCACGAGGTCAGGAGTTCAAGACCAGCCTGGCCAAGATGGTGAAACCCTGTCTCCACTAAAAATACAAAAAAATTAGCCAGGTGTGGTGGCACGCGCCTGTAATCCCAGCTACTCAGGAGGCTGAGGCAGGAGAATGGCATGAACCCGGGAGGCAGAGCTTGCAGTGAGCCGAGATCACGTCACTGCACTCCAGCCTGGGCAACAGAGCGAGACTCCGTCTCAAAAAATAAAATAAAATAAAATAAAAAGATGAAGGAAATGCTGACACGTGCTACACCATGGGTAAATGGGTAAACCTTGAGAACATTATGCTAAATGAAGGCATAAAAGAACAAATACTGTATGATTCCACTCATGTGGGGTACCTAGAATAGTCAAATTCATAGAGACAGAAAGTGGAATGGTAGCTGCCAGAGGCTGGGGGGGAGGGAAAATGAGGAGTTGTTGTTTATTGAATACAGAGTCTCTGTTTTGCAAGTTGAAAAGAATTATAGAGATGGATGGTGATGATAACGTGAATATATTTAATATCACAGAACTATACACTTAAAATGTAAAGAAATGGTTAAGATGGTAAAAAAAAAAAAAGTGGTTAATGTTATGTGTATTTTACCACAATTTAAAAGTAATAGGCTGGGCACGGTGGCTTATTCCTGTAATCCCAGCACTTTGGGAGGCTGAGCCGGGTGGATCACCTGAGGTCAGGAGTTCAAGACCAGCCTGGTCAACATGGTGAAACCCGTCTCTACTAAAAATACACACAAAAGAAATTAGCCAGGTGTGGTGGTGCATGCCTGTAATCCCAGCTACTCGGGAGGCTGAGGCATAAGAATCACTTGATCCCAGGAGGCAGAGGTTGCAGTGAGCTGAGATCACTCCACTGCACTCCTACCTGGGTGACAGAGTGAGACTCTGTCTCAAAAAAGCAAAGAAATAAACAAAAAGTAATAATAGCAAATCCTGTGAGCCCTTCAAAATCTATCTTGAATCTGTCCCCCCCTTTCTGTCTCTGTTGCCTTGTCCAGGTCACAAGCATCTCTTTCCTGGATTATTCCAATAGTTTCCTCAATGTTCTTTTTTCCAGCTCCTATTCTCGCCTCCTTTCCATCTGCTCTCCACCCAGAGTGACCTTTTAAAAAGCTTATTCAGTTGAACCATGAGGCATTGGGAGAAGATACTAAAAACTTCCAGAGAAAGAAAACAAAAGAGAGAGAAAGAAAAAACAAAAAAGCAAATGAAACAAACAAAAAGCTAGGTTAATTATGAAAGAAATTTAAAAGATATGGAGTGGCATCAGACTTCATAGGAAAAACTCTAGTAACCAGAAGACAGTAGAAAAATGCTTTCAAATTTTGAAGGGAAAAAATTATTTTCAACCTAGATTTTCATACACAGCCAAACTGTGATTAATCAAGTGACAGCATAGAATAAAAGACATGAGGCAAAACACAAAATAAAACCATCACCACCACAACAAAAACCTCACCTCCCACACACCCTTTCTTAGGAGGCAACCATGATAACAAATCTGTACAAAACATTTGCTATTTCCAGGCACTGTTCTAAGCACTTGACATACAGTAGCTCGTTCAGTCCTTACAGCAGTCCTGTGAAGTTGTTGTTGTTATGAAGAAGTTGAGGCACAGAGAGGTTGGAGATCTTGCCCATGGTCCCCCGGATAGCAATGGAGGAGATGGGGGATGAGTTTCAGCAGCCTGGTTTCAGAAGAAGGGTTCTTATCTCCTTGCTACATTGCCCCTCAGAAATATGGGGGTGAGGCCCGGGCACAGTGACTCATGCCTGTAATCCCAGCACTTTGGGAGGCTGAGGCCAGCAGATCGCCTGAAGTCAGGAGTTCGAGACCAGCCTGGCCAACATGGTGAAACCCCGTGTCTAAAAATATAAAAATTAACCGGGCATGGTGGCACACGCCTGTAATCCCAGCTACCTGGGAGGCTGAGGCAGGAGAATCGCTGGAACCCGGGAGACAGAGGCTGCCGTGAGCCGAGATCGTACCACTGCACTCCAGCCTGGGCAACACAGAGAGACGCCATCTCAAAAAAAAAAAAAAGGCTGGGCGCAGTGGCTCATGCCTGTAATCCCAGCACTTTGGGAGGCGGAGGCAGGCAGATCACTAGGTCAGGAGTTCAAGACCAGCCTGGCCAACATGGTGAAACCCCATCTCTACTAAAAATACAAAAATTAGCTGGGCGTGGTGGTGGGTGCCTGCCATCTCCAAAAAAAAAAAAAAAAAAAGGTAATAACACGGTGTTAACTGAATCTGTCCCTCTTTTTCTGTGACCATAAGGCAAATGGGCATACA
>NW_012107141.1:5488847-5489744 GCF_000951045.1 Mandrillus leucophaeus
CACAAGGTCAGGAGATCGAGACCATCCTGGCTAACACGGTGAAACCCCGTCTCTACTAAAAATATAAAAAATTAGCCGGGCGTGGTGGCACTTGCCTGTAGTTCCAGCTACTCAGGAGGCTGAGGCAGGAGAATTGCTTGAACCCAGGAGGTGGAGGTTGCAGTGAGCTGAGATCTCACCACTGCAATCCAGCCTGGGCAACAGAGTGAGACTCCATCTCAAAAAAAAAAAAGAAAAAAGACAGACTGGAAAAATAGCTTTTATCAATCTCTGATATGCTACATATGTCATGGAGAAATGCAGAATGGCATGATATGAAATTCCATTTTTGAATGAATAAAATATACATGAGTATGTATATATACTTACCAACACTTAGGATTGTATATGCACAATAAAACGTCTGTAAGGATTAACTAAGGTTCTATCAGTGGGAAATGGCATTGAAAAGAGGAGGATGTGTTACTTGATATGCTGTTGTATTTTTTAAGTTTTTGCAGTTAGTATTTGTTACTTTAATAATTAAAAATTAGGCTGGATGTGGTGGCTCACATTTGTAATCTCAGCACTTTGGGAGGCCGATGCGGAAGGATTGCCTGAGCCCAGGAGTTCGAGACCAGCCTGGGCAACATGGTGAAACCCCATCTCTATAAAAAATACAAAAAAATTAGCCAGGCATGGTGGCACAAACCTGTAGTCTCAGCTAGATGGGGGCCTGAGGCAGGAGAACTGCTTGAACCCCATAGGTAGGGGCTGCAGTGAGCCAAGATTGCACCACTGCACTCCAGCTTGGGTGAAAAAGTGAGACTCTGCCTTTTTTTTTAATTTTCGAGAGGAAGTCTCACTCTGTTGCCCAGGCTGGAGTGCGGTGGTGCGATCTTGGCTTACTGCAACCTC